>NC_079495.1:103487081-104087081 GCF_030052815.1 Hevea brasiliensis | reverse complement strand
CCAATTTGTTGTAGAGCTCCAACATTTGAAGTTGTTGCTGCTTCTGCTTCTTTTTAAGAGATGAAAATCTCTTTTTAAGTTTCTTTTCTTGCTTCTTCTTTTGGTTGACCTGTTGCTAACTCATGGTATCAATTTTAACTTCTAAGCTCTTCAAGGTTGCAAGGATATCTATGGTGTCAGGTGAGGGAACAGATGGTTGGACAGTGAAACTGGCTTCTTTGGATTCCAAGGATCTTAAGAGGGACAAAATATCTGTTGAAAATTGCGGGGTAGTGGTTGTTTGGGGTTCTGCTAGTGCAAAGGTAGTTGGTTCTGCAGTACCACTGGCTTCAGCATGCTGCTGTAACAAAGCATAGGTATGTCCTACTTTCTCACAAAGATTCATGTGTAGCAACATTGTGCTATCTATATATGATTCACCAGACACTGGCAGTAGCTTATATAGACTAAAGCTAAATGAATTGGCTATGGCAGTTATATATCCTCCAAAGACTATGCTACCTTTGGTATGCTTTGTGACAGTTTGGTGCCAATGAGTAGCTAGAAAATGGGCTGTGCTAACTTGTTTTCTCTCCTTCATGCACCACAAGAAAAATAAATCTCCAGCACCCACAATGCTGTTACTGTGTCCCCTTCCTAAAACAGTGTAAGAGATAAATCTATGGAGGTATTTCAACACATGATCGACTATCCTAGAGGCTTTTGCTGTCCTCTGTCTGTAATAACCCCCATAAGGTACAATGTCTTTCCAGAACTGAATAGGGTCATAGATGGTTTGTTGCCACTCAATATTTTTATAGCCCGAACCCTGAAAACCAAGAATTTCATTCATAGAATCTATGTCTAACTCCCTATCAATGCCAGCACATCGAAAATAGATCACATCCTTATGCTCAGGTACTGTTGGTTTGAAATTCAGCCTTAAGGAACTCAAAAATTCCAAGGTCAAATCCTTATACACTGGTTCCCTAATCCTAGCAAACTTAGTCCAGTTGACAGTGTCTAAATAGGCAAATACAGAGTCATAAATGCCTAACTCTTTTAAAATCTGCTCATCCATATATTTGTTTGCCAAAATAGGTTTAGAAGCTAAACTCTCATAAGCATTTTTCATATCCATGTCTTCAAAAGCCCAAGGTAATGGAGAAAGTACCTCCTCTATATCATTGGCAGATGATGTAGGTGCTGCTGGAGCAGTGGCAGGCTGGGGAGATTTTAAGGGTGACTGAGGTACAGGGGTTTAAACCGCTGGTGATGAAATTTGCGAGGAGGACCTAGTTCTTTTGCTGACTGGTTCAGAGGGAAGTTGAGGTGGAGAGTTTAAGTCCAAAGGAATAGAGGGCGTTCCTTTTCTTTTTCCGACAGTGGCTTTCTTGGGTCTACCCGCAGCCTTTTTAGTTTTACCTTTAGATTTGGTTTGAGTTGGCGCAGGTTCAGACATTGGTTCTTAGAAATGAGTTTCGAAAATGGGTGTTTCATTTTGTGGTTCATTTTGTGGCGAGAGGGGAGTCGACGGAATGAGGGTTGGTGTTTGGCTTTGGGGTAGTGGTGGTGTTTGCGGTGGTGGCGATTGAGGTAGTGGTGGTGTTTGCTGTGGTGGTGATTGCGGTAGTGGTGGACTGGGACTGGGGTTAGGGTTTGTGGGTAAAGAAGATGGAGTAGCCATTTTCGTTTTGACAGAGCGTTGAGATTTTCTGGGCTTGGGTTTGTGGGCGGACCACATCTTGGTTCTCACCATTTAATGAAGAGAAATAAACTCTTCAGCTTCCCTAGAAATGCCGAAAAAAATGGTGGAGGGAGGGGGTCGGCGGAATGAAGCTTTGGTTTATAGAGAGTTTGGGCGAGGGCTTCATAAAAAAAAAAAAATAGCAAAAATTTTGGGCTTTTTAAAATGTAGGGTAGATATCTGGTAATTTGGGTTATGCTTGGGGTTAAGCATAGGGTTCAGTAGAATTTGCATAGGATACAACTTAGTAAGCAACATCATTAGCAAGTTTCGGCAGGTTTTGGGAAAAATTGTGATTTTACTTACCAAAAATAGTTCAAATGCTATAGAATGCTATCATGACCCTCAGCAATTACCAAATGCACATTAATACCACAAAATTGAAAAATTTAAGTTCATCATCTCTCATAAACTTATCAAGCATGTGGTAATTAGCTCAAATTAGGCACTAATTGTGATTACCTTTTTGCAAACTTAATGAAATGGTCTCATTCCTAAACTTATACCAAAAGCACATTTTCAGCAGCATTTGAGACAAGTTTCAGACATTTAAAAATTGCAGAAAAGACATAGAAATTGACTTTTTAAGCAACATGAACAGTAACAAAAATTAGCAGACTACAAAAACTAGTAGCAATTCAAACAAAAACATGTAAATTTCTAACAGATTACAAAACTATATATACACTAAAAGGTAAAACTTAACAAACACTATTTTTGCACTTTAATAAAGCTCACATCAATTTTAAATATCAAAATTGATCCTCATTTAAGTTGTATTTCATAAAATTTACACAAGACACAAAATTAAACATGTGCTATCAAGTAGATTGCAATATCAGTAATTTAGCACAAGTTTAAAGGTGTTACTGTTCACAGGTACTGGATAAGGTGCAGAATTTTGCTTATACTTGCTCCCTTTCAATTCTTTCTTTTTGCTACAAGTGTTAATTTGCCCAATCTTCATGAATGACCTACAAAAGATAAACAAATGTCACTTCTGAGTTTAATGAGGGTAAAAACTGAAAATGAAATGAAATGGAAAATTAATAAATTATAAAAGGATACGCTTAGGTTGCCTCCCAAGAAGCGCTTGTTTAAGGTCTTAAGCTTGACCTTCCACTCCAAATCACCTAAATATCCCTAATTGGGGAACCAAGCCATGAAACCTCTATAACCTTTTGTGTGGGTTCTCCAACAATATAATGCTTTAATCTCTGCCCATTAACTTTAAAAGTCTCTGAGGTTTCATTGCCTATCTCAACAACTCCATAGGGGTATACCTTTATAACAGTGTAAGGCCCTGACCATCTTGACTTTAATTTTCCGGGAAATAACCTTAACCTAGAATTATATAAGAGAACAACATCACCTTCCTGAAATTCTTTCCTCCTAATATGCTTATCGTGCCATCTCTTAGTTCTTTCCTTGTAAAGCTTGGCATTTTCATAAGCATCCAATCTAAGTTCCTCAAGTTCATTTAGTTGCAGCATTCTTTTTTCTCCTGCAGTTTTTAAGTCAAAATTCAGTGTCCTTATGGCCCAATATGCTCTATGCTCCAACTCTAAAGGTAAATGACAAGCTTTCCCATAAACCAATCTAAATGGGGTGGTGCCAATAGGAGTTTTAAAAGCTGTTCTATAGGCCCAAAGAGCATCATCTAACTTTAGTGACCAATCTTTCCTTGAACTATTCATCGCTTTTCTCAAGAATTCTTTTCAACTCTCTATTTGAGATCTCCACTTGACCACTAGTTTGTGGATGGTAGGGTGTTGCAACCTTATGCTTTACTCCATATTTTTGTAATAATCTTTCAAATTGATGGTTGCAAAAATGAGAACCTCCATCACTTATAATGGCACGTGGAGTTCCAAATCTTGTAAAAATGAACTTTTTAAGGAATTTAATCACAACTCTAACATCATTAGTTGGAGATGGTATAGCTTCAACCCATTTGCTCACATAATCTACTCCAACTAAAATGTATTTGTGTCCAAAGGATGATGGAAAAGGTCCCATGAAATCAATGCCCCACACATCAAATAGTTCCACTTCCAATATATTTTGGAGGGGCATTTCATCTCTCTTCGAGAAATTACCCATCCTTTGACACCTATCACATGCATTTACAAACTTTCTCACATCTTTAAACATATGTGGCCAAAAGAACCCTGCTTGAAGAACTTTTTCTGCAGTCTTTGTCACACTCATATGACCCCCATAAAGTGAAGAATGGCAATCTTTAATAACATTCCCTATCTCTTCATTAGCTAAACATCTTCTAATCAACCCATCTCCACATCTCTTGAACAAATATGGCTATTCCCAATCATAATCCTTCACATCAAAAAGAAATTTCTTCTTCTGCTGCCATGTTAGGTCAGGTGGAAGGATTCCACACACCAGATAGTTCACGAAATCTGCATACCAAGGGGTTTTTGCATTCATGATTACTAACAGTTGCTCATCAGGAAAATAATCATCTATTGGGGGCTCTTTTCCCAAATTATCTCTTTGTTCTTGCCTCAATCTAGACAGATGATTTGCTACCACATTTTCTACTCCTTTCTTGTCTTTAATTTCCAAGTCAAACTCTTGAAGGAGTAGCACCCACCTTATTAACCTAGGTTTGGCCTCTTTTTTCTGAAGGAGATATTTGATAGCTGCATGATCTGTGTATACTATTACCTTAGACCCCACAAGATAGGACCTGAATTTGTCTACTGCGAATACCACTGCCAAAAACTCTTTCTCTGTAATAGAGTAATTTATTTGAGCATCATCTAAGGTTCTACTTGCATAGTATATTGCATACACCTTCTTATCTTTCCTTTGTAACACCCTAGGTAAATCCCACATCGACAAAACACGGGAGAGATGCTGGGTTCATAAAATGGAGGTTCCTAACCCCTATTGACGCGTTTTAAAACCGTGAGGGCTTCAGCCCAGAGCGGACAATATCACTAGTGGGCCGGGTCGTTATATTTGTGGTATCAGAGCCGCTCCGCGTGCAACCTTGAACGATGGTGGGGCAAACCTCAGCGAGGACGCTGAGTCCCACAAGGGGGGTGGATTGTAACACCCTAGGCAAATCCCACATCGACAAAACACGGGAGAGATGCTGGGTTCATAAGATAGAGGTTCCTAACCCCTATTGACGCGTTTTAAAACCGTGAGGGCTTCCGCTCTGGGCCAAAGCCCTCACGGTTTTAAAATGCGTCAATAGGGTTTAGGAACCTCCATCTTATGAACCCAGCATCTCTCCCGTGTTTTGTCGATGTGGGATTTGCCTAGGGTGTTACAATCCACCCCCCTTATGGGACTCAGCGTCCTCGCTGAGGTTTGCCCCACCATCGTTCAAGGTTGCACGCGGAGCGGCTCTGATACCACAAATGTAATGGCCCGGCCTACTAGTGATATTGTCAGCTCTGGGCCAAAGCCCTCATGGTTTTAAAACGCGTCAATAGGGGTTAGGAACCTCCATCTTATGAACCCAGCATCTCTCCCGTGTTTTGTCGATGTGGGATTTGCCAAGGGTGTTACATCCTTTGTCCCAAAACAGCCCCAATTGCATAATTGCTAGCATGGCACATTAACTCAAAAGGTAATGACCAATTGGGTGGCTACATAATAGGAGCAGATAACAAAGCTTCCTTTATCCTACAAAAAGTGTTCATACAATTAGTATCAAAATGAAATTCCACATCTTTACTCAATAAATTGGTAAGAGGCTTAGAAATCTTAGAGAAATCCTTGATGAATCTCCTGTAAAATCCAGCATGCCCCAAGAAACTCCTCACTCCCTTTACGGATGTTGGGGGTGGCATTTTCTCAATAATTTCTACCTTTGCTTTATCCACCTCAATACCCCTGTTTGACACAAGATGTCCCAAAACAATTCCTTCTTTTACCATAAAATGGCACTTTTCCCAATTCAAAACTAAATTGAACTCTTCACATCTTTGCAAAACCTTAGACAAGTTAGATAAGCACTCATCAAAAGATTTACCATACACAGAAAAATCATCCATGAATACTTCCATAATACCCTCAATCATGTCAGAAAATATGGACATCATACATCTTTGAAATGTAGTAAGGGCATTACATAGTCCAAATGGCATCCTTCGATATACAAAGGTACCATAAGGACATGTGAAGGTAGTTTTATCCTGATCATCTGGGTGAATAGGGATCTGAAAGAACCCTGAATAGCTATCCAAATAGCAAAAATAAGAATGATGAGCTAGTCTCTCAAGCATTTGATCTATAAATGGTAATGGAAAATGGTCCTTTCTAGTTGCATTATTCAATTTCCTATAGTCTATACACATTCTCCATCCAGTTACAGTCCTTGTAGGTATTAGTTCATCATTTTCATTTTTCACTATTGTGATGCCCTCTTTCTTGGGTACAACATGAACTGGACTTACCTAATTGCTGTCAGAAACAGGGTAAATGATACCTGCATCAAGCAATTTCAAGATTTTCTTTTTCACAATCTCTTTCATATTTGGATTCAATCTCCTCTGTGACTCTCGAGAGGCTTTATGATTATTTTCCAACAAAATTCTATGCATGCACACAGAAGGATGTATTCCTTTAATATCATCAATGGTATAACCGATTATCCTTCTATGCTTTCTAAGAACTCTTAATAATTTTTCAACTTCACAATCATTCAGTTTAGCACTAACAATTACAGGATATGTAGAATTTTGACCTAGAAAAGCATACTTGAGATTTGTTGGAAGAGGTTTCAACTCTACCTTCGGTGTTTCACTTTTTTCAAGCTTTGATGATGAAGTTGTATCTTGCTTCAAATCCACAATCTTTTCAATATCAGCCATAGGCAAAGGTGGATTTCCTTCCAAGATTGTAGCATATTTTGCAGCTTCTTCAATCTCATCCCCTTTTTTGATGTTATAAACCAAACAAGCTTCTAAGGGATCTTTAGGATGTTGCTTTTTGAGCACTTCTCTGACCTCTTCATCTATCACATCAATTTTCAAGCATGAATTTGAATCATCTTTCTTTTTCATTGCTTGAAACAAATTAAATTCAACTTTTTCTTCCCCAACTTCTAATGTAAGCCTCCCATTTTTTACATCAATCACAGCTCTAGCAGTAGCAAGGAAAGGTCTACCCAGAATAATAAGAATGTGTACATCCTCCTCCATCTCTAATACCACAAAATCCACTGGTATGAAAAATTTTCCAACTTTCAGAGGAACATTCTCAATTACCTCAATTGGAAATTTAATAGACCTATCTGCTAACTATAGTGAAATGGTAGTAGGCTTCATTTCTCCAATCTTCACTTTCTCATAGATAGACAATGGCATTAGACTAACACTGGCTCCAAGATCACATAAAGCCTTATCTATACTGATATCCCCAATGTGACATGGTATGGAAAAACTTCCAGGATCTTTCAGTTTGGGTGGGAGCTTATTTTGCAAAATAGCACTGCTTTCTTCCGTGAGAGCTACGGTCTCAAATTCCTCCAATTTCTTCTTGTTAGATAAAATCTCCTTCAAAAATTTAGCATATGAAGGCATTTGTGCTAAGGCATCAGTGAAAGGAATAGTCACATGCAAAGACTTCAATACTTCCAAAAACTTCCCAAATTGTTTATCTAATTTCGCTTTCTGGAACCTTTGTGGGAATGGTAAAGGTGGCATGTAGGCTTTAGGTGCAACATATTTAGGTTCTTCCTCTTTGCTCTCTCTCTCCTTACTTCTTTTTTCTTCCACTGAATTTTCTTTCTCAGCTTTAATTCTAACTTCAACTTCAGTTTGTTCATCTCCTTCTCTGTTTTTCTCTTCTTCAATTTTCTCTTCAATCTTTTTATCTCCATTCTCCAATATTTTTCCACTCGTCAATGTAATAGCCTTGCAATGCTCCCTTGAATTTTCTGGCTGGCTAGGGAGCTTCCCAAATGCTTTGTTATTTGAAGAGCTAGCTTGTTGAGCTATTTGATTCTCTAACATCTTATTGTGTGTTGCCATTTGATCTACTTTAGATGCTAGTTGAGAAATCATATCTTGTTGACTTTGATGGCTCACAAGTAGAGTCTCAATCATAGCTTCTAATCTAACTGTCTTGTCTGGTTATGCTTGTTGTGGTAGAGGTGGAGCACGTGCATTTTGAGGTTTAGGAATTCCAGGAGGAGGACCTCTATTCTGCTAGAAATTCTGATGTTGTTGATAACCAGAAGGTTGCTGAAAATTTTGGTGTTGTCCTTGTCTACCTCCCCAAGAGAAATTAGGGTGGTTTCTCCATGCTGGATCATAAGTTGCAGAAAATGGGTTACCACCTGGTCTTTGATTGTAGTTCCCCACATAATCCACTTGCTCACTTGAAAAATCTTGACTAAGTGCAGAAAAATCTGCTGCACAATTGACATTTGCAGCTCTAACTTCTACTGAATTACTAGAACCTCCAGTTGAAGAATCTACTTTCATGCTTAGCTTGTCCATTTTCCTTGTCAAAGCATCAAACTTAGCATTAATCATATTCATGGCATCAAGCTCAAACATACCAGCTGGTTTCTTAATCTCATTCCTCTCACAACTCCATTAGTAGTTGTTATAAGCAATTTTATCAAGAGCAGAAAAAGCTTCATCTTCAGATTTCTCCATAAGATCACCTCCAGAAGATGCATCAATTGTATTTCTAATAGCTGGTGAAACTCCATTGTAAAAGTGTTGAACAAGCATCCACTTAGGAATCCCATGATGTGGACATCTCCTTTGCAAATCCTTGTACCTCTCCCATGCTTCATACAAGCTCTCATCATCTCTAGGTTTGAAAGAAGTCAGCTCATTTCTTAGCTTAGCTGTCTTGCTTGGTGGAAAATATTGAGCTAAAAATGCTTGAGAAAGTTCATCCCATGTTGTGATAGAACCCGGTGGCAAAGAATGTAACCACTCTCTAGCTCCGTCCTTCAGAGAAAAAGGAAATAATCTGAGTCGAATTGCATCATCAGAAACTCCATTTATCTTCAACATATCACTGATATCAAGAAAGTGTGCTAGATGCACATGTGGACTTTCACTTGGACTTCCCCCAAATTGTGATTGTTGTACCATCTGATAGAGTGCAGGCTTCAGTTCAAAATTATTAGCTTCTACTCTTGGTCTTGTGATACTTGGCATGAAATCCCCAATGTTAGGATAGGCATGATCCTTCACAGAGCGGTTGTTATTGTTGTTGGCCATTTCTTCTTGTAATTGCTCTTGCTCTTGTACTCTTTCTTGTTGTTGTTGAGCTTTAATTTCAGCTTTTCTCCTCTTAGATTCTGCTCTTAAAGCTTTTGCTGTCTTTTCTATTTCTGGATCAAAGAATAAATTGATTTCTTCACTTTTTGTCCTTCTCATAAAATAAAGTACCTGAAAAACAAAATAAACAAATTCTCAAATTAAAATGGTAAAAAGAAAATAAAATAAAATAAAATGTCCAAATTAACCAAACAAACAATTGTTCAATATCAAACAAAAATCAAATCCCCGGCAACGACGCCAAAAACTTGATGGGGCAAATTCGCAAGTATACCGGTCGTCTCAAGTAATAAAGTGATGAATCAAGTATCGTTCCCATGAGGATTTGCCATTTGAGTACCGAACTATGAATGAAGCGATTATTTGGGCTAATGATTAATGAATAAATGGTAAATGTAAATGAGCAAGTTAAATTGATTAATCTAATTGATTCTAAATTCCTTTGATATCTTTTTCAAGCAAACCAAAGTGTGTTCTAAAATAACCAAACCTACTTTCGTATGTTATTTGATTACTTTAAAACCCATTAAGTTTTGTAACCAATAATTAATTCCTCTTAAAATCCTAGTTTATTTCTAAATCTAGGTGATTTTAAGTTCCAATCCTTGATTATCTATCAATGACTTTCACCTTTCGATCCTTCAATCAAAGATTAACACAATACCCAATGGGTACCAACATTAGGCAAGTAAATCAAGTACACAAGGAAAGAATCAAAACTCATATTTATGTAAAATAAGGAAATACCCAGTCCAAATCCACAAATTAATCTAAAACATATTTTCCAACTCTGAAATCCAAAGAGTTTACTCACTCATGATGGTATTTACAAGAAAGATTAAAATAGTAAAGAAAAACATGATAAGAGGATTAAAATAGAAAAACCCAGGTAGAAGAACCCAAAACTCTGGTTTCTGGAGCTCCAAAAATGGTTGCAGCAGCTCCTCCCCAGAAAATGGCGTCTCCTCCTCTCTCTATTTATTTCTCTTTTTGTTTTCTCCCCTTTCCTCTTATGGCAAAAGCTAGGAAATGACAAAAGCTAGGAAATGATGAATTTATATCGTCCCAAAAAGTTGCCCTAAAAGTAACTAAGAGCCAAGGAGTGGATAGGAAATGAGGTGTAAAATTATCCAAGTCAGCAGCATTATTCACGTTCTGGGCAGTCTGCTTAGGGTACTGCTTAACCCTAAGCAGCTTCTTAGCAAATTTCAGCTTCTGGTCACACTGTCTGCTTAAGGTTAAGCAGACCCTCAGCAAATCTTGGCAGACTAGAATAAAATGGGTTTTCTTTCTGCTCATACATGACTTCCAACTTGATCTGTGCTGCACCTTAAGCACTGCCGCTTTACCCTAAGTAGGATCTTAAGCAATTCTCGGCAGGTTGTGGAGTAAAAGCTTGAATATGTAGGATTTGAGCCGCGCTTGACTTTCAACTTGAACAGGCCTAAGGTTAAGCTTATATGACATACCCTAAGCAACATCATAAGCAAAGTCTTAAGCAAATTTCGGCTAACTTGCTCTTTCAAAACTTGATTTCTTCAACTTTCCTCCATGCTTAAAGAATTCCAAATTTCTTTAAATCATTTCCTAATGCACTCATTGATCTTTGATTTACCACAAGATCCTATCAAAAATAACAAAATTACAAAAATCAAATATAAAGTATTTAAACTTAACAAATAAGCTAAAATAAAGCTCAAAACATAAAATATACTAAAATATAAGGGCAAAATGGATGCAAAACTACCTTAAAATGCCTATATGAAATTAGTATAACAATATTATCGGTAAAGAAAAATAAATCATATATATATTGAGTTTTTGATCTAGTAAATGACTTGATATGTGAGTCTATAAATGAGTTGATTTAGAAACTATGAATGAGTAAGCTTGCGACCTAAACAAACTTAATATTAATAAGTTGAAGTTCACCCTACCAGAAATATGACAGAATCCTCTCATCACCCCCACCTCAACCCTACCATTGAGCCCAACCAAAATAATGCCCTCTTCAAAATCACCATTATAGAACCTCAGAAGCTTAACCCTTTTTCACGTCCTTCAAATCTGAAAGCAGCATCGCAATTCCCTGACAGCGTATTTTGTAAACTTTCCCCCTGGTTGGAACGAAAGAGATTTATGGAAGGCTTTTTCCAAGCTTGGAGACATTGATGATGTCTATACATCAAAGAAACTAAATTGTAGAAGGCAATGGCTTGGTTTTATTAGGATGCCTTTTAAGGCCTGTCTTACTAAAATGCTAAATGTTATCAACAACCTTTGGATTGGTTTATATAAGCTATATGCTAAATGATTTGATATTGCAAACAACAGCCTTCCTAGCTAATGAGGAGCAACATCAAGGGATAACCAACACATCGAAGTGCAAAGCACAAACTAGGCAACCCAAATGAGCAACTGAAATCTGTAAAGAAAACAAATGAAAGTGACTGTAACATCTCGAATTTATGAGCTTCACATAGGTGTTTTCTGTAACGCCCTCACCATAGGTAGTCCGTATATTTTACTATTCCGACGACTCATGTCTGTTCGGACAGTAAAAAATGTCTGAAACTACACATAAACTATAGCGAGGAGGCATAAATTGAAGAAATAAATGCTAAGAAAATATAGAAAAAATTTAGAGATTTTATTAATTGGAATAAAATAATAAAAATAACCCGATGAGTACCATGAAGGGCATTTTGGTCATTTCACCTCTAGAGGTGAATTTTGACCTAATGTCAAATTAAAAATTAGGAAATAAAATAATTAACATAAATTAAATTTATGAATTTGAATTTGAAAAATGAGAAGAGAAAGAAGAAGAAAGAAAAGGAAAGAAAAGAAAAGAAAGGAAATAGATTTATGAAATTTAAAAACAATAAAGTACACATAAATGTATATATATAAATACCCACAAGAGACAAAACCCCACCAACCTTCTTCTTCTTCCTCTTCTCTCTCTCTCTCCTTGCCGTCTCCCTTGTGCTCTCCCTCCCCACCATTGTTATCAAGCTTAAAAGCTTGATTTCCTCTTCATTTACCCATCAAAACCCATAGCTCTATTCACAAATAATTCTCCCCACTCCATAAGGAAGCTTTAGATACCTATTTGAAGAAGAGAAATTGAAGTTTGCAAGTTGGGTCACAAGGTAAGTGCAAAAATACCACTCCCTCTCATCTTTAAATCTTATAAGAATGATGAGATGAGTGAGTATTCCATGAAAATGAAAACAAATAAAAAAGAATTGAAGAACCCTAATTTTGGCAGCCATGAATCTTGTGAGGTTTGTTGCTTTTAAATGATGAAAAATGGTTCCATAAGGATGTTTGAATAGTTGATATGATAAGAAGTATAAAAGAGTTGAGTTTGTATAAATTGGGTGATTGGAATTAGGGTTTATGTATATGATGTGGGGACTTTATGTAAATGCTTGAAATTGACTTGGTTGAGTTGAGATTGTTGCTTATAGAAATGCTATGCATGCCAATTGAAGTAAGGAAGATGGAGGAAATTGAAGTTGGGAGTGCTTGTTTTCTGCAGGTTTTGGGACTCATGAGTCCAGCATGAGTTTTGAGTCATAACTAAAAATATGTGACTCCAATTGGTATGAGGCCAATTGGAGGTGAAACTAGACCCAAAATAGCCCATTTTCCATGAAGAAACTATGCCCAAATTTTGTTCAAAACTTGACCTAAATACTGCCCAAATTCGGATTACCCTGCACCAAACCCAAAAAATGACCAAATGAACAGTATGTGTTCACTTGGTTATAACTCTTTCTATACTAGTCCAAATGACCTAAAATTACATTAATGGAAAGCTTAGACATAGGTCTACACTTATCATGAAGACCACTTGACCCAGTTTTGCTTTTAACCAAATCAAATTGTTAGCACAAATTGAGTCACTATAACTGCCAACCCAAAAAATGACCAAATGAACAGTACGTGTTCACTTGGTCATAACTCTCTTTATACTGGTCCAAATGACCTAAAATTACATCAATGGAAAGCTTATACATAGGGCTACACTTTTTATGAAGACCATTTGACCCAGTTTTGCTTTTAACCAAATTAAATTATTAGCAAAATTTGAGTCACTAAAACTGCCAACCCAGAAAATGACCAAATGAACAGTACGT
The DNA here is from genome assembly GCF_030052815.1 of Hevea brasiliensis. NCBI lineage: Eukaryota > Viridiplantae > Streptophyta > Magnoliopsida > Malpighiales > Euphorbiaceae > Hevea > Hevea brasiliensis. Next base: position 104,073,924 of record NC_079495.1, on the reverse strand, counting down.
GTTCACTTGGTCATAACTCTCTCTATACTGGCCAAATGACCTAAAATTACATCAATGGAAAGTTTAGACATAGAGCTACACTTTTCGTGAGGACCACATGACCCAGTTTTGCTTTTAACCAAATCAAATTATTAGCAAAAGTTGAGTCACTAAAACTGCCAACCAGAAATTATCCAAAATATTGTTCCTTTGGTATGCTTGACCAGTTTTGGCAAAAATGCCATAACATGGTCTCCAAAGCTGCAAATTGAGTGAAACTAGTACCAAAAGTTTTATAAGACATAGCACAACAATTTTTATGTTTTGACCAAGCTCTAGAAACCATTGCATCCTAGGGAAAATATTAGCCAAAGTTAGGAATTGAAATTTGGAAAATGTTAAGTTGCACCCAGAATGCCATTTGATACCCGTGTGTTCATTTGGCCATAAATCTCACTAAGAAATTCCATTTGAGATGTGCCAATATGATCTGGAAACATGATACTTAGGGCTACAACATTGATTTAGACATCTTTGCCAAATTCTAAGTGTAAAGACCCTAAAAAGAGATTCAAACATACTGCCTTGAAGTTAGTTATTGCCCTTATAAGACTGAGAGTCCAAGTTAATACATTGACCATAACTCACTACACCAAGCTTGAAAAATTATGAAATTGTACATGGGAGTCCCTAAGACATAGAGGAACGTATCTTGTGAAGGAACCTAAGTCTAAAAATGACAATAAAATGATCAAATGACTAGTCAAAGTTTATTGACCAAAAATTGTAAATTCTGGACAGCTTAGGGGCAAGGGGACCAGTTATGGTATTTTGACCATAACTTGAGTTCTATAACCCCAAATTCAGTGACTCAAAAACTGAAATTCAAGTTTAAATATAGAAGAGCAATTGTTATGAAGGAAGTGTAACTAAATAGACATCCTAACCTAGTCAAATTCCTAGATAAAGATAACATATCAACATGAAACTAAAGAAAGGTTCATGGAAAAAATGCTATATATGATAATTAAAATACTCATAAGGATAATTAAATATTAAAAATGATATGAATATGTAAATTGGGACTAATGTCCTATTAATATGAAATTAATGGTACCAATGAACAGTACCAGAAAATAGTAACAGTGAATAGTGCTAAAATAATTAAAAATGTTTAATTGCCCATAGTATACCTAGACTTATTTATTTAGTTTGGATAAATTGGTATACCAATTAGGGACTACAGATAGTAGTACTGCCTACCGAGAAAATCATGAACTCACAAAATATGTCTGGTATGATTATTCTACAGGCTATTTGCCTACTTATTGGTCATTGTGCCTAACTTTATTTCTGGCTTTATAAGCCTGACGGTGGGTCTCGTGCCTGACAGCTGGCCTCGTGCCTGACAGACGTATACTGGATAGACATATGGCTGTCTAACCAGTATACACCCGTGCATCTAGCTTTTATAATTTGTTATAGGTTTCTTGGGCACTGATAAAAATTAATTAAGACTTAAAATACAATAAGTAATCATAAAAGATCTCGATAATGTTAATTGTTTTCAAAGAGCAATAAAAATATAAAAGACCCAGAAATTATGATTCCCAAATATTAATTCAATTTTTTAATTATTGTTATTATAAATTATGCACCACTAAGCGTTATGCTTAGCGCGTTGGTTTTCCATCGAGTAAGTACTGAAGATCAACAGCTCTTATAGCAGCAGCCACCACAGTAGTGTTCGGACAGAGTTTCAACCAAATCTACCATCGACCAGAGTCACTTTACCAGTCTTTTGTATTTTGGTAGGGCCCATGTATAGACTAGTATTTTGTTTCATTATGTCTAGTCATGATATATTTCATTTTGGACTTGTAATTAAACTTTGAGATTAAAATGAAAACTTGTAATTTATTATCTATGAATTTCTGCATATGAATTTATAGATGAATGAATGAACTTGAAATTGTATGAATAGAAATGACATGATATGACATGTAGAGATATGAAATTGTTGTTAACAGCTGATTAGTGAAAACCCACCAGATGCTAATAAAACAGGGAAAACTCTGTCCGGGTTTCCACAGAAATAAGATATATAAAAAAAAATTTTTACACGTAAATTACCTGATTTAAATGACATTAAAATTTATAATAGACATAACAAGACAAGATAGGGTGCTACGGCACCGAATGTGACACTCCTCACTCGGCTACACTGTAGACAGGTGAGGGGCATCATATTTTCATTTCGAGGAAATTTCACTGGCGACCGAGATTGAATTTTCGGGCCGACACATGGGCTGCGGGATCCACTTCGGAAGTGGGTCAATATTACAATGATTTTCACTATTTTTAGATGCGCCAGATGCATTTCATATGTCAGAATTGATATAGGTAAATCCGAACTGCAAATGCCCAGTTTTACCTAAGGTTGAGTTTAAAATAAAATTCATAAAATATACATGAGCAGTTAAAAAATTATGATTCCAATTGTATTAGTATAATAGCATTGTTAAGGAGTTCAGGGCATTGACTATAAAATTTTTGGGGTTAGTTTGGATAGTTTTTGCAAAATGTAGTTTTAAGCTTAGTAGCTGAATATTGTAAATATGTGAGTTCTAGCTGGTATGGCAAGCCCAAGAGGGGCATTATGATATTGTTATATTGTGAGCCTAAGGCCTTTGGATTAAAAAGTGTTGTTTGAATTGTTTTGCAGGTTGGGTAGGTCCTAGATAAAGGAAAAACTCTGTCGAATTTCCAGCATAAATTAGGGTGTCAAATCCTTGTTTTGTGTTAATGCTGATAAATTCATAATATAATTGTTTAGGAGACTAAAGCTAGATTTCTTCTTCTGCTCAGCCGCTACAGTAATATCCAGTTAATCTGTGAGTAGATATTGATTTTATTTATAATTTCAATATTATTATATATTTAAGGCAAGTCTATGCATTCACTTATAAATATATGTATATAGCTAAATCTTAGGCACGGTTTGTATTGTATCTTTAATTGATGAACTTATTATAGGTGTGACCTTAAGGTAATTTAGAGCTATATGCATATGTCGGCTTGCGTGTGGTGTGATATTGGATATGGGTAGGACGGGTAGAATAGCTGGAGCTTGATTCGCTGGAACCCGATTCTTTTTGTGGATAAGTTGGGGTGAGTACGATTTTGAGTTAATCTTGCTGACCCCTCGCATTTGGATTATTAAGAGAAAGTCCGGCACGAGTTGATCTCACTGGTACGTATTGGATTAAGAGAGCTGTATAGGAGATCAGCTCTCATATAGTGATGTGACACGAGTGTGTAAGCACTCCAAATTATCTTTTGTGTGAGTATTATTTGAATTTGGTTGAATATGCTTGTATATGTTGTATTTCATCCTTAGGGATGCATTAGCCTTAGATAGTTATAGAAATTATATTTAAAATCAACATCTTACTCTATGAGTCGAACCCTTACTCCTGTTCAACTATTTTTCCTCAGATGACAAGAGGATTTTTTGAGATTAACTTGCGTCCCTTCTCACAGGTTTACCAACAACTGTTTAATTGTATTTTCCTTTTCTTGTTTTTAATCTAGAAGCTCCGCATGTACCAAAAATTTTTTAATCTTATTTGGACTATAATAATTCATTTCTTTTAAAGTTGTAAATCTATTATATGGACATGTGAGATGTGCGAAATGGATATATACTCTGGATGAGGGAGCTGAACTCCCATTTGATCATTTTGTCTACTTGAGGATTGTGAGAGTGAGATGAGCTCCCCAAATTGAAATGATTTGAGATTATCGATCGAGTGAGTTGAGATCTCCCTGTTAAATAGTCTAATTTATGTCAGACTCTATCCATTTGTTTTCTTAAAAATGGACTATAGTTATTGGCTTTATGGTTGGGCTAGAAATAGTTAGACTTACTACGGGCATTGAGGGTCTTATATTGACCTAAGTCCTAATGCCGATTCGGCCTAGAATTCGAGTCATGACAACATTGGTATCAGAGCTTGGGCTCTAGATTCATGGGAAATGTTATTTTGGGTTTATCACATGTAGAGTATAGGATCCTATTTTGTCTTTTCTATAATTTCTTGCTTCTAGTTTCAGCGTTTTCCTTGATAGTATTTCTTGGTGTGTGTCTAATGTATCAGTTCTCATTGGACTCCAAGTGATATAATTGGAGTTAGTGGATGTGCCGATATTTGCCATAGTGATTTGTGCCCCAAGAGATGATGTGATTAGTCAGTATAGGGCCATGTGGCATGTCTAAATAATGTAAGGCATAAGTACATAGAATAAGTCATGATAGTATAGTTGCCTTAAGTGAGAGTGTGAGTACCACTATGAACTGCCTAGTTAGGGTAAGTTTATAATATTAATTGAGTGTTCTATCAGGATAGTTTTCCATATGGTTTTTATGGAGTGGCAAGGGCTTAGAGATGACAGTTTGTTGGGATGTACCATAGTAACCTATGCAGTGCTCTCTTTGTTTGTGTTGTAAGCCACGAATTATAATACAGACATGAGATTATTGTGTAGAACTGTGTACATCCACATAGTGTTTTATGATAAGGTTTTGCTAATAGCTTTTTTTTGGTGCAGTTGTGCCATAACAGAATTCTGCTCTTGTAGAGAAGTTATGAAACTCCTAATTGTGGTTTAAAACCCTTAGGATAGAGTATCAGCTATTGCTTTTAAGTGATAACTTAATTCAGTGACTCGGTTATCCTAACTTGAACACAACATTATAGCTTGAGTTACCACAAGATTAAAAGTTTTAGTATGGTTGCAGTATAATGGACCATCTAGTTTCTTGTATGGGATCTTGGATAGTTTTGGCATTATGATGGACGTTTTGCTTAGAGTTTATTGAGGTAGCATCTCCTTAGTGTGACAACAAGATGTAGAGTATGGCTTTACTTCCTAAAGGAGATCCAAGGTTGTGAATAATGTTCATAGCCTATGAAATGACTTTTTAGAAAAGTTTGTAGTATGATAAGATAGTAGATGGCCTTACATAATTGTGGTAATAAAATAAATGTAGTACCTCTCTTGCAGTTAATTGTGTCGCAGAATATGGTAGTGTCTTTACAAGAGAGAAAAAAGGTTACTACTAGTGTAATGACCTATGAAATGATGTCCCGAATGGGACTATAGTGTAATAGAAAGTTGTTGGCCTGAGTGACCTTGGGATGATATAAGTTCCATTATAGGAGTCATAAGTGATCAAATCATGACAGATGTGGTTCTTTTAAACTTAAGGATTGGAATTGGGTACCTAGTACCCTAAGTGTCGACTGATTAAGTAGAATGGAAGATGGAACTCATGTAGATCCCTTCCTCAAGGTAGTTAAGGGTATGAATTTCAGGATCAAAATAGACAATGGTGAAAGGTCATTATAAGAACAGTGCAGGATATTTAAGGTTTAGTGATTGGAAGGTGAAGAGCTCAGGTACTAATGGGTTACTAATCAAAATAGTCAGAGGACCAATTCTAAGTAACATAGAAGGGTAGATGATGCAATAGAGATAGTAAAAAAAAAAAAAATACAATAGTCAAAGTATTAGTGTGGACAAGGTAAACAAGGTGAATTGAAAAGTAAAATTAAAGAGCCTAGGATAGGACCACATCAGTGAGAATAGTTGTCAACATATATAACTCAGAATTACAAGACTTAGAGCAGGTCATAGTTGGGACAGTGTTAGAGGCCAGAATGTAGAGCTTGAAGTTATAGGATTGGATTAGCATCTACTTGCTCCCCATTCCTAAGGTGAAGTGGATAGTAAAGAGGTAAGATTCCTTTAACCCGTTAACAGTATCAAGAAGGTTAGGTGAGGAATACAACAATAATGAGCAAAAGCTAGAAGGTGTGCAATGTAGTTCTACATTTTCTTATCAGATAGAGAAAAGAAGTTAGTAAGTAGTAAGTTGAATAAAAGTTAATCTAATTAATCAAATAGGCATGATGAGAGAAGAGAATGATAGATAATGACACATAGGCTTTAGGTTAGACTTTTGAAATAGTGAGAAGGTAGTTAGAGGTTCGTTATGAATGTTAGGCGAATGTCTTCTATGTGACCAACAGAATCACTTTGCAGTAAAGCAATAATGACAGAACAATAGTAGGGGGTAGAATGGGAAGAGACCGATATAGGTGGTTATAAGTCACTAGTAAGTACGAGGATCAAAGTAATGACAGTAGTTATAATTAAAGTTAGCTCTGGAAGAATCTGTTAATATGAGGTATCTTCCAAAATACATCAAAAAACAAGGGACATGATAAAGATGGTATGTCAAGTTAGACAGTGGTGCAAAAGAGGGTTGGTGTGGAAATGTACTAGTTGTTGAGGAATTTATGGATGTGTTTTCTGAGGAGCTTCTTAGGTTGCCACCTGATAGGGAGATTGAATTCTGTATAGGTACTGTACTAGGTACAAACTCCAAGTCTATGCCACCCTACAAGATGGTGCCAGTGGAGTTAAAAGAACTGAAAGAATAGCTGTAGGAGCTTCTGGACAAGGGTTTTATCTAGCCAAGTACATCACCTTGGGGTGCTCTTATTTTATTTGTAAGGAAGAAAAATGGGGTCATTGAGGTTATTTATTGACTATAGACAACTGAACAAGGTGACAATTAATAATAAGTATCTGCTCCCTCGGATTAATGACCTTTTTGATCAGTTACAAGGAGCAATATATTCTCTAAAATAGACCTATGATCGGGCTATCATTAGCTGAGGATAAAAAGTGAGGATGTGCAAAAAACAACATTCAGAATAAGGTATGGTCATTATGAGAATCTGGTGATATCTTTTGGACTCACTAATGCACTAGCGGCCATTCCTGAATCGCTTTGTCACTGTGTTCATAGATGATATTTTGGTGTATTCTCTAATTGAGGAAGAACATGTTTGGCACCAAAGAATGATGTTATAGACTCTAAGGGAGCATCAGCTATATGCTAAATTTTCAAAGTGTGAGTTCTAGCTGGAGAGTATTTCATTATTGGGATATGTGGTCTTCAGTGAAGGTATTCAGGTAGATCCTAAGAAAATTAAAGCAGTAACTGATTGGCTCAAGCCTACCACAGTCACTGAAATGCGAGGTTTTCTAGGCCTAGCAGGCTACTACAGGCATTTTGTAAAGAATTTTTCTAGAATAGCAGCTCTTCTGATCCAGTTGACTCAAAAGAATGTCCCATTTATCTGGTCAGACGAGTGTGAGGAAAACTTTCAGAAGCTTAAGGAATGTTTAATTACAGCTCCAATGTTGACCTTGCTAGTGAGTGGAGACGGGTATGCAGTGTATTGAAATGCTTCTAGAGTTGGGTTGGGGTAGGGGTGAGTATTTGGTTTAAACCGAACCGAATTAAATTATGAAAACCGAATTATATATTTTAGAAATCGAACCGACCGAAATGGATGAAAAACTGAATCAAACCGAACCACTCTATTTCAGTTTGATTCGGTTCAAACTGATCGATTTTGATTTTTTAATTTAGACTTATTTTCAAGTTATTTGATCTAATTTTGACTTTGGTTTGAACCTAATAACCATTAATCAATGAAATTAAACAATTTATATATATACAATTAAATATAATTCATAAATTCTCCATAAAAATAAATCAATTCAAAAATCAATTCGGTTTGATTTGGTTTGATTTGAATATATAAAATTACTATATGGTTTGATTCGGTTTCACCGATTTTTTTATCTTCAAAACTGCATCAAATCGAAATAACTGAAATTTTTATAATATAAAACCAAACCAAATCGATTAAATTTTAAAACAGAACCGATTAAACTAATTGATTCGGTTTGGTTTAGTTTTTTAGTTTGAACCGAAATCTACTCACCCCTAGGTTGGGGTGTGTTTTGATGTAGCACAGTAAGGTAGTGGCTTATGCTTCAAGGTAGTTAAAGAGGCACGAGCAAAACTACCCCATTCATGATCTAGAGATGTTCGTTGTAATATTTTCATTAAAAATATAAAGGCATTATCTGTATGGTGAGCTGTGAGATATACACTGACCATAAGACCTTAAAGTACAACTGCTAACAAAGAGACTTAAATTTAAGGCAGAGGAGATGGATGGAGCTTTTGAAGGGTTATAACTGTACCATTCAGTACCACCAAGGTAAAGCGAATGTGATGGCAGATGCCTTAAGTAGGAAATCTTTTGGTAGCTTAGCACATATATCAACGAAAGGAGACCGTTGATTTAGGAATTATATGAGTTGATGGATCAGGATTTGATCTTAGACACAACAAATTTGGGTGCAATTTTGGCAAATTTTAGAGTAAAACGAATTTGAGGGATAATTTTAGGGTTTCCTAGTATAGAGACCCACAATTAATGTGGCTAGCAGAAAGAGTAGAGCAGGGGAAAGATTTTGATATAGATAGTACCCTTATGCAGGGCTTCAGAGTACGTGTGCCAGATGTGGACAACCTAAGAAATGAGATTATGCAGGAGACATACTACACGCCTTACAATGTTTACCCAGGATCTACCAAGATGTACCATAATGTGAAAGATAGGTACTGGTGGAATGGCATAAAGAGAGACATAATAGATTTTGTGTCCAAGTGCTTAACTTGTCAGAAGGTAAAGTTTAAACATCAGAGGCATCAGGAAAGTTGCAGGAGAGTCTCATCCCAGAGTACAAGTGGAAAATGATCACAATGGACTTTATGACTGGGTTGCCTCATACTACCTGAGGGTATGATTCTATCTGGGTGATAGTGGATCATTTAACTAAGTTGGCTCACTTTTTGCTAGTACAGACCACCTATTTTATTGCCCAGTATGCAAGGGTGTATATCTGTGAGATAGTCAGATTACATGGAGTTCCTACTTCTATAATATCTAACAGAGGGCCCCAGTTCACTTCTCAGTTTTAGAGAAAACTATAGGAGGCACTTCACATATGTGTCTTGGATTTTAGAGGTCAGTGGGATGATCAATTGCTATTAGTGGAGTTTGCTTACAATAACAGCTATCATTCCAGTATTGGAATGGCACCTTATGAGGCACTATATGGCAGGAAGTGTAAGTCCCCTTTATATTGGACAGAATTTGGAGAAGTAATAGTACATGATGCAGATTTGGTGTAGTATACTTCAGAGATGGTTTCTTTGATAAGGGAACATTTGAAGATAGCTTTCAGTAGGTAGAAGATTTACGTAGATCCAAGGAGGAAAGACGTAAAATTTGCAGTGGGTGATTTCGTGTTCTTGAAAGTTTTTCTTATGAAAGGAGTTATGAGATTTAAGAAGAAAGGCAAGTTGGCACCCTGTTACATAGCACCTTTTGAGGTCACAAATAGAGTGGGAGCAGTTGCTTACCGATTGGAGTTGCCACCAAACCTCTCTCCTGTCTACCCAGTGTTCATATCTCCATGCTTAGGAAATATATTCCTGACCCTTCTCATGTGCTGCAACCAGACATGATGGAATTGAATGAGAACTTGACCTTTAAGGAGCAACCAGTAGTTATAGTAGACTATCAGATGAGACAGCTTTGGTTAAAATAGATCTCTATAGTTAAAGCTCTATGGAGGAATACACCTGGGAGTCAGAGCAGTATATATGCAATAAGTACCCATACTTGTTTAATATGTAACTTAGTGTTACTGTTCTGCCTTTTGTAAAAATCGAGGACGAATTTTCTGTAAGGAGAGAACAATATAACATCCCGAATTTTTTTAAATAAAAATTATATTCTAATTTCTGGTATTGTGAGCTTCACGTAAGTGTTTTCATTTCTAAAAAATTCCACTAGTGATTGAGACTATATTTTTGGGCCAGACACATGGGCTGCGAGACCTACTTCGAAAGTGGGTCAATATTATAGTGATTTCCACCATTTTCAAACACCTCGGATGTATTCCTTGTGTCAAAATTGACATAGGTAAGTTCGAACTCCAAATGCCCTATTTTACCTAAGGTTGAGTTTGGAATAAAATTCATAAAATATTTTTAGATAGCTAAAAAGTTATGATTCCAATTGTATTAGTATAATAGCATTGTTAAGGACTGCGGGGCATGATTATAGAATTTTCAAGGTTAGTTTGGATAGTTTTTGCAAAATATTAGTTTTAAGCTTAATAGCTGAATAATGTAAATATGTGAATTTTAGCCGTTGTGGCATGCCCAGGAAGGGCATCATGATGTTGTTGTGTTGTGAACCTAAGGCCTTTGAATTAGGAAGTGTTGTTTGAGTTGTTTTTCAAGTTGGGTAGGTCTCAGGTACAGGAAAAACTCTGCTAGATTTCTGGCATAAATTAGGGTGTCTTTTGACTCTTCAAATCCTTATTTTGTGTTAATGCTTATAAATTCATAATATAATTGTTTAGATGGCTAGAGCTAGCTTTCTTCTTCTACTCAGCCGCTACAGTAATCTTCGGTTGATCTGCGAGCAGATATTGATTTTATTTATAATTTCAATATTATTATATATTCAAGGCATGTCCATGCATTCACTTATAAATATATGTATATAGCTAAATCTTAGGCATGGTTTGTATTGCATTTTTAATTGATGAACTTGTTATGGGTGTCGCCTTAAGGTAATTTGGAGTTGTGTGCGTGTGTCAGCGTGCTTGTGGTGTGATATTAGACATGGATAGGACGAGTGTAATGGCTGGAGCTTAACTTACTGAGACCCGATCTTTTTAATAGATAAGTCGGGTTGAGTGCGGTTTTGAGTTGATCTCGCTGACCCTTGCATTTGGATTATTAAGAGAAAGTCCAGCTCGAGTTGATCTCGCTGACAGGTATTGGATTAAGAGAGTTGTATAGGAGATCAGCTCCCATACTTATATACAGTGATATGACACACGGGTGAGTGAGTGCACCAAATTATCTTTCGTGCAAGTATTGTTTAAATTTAGTTGAATATGTTTGTATATATTGCATCTCATACTTAGTGATGCATTAGCCTTAGATAGTTATAGAAATTGTATTTAAAATCAATATCTTATTTTATGAGTCAAACACTCACTCCTATTCAACTATTTTTTCTTAGGTAACAGAAGGATTCTTTGAGATTAACTTACTTCCTTCCTCGCAGATTTATCAGCAACCGTTTAATTGTGTTTTCCTTTTCTTGTTTTTAATCTAGAAGCTCCATATGTGCTAGAAATCTTTTAATCTTGTTTGGATTGTAATAATTCATTTCTTTGAAATTGTAAATCTATTATATGGACATGTGAGATGTGTCAAATGGATATATACTCTGGATGAGAGAGCTGAGCTCCCATTTGATCATTTTGTCTGCTTGAAGATTATGAGGGTGAGCTGAGCTCACTAAATTCAAATGATTTGTGATTACAGATTGGGTAAGTTGAGATCTCCCCGTTAGATAGTTTAATTTATGGCCGGACCTTGTTCATTTATTTTCTTGAAATTAGACTATAGTTATGGGCTTTATGGTTGGGCTAGGAATAGTTAGGCTTAGTACGGGATTTTGGGACTTTATGCTGACATAAGTCCTAATGCCAATTTGGCTTAGAATTTGAGCCGTGACAGAGACACCAAAGAAATATCACCCAACAGCAGCTAAAGCCAAGCCACAAAATCCTCATTTCATGAGAGCCCCTATTTAGCCAACAAGTCTACAGAGGAGTTGGCTTCTTTCATAACATGAGAGAAAATCATACGAGGTAGGGCAGACAAGCAATTGAGAATTGAATTCAACAATCCATTAACTCTCCAGGGAGCTTAATCTGAATAAGATACCTATCAAAATGCATTTTTAGAGTCCGATTGAATGAGGACTTTCTTTGCGATCCCCTAATCACATGAGGATTGGAAACTAACAACTTTAAAGCCTTGTGAATTGCCCTAAGCTCAGCCACATTCGAATCCAAGATGCCTATAGCACATGAGAACATACCAAGGAATGAAACATCAATTTCTGAGAATACCACCGATTGCACTTCGACCTCCATCAACATTCCACTTGATTGAGTTAGGTGGAGGGACAACCCAAGAAGTGACTGGTCACTGAGTAACTTGGTTCAACAAGTATGATTAGGTATTCCAAATCAATAAAATCACAACACATTAACACACATGATAAGGCTATTTAATCTCAAAATAGTGATATAATTTTAAATACTAGAGTTAAAAAGTTAAAAGGTTAATGGTTAAAAACTCATTAGTTTTTTATTTTTTATCTTTTAATAACATCATGCTCCTTTTAACTATATCCTAATAATTTCCAATAGAATTACTGTTAAAAAAATCTCAATTACCAACAAGTGGCTGCATCAGCAATATAGAGCTGATTTCAAGCGGATTTTACCTGCAAGGTTTAAGGGTTTAAATCCTAAAGTTGTCAGGACTTAAATAAAAAAAAAAATCCCCCAATTAAAATTAATTTGAAAACCATATTTAGAGCTGAATATTTTTTAGATGTCCTTAATAACTAGCAACGACAAGTTTTTCTTTTTTAGTGTAGATTCTATTTTAATAGGAATTTCATCAGTGAATCCGTCTACACGTTTTGTAATGATCTTAATAAGGATTCTGTTATCAATACTGGATTATAAATACCATCAATTTTTATAGTTGAAGTGGCATAATCTAATAGGTTCACATGGATTACAGATATTTAACATTAAAAATTTCAATCAATATTCATGAATCCATAAAACCAAATTCGTTAATTTTGGCCACATATGAAAAGTATTGTGAATGTAAGATTACAAGCAAAAAATAGTCACAAAATATAAGGACAGATAATCATTAAATAAACAGCTAATCATTTTTCATTGTCCATGCAACTCAGCTAATTATCAAATTAATCCTTATTAAAAGAAAATAAAAAGGGGAAGAACATGCAATTTTAGAAGAAAAATCTGGCTTAAGTAGAATTAGTAACATTCACATAAAAAAATTGGAAATTCAGGCTAATTTTAAACAAGCTATCTTTAGAAAAAAATCATATGCAAGAAAAGAATTAAATTAAATTTTCACACAATTATATAATTTCTTTTAAAATAATTTTTTTAAGGTAAAAAAATTTAAATTTCTTTCACTTATTATATTTACAAATATAAAAATTGACAAAAAAAAATCAATTAAATTTTGTGAAATTTTAATTTTCAAAAAACCTGATAAAGAATTTACACTTATTTAGGAAGTGATAATGTGTAAGGAAAAAAAATGATTAATAATAATAAATTTGGCATGAATTATATCATCAATAAAAATTATCAATAGCCTTTCTTACTTAAAATGTCAAAATTTCAATTCAAAAATTAACATGACAAATGAGATTTTTCTTTTTCAACTCAAAAATAGATGGGAATCCTTACAACAAAGAAAAATAAGTAATTTCCACAGAAAAAAAAAAGAAAAAAGAAAAATAAGTTAAAAAAAATAAAAATTCTTAGTAAATTTGAATTCTTGGTTTATATGTAAATATTAATTTGAAAAGATTAATGATATCATCTCATACGATACAAGAAGTAAAAAATTTAGCCATGAAAGGAAATAATTGTAATTTCTTCAAATTGAAAATGAACATTCAATAGTTACAGCTAATATATATATAACATTAAAGGCTATTTATGTTCTATGGTAACAACACCGCAAATCTCTTCTGTTGATTTTCTAGTAAACTCTAATAAACTGGTGATCTCCACCTATATATACGACCCAATAGATTTAATCATTTTCATCATCTCTAATCTAAATCTCCATAACCATTCTTTTTTCATGGCAACCTCTGCAGCTTTAGCCATTTTTGCACTTTGTCTCTCTTGCTTAGTCTCCTTTGATGCTGCCTCTAAACCTAGCCAGGGCTTTAGTGTGGAACTAATTAACAGAGACTCACCAAACTCTCCCTTCTACAATCCTGAAGAAACTCGCACTCAACGCTTGGCTAATGCTTTTCGTCGATCGATAAGCCGTGTCCATCATTTTAGCCCTGAAAGTCAAATATCTACCAAAGCCGCAGAGTCTGATGTATTCTCAAACCAAGGTGATTATCTCATGAGAATTTCAATTGGCACACCACCTTTTGAAATTCTAGCCATAGCAGACACAGGCAGTGACCTTATATGGACACAATGTGAGCCCTGCAGTAATTGTTATCAACAAAATGTTCCTCTTTTTAATCCAAAATCTTCCTCAACTTATAGAGACTTCTCCTGCTCTTCAAGACAATGTACAACAACGAGTGGAACCAAAGATTGTGACAGTGATGGGATTTGCCATTATGAGGCTTCTTATGGAGACGGCTCCTTCACTAATGGAAATCTTGCAGCTGAGACCATCACCTTGGATTCTACAAGTGGCCCCCCTGTGTCTTTCCCTAATTCTATAATTGGTTGTGGACATAACGATGGAGGAACCTTTGGACCCGAAGGTTCAGGCATTGTTGGACTTGGAGGTGGTTCTGTTTCCCTTGTTTCTCAACTGGGTTCTACCATTGGTGGCAAATTTTCCTACTGTTTGGTGCCAGCAACAGCAAACTCAAGCAAGTTGAATTTTGGAAGCAATGCGGTGGTTTCAGGAACAGGAGTCCAGTCGACCCCATTAACCTTCCAAATTCTTAAAACCTTCTACTTTCTGACACTGGAGGCTATAAGTGTTGGACACCAAAGAGTAGAATTTCCTGGTTCTACCCCTGGAACCGGAAACATTATTATTGATTCTGGAACCACATTGACGTTAGTCCCAGAAGACTTTTTCTCAGATTTGTCTTCAGCAGTTGATAATGTGATCCGTGGACAACGCGCCAATGACCCCACCGGCACTTTCAGTCTCTGCTATAGTATTCAATCTGATCTAAATATTCCTACATTGACAGCCCATTTCACTGGTGCAGATTTGGAGCTGCAACCTCTAAACACATTTCTTCCAGTTTCTGATGATGTTACTTGTCTTGCTTTTGTGCCTAATAGTCAAATTGCAATATTTGGTAACGTGGCGCAGACGAACTTCTTGATAGGATATGATCTTGAAGGGAAAACCGTGTCCTTTAAGCCAACTGATTGCACCACTGAGTAATTTATTGGGTTATCTGTTAAATTTAGGTTTTTATGTGTTAATAAGCTCTTCACATTCCTTCATAGGAATGACACATTAACCTTGAGAAATAATGTGATACAGTGGTGATTTCATGTATAATAGCCGACATATGAAATGATAAATTAATAAGAAGTGAACAGATATATATAAGTCAATTAACTATAAGGGTGCATATTTCAATCTCTTATTGATTTACCATTTAATATTGATTTCACGTATGATAGTCAACATATGAAATGATAAATTAATAAGAAGCGAACAGGTATATGTAAGTCAATTAACTATAACGGTACATGTTTCAATCTCTTATTGATTTGCCATTTTATATAATATATGTTTATAAGGAATAGCTGGTTTATTTGGTAGCTTGTAACAGATGATGAACTCTCTTTGTTATCAAGTTTGATTGTGAAAGATTCCTTAGCTGATTTTATTTAGTTTCTTGGCAATATAATGTTATAGTTATTATTCTCTTGGTTGCTTTGTAAGTCAGGTCGGCTTTCAATCCTATCAGAAATATTAAAACCAATTTCTCTCTAATTAATTCATATAATCATATGGTATTACAGGTTAATTTTCGGGTATTGTAACATCATTTCCCCAATATTATTTCTTCATTTAATCAAGGACCTGAGAGCCATTTGTTATTCTTTAACTAGTATACACATATATATTATTACATCTATTTAAAATAGATTATTAGTCCTCTCTCTTTTTCATCATGAAGAATGTGAATAATAACCAGACTTAAATTCTATATTTTTTCACTTTTTATATCTTTAGGGTATAAGAAAACCAACTAGATTATTCCTAATTAATCTAATATTAGCTTTTTAATATTTTTGAATCTTGAATAACAAATTTCTCTATTGTTTTGTTTTTTGTGCTACTAAATAAGTCTTCAATCTCCTAAATTTTTTTGCTAAAAACAAAATTAAGAAAGAAGGAAAGAGAAAAGAAAGATTGTTTAATCTCCATTCTTTATAATTAACAAAAAGGCTAATCTTACCATCAAACATAAAATGTCCAAATTCTCAAATTCAAGTCAAAACTAATTACAGGACAACTAAGACTTTTAAAAAAGAATTACAGAACAAGTAATGAAAAGTCCAAGTCTGTCAAACCAAAATTAACTAATGAAAGTAACTGCACCAAAGGAAACACATATTTCAATGGTTAGCCACCGCTCATTTTGTCTCTGTATTACCCATAGCTCATAACATTTACTTGTGTGGAAAGCACGTCCTCCAATATATATATATATATATAAAACCCAACTCACCAACATCTTCACCTTCCCTCCCTTTCTCTTTCTCTCTCTCTCTCTCTCTCTCTCTCTCTCTCTCTCTCTCTCTCTCTGTGTTTAGTCATGGCAA
This sequence comes from Hevea brasiliensis, assembly GCF_030052815.1. Taxonomy (NCBI): domain Eukaryota; kingdom Viridiplantae; phylum Streptophyta; class Magnoliopsida; order Malpighiales; family Euphorbiaceae; genus Hevea; species Hevea brasiliensis. The sequence continues at coordinate 104,057,511 of NC_079495.1, read as the reverse complement.
GAGGAGCCTCTGCAGCTTTAGCCATTATTACACTACTTTGTATCTCTAGTTTAGCCTCCATGGATGCTTCTAAACGTGGCCATGGCTTTAGTATAGAACTGATTAACTGGGATTTACCAAAATCTCCATTCTACAATCCTGATGAAACTCCCCTGCAACGTTTAGCTAACGCTTTGCACCGATCTGTCGCTCGTATTACACGTTATAAATTAGCAAGAAAATTCCCCAACAAAGTTGTGCAGTCTGAGATATCCTTCTACCTGGGTGTCTCATCAAATATTCACTTGGCACACCTCCTGTGGACATTGAAGCCATAAGTGACCTTGTATGGACTCGATGCAAGCCTTGTGATCACTGTTTTGATCAAGAATATACTCTTTTTGCTCCGAATTCTTCACTAAAAAATGCAGACATACCGTGCAATTCAGTCAAATGTCGCAGAATCAAACAATCTTTTTGCCCTTCTGGATGCAATAATAATGGGGCTTGCCAATACTTGAATACTTATGGAGACTTTTCCATAACTACCGGAAATCTTGCTACTGATATTATCACCATGGCTTCAACAACTGGGTTACGCTATTCTCCCAAATGCTATCATTGGTTGTGGACATAAGAACAGTGGAAATAATTTTTCTCCCAAAGTTTCAGGCATCATTGACCTTGGAGGTAGCAAATTCTCCGACTGTTTGGTGCCATACACCACCACTACCACAAATTCAAGCAAACTGAATTTTGGAATCAATGCGGTGGTTTCAGGAGAAGGAGTTCAAACCACCCCCTTTAATTTCCAAGAAACCTGACACCTACTGCTATGTGATACTAGAAGCAATGAGTGTAGGAAACAAGAGAATAAAATTTGGGGATTCTTCCCATGAATCTAGTGAGGGAAACTGTTGACCCTGTGTAGCTCAAAATTAGTATTGATTTTGATTATAACAAAACTCAATTAGAATTTATCTAACTCAATTTCAAGTGATATGTAGATTATTTCTCTTATTCATGAAGAATCTTTGAAATTGCATAGAAAGAGAAAGGGTATTCAAAGGTATCTCAAGATGAATCTAAGTTGAAAAAGAACAAGATTATGAAAGCTAATACTCAAGTTGAAGGTATGAAAGTCATAGAGTTAGGAATTGAGTCTTAGGATTTGTGTAAAAAAAAATAGATGAAAGTTTTAGTTAATTGGAGCTCAAAAATAATTTCTCTTTCAATTATTTTATAAAATTTTCTCTCATCATGACCTTAGATATTGCCATTGGAATATATATTTCTCTTAAGGTCTAAATTAGATTTTTAAATATTACAATTTGAAACAGACATCTGGTAAATTAGTTTGCTAACTTGTAATATTAGTTCGCTAATGTTTTTGTTAAAATTATAGTTTGCTAACTAGTTTGCTATTGTTGCAAAAAATTTTATTAGTTTGCTAAATTATCAGAGTTACTGTATTTCGTATAAAAAGACAAAATAATGGTTATTTTGCCTAGAACAGAGAGTGTAATATTCCAAAAAGGTTTCAAACAGTCTAAAATAATTTGAGACTATAAATACACTTTTTTTACTTCATTTTACACTTGATGAAAGCTTACAATTGCACTCCAATCTTGATTTTTTATTTATTACTTTTATTCAAGAGCTTTAAAGTGTTTGAGCTACCATTGGCAAATCAACTCATCTCTTCTTTATAGTTTAATTTGTATTGAGTGAGAGTGAGTGTTAAAACATTAAATTGCATTTAAAAGAGGTTGTACAAGCACCTATTGAAGCTTGTGAGTGTAAGTGCTTGAGATAGCACTTGTTAAGGGTTCAAGCTACATTGGTAAAAACTTGGTGTTGAAGAATTTGTAAAGAGATTTTGGTCTCTTGCCTTTAAAAGAGCAAATAGTGGAGAGAAGACTCAAAGAGGGTTCTTTGAGAGAGTGAATGTAGGCTAGTTAAGCTGAATCACTATAAAAATCATTTTGTTTGATTTTTCTAATCTTAATATCTTTACTTTTGTGTAATTTAATTTCTATACATGATATTGAATGTTGATTGAATAGATTGAGTTGATATACTTGAAGATATATTGAGTAGATTGAGAAATTAGTCAAATATTTTGTGATGCAGGCTATGTCAAAAATTGCTATAAATATTGAGTGAGACTTGAATTGCAAGTTAGGAACACATTCTTGAAACACATATTACTTTCACTATATATATATAGGAGCACCTAGTTGAACAAAGTCACAATTTTTTATTAGGCTATAAGCAAGGGCCGAAAAATTGTTTAAGTCCAATTCACCCCCCTCTTGGACTATTTTGGGATAACAAATTGGTATCAGAGCTTGTCTCTCTTGCTTAAGGTGTCACAACCTTGGAGTGATCCCCAAAGGCTGGTTCATCTAGCAACACTGCCGGTATACCCGCACCACTAGCTGAAGGCTACTCAATTACTAGACCACCACTTTTCAATAGCACTAATTACTCATTTTGGAAAGTTAGAATGAGAAATTTCATACAATCTGTGGATATTGATGCATGAAAAATTATTAAAAATGGTCCATATATTCCTCAAAAAAATGGTCAAGGAAACACTAAAGTTCCTAAAAATGAAGATGAATATGATGACAATGATTGGAAGAAAATTTTTGTAAATGCTAAAGCTATTAATATTTTGCATTGCTCACTTGACCTTAATGAATACAATCATGTTTCAAGATGTCAAACTGCTAAGGAAATTTGGGATAAGCTTGAAGTCGTTAAGGAATCCAAAGCAAACCTCCTTATCCGAGATTATGAGCTATTTGAGATGAAACCAGGTGAATCAATTACATATAAGAGTACAAGGTTTACAGATCTTGTCAATCTCCTCAAAGCACTTGGTAAATGATTTGAGGAAGCTGAACTTATGAAGAAAATCCTTAGATCACTTCCAAAGTCTTAAGAAGTAAAGACTACAGTTATCTAAGACACCAAGGATTTTAGAACATTCACCTGTGATGAGCTTATCGGATCTCTTATTGCACATGAGATGGTATATAAAAAAGATGAAGTTGAAAATGAGCAAAAGAAGAAGAAAAGCATTGCTCTCAAGTCAAATAAGGATGAAGAGAAGAAGAAAGGAGTTGTCCTTAAAGTTGACTCAAGTGACAACTCAAGTGCTTCAAGTGATGATGATGATGAAATGGCTATGCTTGCAAGAAAATTCAAAAAAGCTCTCAAGAAGGGAGGAAGTAAATACAAGAAATTCTTGAAAAAGTATACTCCCAAGGATAAACATTTCAAGGAATCAAAAAAAGAAATTGTATGTTATGAGTGTCAAAAACTAGGACATATCAAGCCCAAATGTCCATTGCTCAAAAAGAAGAAAGGAAAAGAAGAAAAGAGCAAGAAAGCTATGAAAGTTGTATGGAGCAACAGTGAAGAATCTTCAAATGATGAATCAAGTAACAAAGAGACTGCTCATTTTTGTATGATGGCATTTGAAGAGAAAGTCGAAAGTTCACAAAAGGAAGAGAAAAGTGATAATGAGGTTTATTTTAAAGGGATGAAGAAAAGTGAAAAATAGCATATAGATAGTGGTTGTTCAAAACACATAACCGGTGAAAATGACAAGTTTTCAAAAATCACAATGGTAGATGGAGGACATGTGAAATTTGGAGATAAAGAAAAAGGAAAAATAATTGGAAATGGCACAATTGGAACCAAACCTTGCGTTAAAGATGTGTCACTTGTTAAAGATTTAAAATACAACTTGCTAAGTGTAAGCCAACTTTGTGATAAAAGTTTTGAGGTAAAGTTCACTTCTTTTCATTGTACAATCAATAACCTAGATAATGACACATTGTTTATTGCCAATAAATCTAATAATGTTCACTTGCTTGACATGAATAACTTTTGAAACTAATCATGGTGTCTAGTATCTTTTGATAATTTTAGTTATTTATGGCATAGAAGATTAGGACATGCAAGTATGCATACACTCTCCAAATTGTCTAAGAAAGAACTTGTTAAAGGTCTTCCTAAGATTAATTATGAAAATGAATTTCAATGTAGGGCATGTGCACTAGGAAAGCATACTAGAGCATCTTTTAAATCTAAAAATATTGTTTCTACTACTAGGCCATTAGAATTGTTTCATCTTGATTTGTTTGGTCCTGTGTTTCCTGCTAGTCTTGGTGGGAAGACATATGCTTTAGTTATTGTTGATGACTATTCAAGATATACATGGACATTCTTCCTTACTCATAAAGATAAAACTTTTGAGAAATTCACCTCTTTTAGTAAAATGGTTCAAAATGAAAAAGGTTTTTGCATCACATCTATAAGGAGTGATCATGGAACTGAATTTGAAAATCATTTATTTGAAGAATATTGTGATAAACATAGAATCAACCATAACTTTTAGCTCCTATAACTCCACAATAAAATGGGGTTTTAGAAAGGAAAAATAGGACTTTGCAGAGATGATTAGAACCATGTTGAATAAAAATAATTTGCAAAGTATTTTTGGGCTGAAGCTATCAATACTTCTTGCTATATGTTGAATAGAATTTTGATTAGACCAATTTTGAAAAAGACCCCCTATGAGCTTTGGAAAGGAAGAAAACCAAATATTTCATGTTTCAGAGCATTTGGATGTAAGTGCTATATCTTAAATAACAAGAAGGATAACTTGAAGAAATTTGATGCTAAATTCGATGAAGGAGTCTTTCTTGGGTACTCAACAAAGAGTAAAGCATATAGAGTATTTAATAGAAGAATATTAGTTATTGAGAAAACTATTCACGTTTTGTTTGATGAGGCTAACCCTTATATTAGAAGGAAAGATATTTTTTATGATAATAATGAGCAGGTGTTTGGAAAAGAAAATGTAAAATCAAATCAAGAAATGGAACAAAATGATGACAAAGTTGAAGAAACTCAAGGAGATACCACAACAGACGTCCATAATGCCAACAATGATCAAATCAATGAAGAAATGCCAAATCTAGAAGAATTACAAGTGTATGAACCCCAACATGAAGATTTACCTAAAGAATGGAGATTCGATAGAAATCATCCCAAAGAAGACATCATTGATGATCCATCTTAAAGGATGATGACTAGAGCACAATTGAGAAAATATTTTGGTAATGTTGCCTTTGTTTCACAAATTGAACCTAAATGTTTTGAAGATGCTCAAACTAATGAAAGTTGGATTCTTGCCATGCAAGAAGAACTCAATCAATTTGAGAGAAACAAGGTTTGGAATTTTGTTCCTAAACCCAAAAATCATTCAATTATTGGTACTAAATGGGTTTTTAGAAACAAAATGGATGAAAAAGGCAATGTTATTAGAAACAAAGCTAGACTAGTGGCTTAAGACTACAACCAAGAGGAAGGTATTGATTTTGATGAAACTTTTGCTCCGGTTGCTAGAATTGAAGCTATTAGAATGTTGTGTGCCTTTGCATGTTACAAGAATTTTATACTTTATCAAATGGATGTTAAGAGTGCATTTTTAAATGGTTATATTGATGAGGAAGTGTATGTTGCACAACCTCTAGGTTTTGAAAATCATGAGCATCCAAATTATGTTTATAAACTTACTAAAGCCTTATATTGTTTAAAACAAGCTCCTAGAGTATGGTATGAAAGGCTTAGTAAATTCCTTTTACAAAATGATTTCCAAAGAGGCAAAGTGGACACAACACTTTTTTTTAAAAAACATTATAATGATATGCTCATTGTGCAAATATATGTTGATGATATAATTTTTGGTACTACTAAAGAATCTCTTTGCAAGAAATTCTCTAAGATTATGCAGAATGAATTTGAGATGAGCATGATAGGGGAGCTCACATTCTTCCTTGGACTTCAAATTAAGCAAATGAAAGATGGCATCTTCATAAATCAATCAAAGTACATCAAGGATATGTTGAAGAAATTTAAAATGGAAGATTTGAAGAGCTTTGGGACTCCTATGAGTTCAACAATTAAAATGGACAATGATGAAAAAGGTAAAGAAGTAGATACAAAGCTTTATAGAGGTATGATTGGCTCTCTCTTGTATCTTACTGCATCTGGACTAGACATACATTTTAGTGTTTGTTTGTGTGCAAGATTTCAATCATGTCCAAAAGAATCTCATATAAGTGCAGTTAAAAAAATCTTCAAATTTCTCATTGGCACACACTCAATTGGTTTATGGTATCCAAAATGTGAATCATTCGATCTTGTTGGTTATAGTGATTCAGATTTTGATGGAAGTAGATTGGATAGAAAAAAGTACTTCAGGTACTTGTCAATTTCTTGGTTTTGCACTAGTTTCTTGGCACAGTAAGAAACAAACTTTAGTGGCTCTGTCTACAGCTAAAGCTGAATATATAACTGCTGGTAGTTGTGTTGGTCAAATTTTATGGATGAAACAACAATTGGAAGATTTTGGTTTAAAATATAATCTTTGTTCTAATTAGGTGTGACAACACAAGTGCCACAAAGTTGATCAAAAATCCAATCCAACATTCAAGAACAAAACATATTGAAATCAAGTCCAACATTCAAGAATAAAACATATTGAGATCAGACACCATTTTATTAGAGATCATATTCAAAATGGAGATATCAAAATTGAGTTTGTTGCTTCTGAAAATCAACTTGCAGATATTTTTACAAAACCACTTAATGAGGAAACCTTTTGCAAAATTAGAAGGGAAATTGGCATGAGTGAACCACTTGCTTAAAATTCAATTTATATAGATTTAATACATTTGCATGTTGTCTAATTTGTGAGTAATTTTCTGTGATATTAATTTGCTAAGAAAACTCTATATAACAGTAGCTAACTTATTTTTGTACTCGTGAAAATTAGTTTACTAAGTTGTATGCTACTATTGCGTGCCTAAAATCAATTTTACATCTTCTCAAATATACCCATTGCTACACGAAATCTTCAACCCATCACCATTTTATTTCTCTCTCCCTCGCCATACCCGACTCCTCTCTCACCTTTTTTTATTGTTTCTTGGTACCAATCTTACCCTTTTTTTTTCTTTATCAAATTTTTCTTCATTATACTGACCCATCTTCATCAAGCGCCTCTCTCACTCTCTACTCCCTCATTCATTTCTCATTACGCCGAAACCCATTTTAAATTTCCGATTCCTCACTACTTCTGATTCACCATCCATGGCTCGCACCAAAAGAAAAACCCCAACCGCAGCCTCGTCGTCCTCCTCTTCATCTGAAGAACTCCCAGCTGCTGCGTTAAAGAAGAAATTGAAAGAAAATAGGAAAACACCAGAAATTGATTCCAACACTGTATCCTCTGCTTCATATGAGGAAATAGAACTTGCCGTGACAGCACCAGAAAAGAAAAGGGGAAGGAAAGTGCATGGGATTGACATTCAACATGAATAGGGTGCTTCAAAATCATCGGGTTCTCTTGTTGACAAAGCGCTTCTAGACTGTAAGTTCATAAAATGGGACAATTTTGATCAGGTTGATTTTCAATTTAAGGAACTCTTTGAATTTCAAGAATGGCTGACTGTGTGTGAGTGCACTGATGTTTATTATCCTAGACTAGTCTAAGAATTTTATAGAACTTTAAAAGTTGTCTATGAAGAAGACAGATATAAGGTTTCTTTGAATGACAAATTGTATGTGGTTTCTGTTGAGTTGATTGCCAAAGCCTTAAAATTGCCAAATGATGGAAATAGAATTTCTGCTCATAGAGATGTTGCTAGAGTTCCAGGTTTTAATTTGACTGAATTTGAGAGTGAAGTGTTTCCTGCCAACACTGCCACTAGTGAAAAATCCACTAGCACTAAAGCCCTTCAGCACATTAAGATTATTCACAGTATGGTGAATTATATATTTTATCCTAAATCTGGCAGCTATGGATATTTAAGTTATTTAGATATGTGCATCATGTGGCATATTGTTAACAAAGTGAGAATGAATTTGGCCTATTTGATTTTCAAAAATATGTGTCAAGCTTATGGAATTGGTAAATTACCATATGCGCACCTCTTAACTACCTTGTTTAGAGAATTGGATATAAATGTCTCTAAGGAGAGTTCTAGGGCATATTTAATTGTGCTTAGAGAAATTCATTTTGATAATGATGGCAGAAAGAAACATTTTGAAAAAGGTGGATCTTCTAAAGCCAAAGTTGATTCAAATTTCAAAAGTGAGATTATAAGTGAGCTTCAAGGACTAAGAACATTTATTAATGAGAAATTCAGTACATTAAATCAGTCTATTGAACTTCTGAGGAAATTTGTATATATTGTTAATTACAAAGTAAGTCATTTACTTACTCAACATGAGGAGTTAAAGAAATAGATTGCAGATCTTAAGCAGGCACAGGGAACTGATTTTGCAACCAGAGTTGAAACTGATGCACATGCAGGTGATCCTCCTACTCATGATGGTAGTGCATTTGATCATGGTAATGTTGAGTGTGGAGGCACTGGGCTTGGTGAGTCTACTGTTGCTGTTGAGCATGAAAGTGAACAGGTTGTAAAACTTGAAGTTGAACCTACTGTTGAACTTGAAAGTGAACAAATTGTAGAACTTGTAGTTGAGTCTACACAGAAGAAGGAAGATTCTCTAAAGGATCAGCAGGAGAGTGCTCCACCTGAACTTTCTGCAGCTGAAGCTTCTCAAGCTAATAGGAGTAAGAAATGAGTTAAGTCTACAGTGACCAATCCATATTAGTGTCTGGCTGCTGCTCTCCAAAGCCAATCTGATGAGGATGAATCACAAGAGCATGATACTTTAGTTGTCCAAGTTTCTCAGCCACCTGCTGCCAAACCTTCCAAGAAGAAGATAGTGCCTTCCAAAGCTGTTCGAAGGAGCAAAAGACTTAATGTTTAGATAATGACCTGCTTTTTTAGTTTACTAATATGTTTCCTACTATTGTTAGATGGTTTTTCAGTTTGCTACTGTTCACTTTACTGTTTTTCAGTTTGTGCTTACTTGGTTCTTTTTGGATTAATATGTAACACCCTAGGCAAATCCCACATCGACAAAACACGGGAGAGATGCTGGGTTTATAAGTTGATGGTTCGTAACCCATAGTGACGCGTTTTAAAACCGTGAGGGCTTCAGCCCAGAGCGGACAATATCACTAGTGGGCCGGGCCATTACATTTATGGTATCAGAGCCGCTCCGCGTGCAACCTTGAACGATGGTGGGGCAAACCTCGGCGGGCCGAGTCCCATAAGGGTGGATTGTAACACCTAGGCAAATCCACATCGACAAAACACGGAGAGATCTGGGTTTATAAGTTGATGGTTCGTAACCCATAGTGACGCGTTTTAAAACCGTGAGGGCTTCACCCAGAGCGGACAATATCACTAGTGGGCGGCCAAGCCCTCACGGTTTTAAAGCGGCGTCACTATGGGTTACGAACCATCAACTTATAAACCCAAAGATCTCTCCCGTGTTTGTCGATGTGGATTTGCCTAGGTGTTACAATCCACCCCCTTATGGGACTCGGCGTCGCCGAGGTTTGCCCCACCATCGCTCAAGGTTGCACGCGAGCGCTCGATACCATAAATGTAATGGCCCTACCACTAATGATATTGTCCGCTCAAGCCCTCACTAGAGGTTAGGAACCTCCATCTTATGAACCCAGCATCTCTCCCGTGTTTTGTCGATGTGGGATTTGCCTAGGGTGTTACATAATATCTCTTATTTCCTTTTTGGCTGATGACAAAAAGGGGGAGAATGGATGTGTGCTTTTGTTTTGAGAGAATGGATGTATGCTTATGTTTTAGAAGTGTGTATGCAAACTATTGTGGCTTATGTGTGCAAACTATTAAGTTTAACATTTTGCATATTGAAATTGTAGATATCTTATGAATATTTTTTTGTAGCATAAATTCAAGGGGAGTCTTGTATAGCTATTAATACTTTTATCTTTTAAACTTGTGTGCATACATTTAGGGGGAGTAATTCCCGCATACTAACATGCTTGGTTATACATAAACTTTCGCACACTTTTATTTATTCTTGATTGATGATTCAATTGAGTTTTGTCATCATAAAAAAGGGGAAGATTGTTGAGTCCGTGTAGCTCAAAATGAGCATTGATTTTGATGATAACAAAACTCAACTAGAATCTATATAACTCAATTTCAAGTGATGTGTAGATTCTTTCTCTTATTTATGAAGAATCTTTGAAGTTGCATCTAAGGAGGAAGGGCATTCAAAGGCATCTCAAGATGAATCTAAGTTGAGAAAGAACAAGATTATGAAAGCTAAGACTCAAGTTGAAGGTATGAAAGTCATAGAGTTAGGAATTGAGTCTTAGAATTTGTGTAAAAAGAATAGATGAAAGTTTTAGTCAATTAGAGCTCAAAAATAATTTCTCTTTCAATTATTTTATAAAATTTTCTCTCATCATAACCTTGGATATTGCCATTGGAATATATATTTCTCTTAAGGTCTAAATTAGATTTTTAAAGATTACAATTTGAAACAGGCATCTGGTAAATTAGTTTGCTAACTTGTTTACTAAAATATTAATTTGCTAATTTTTTTGCTAAAATTATAGTTTGCTAACTAGTTTGCTACTGTTGCAAAAAATTTCATTAGTTTGCTAAATGATCAGAGTTACTTTACTTCATACAAAAAGATAAAATAATGGCTATTTTGCCTAGAATAGAGTGTGTAATGTTCCAAAAAGGTTTCAAACAGTCTAAAATGATTTGAGACTATAAATACACTTTCTTTACTTCATTTTACACTTGGTGAAAGCTTACAATTGCACTCCAATCTTGATTTTTTATTTATTACTTTTATTCAAGATCTTTAAAGTGTTTGAGCTACCATTGGCAAATCAACTCATCTCTTCTTTATAGTTTGATTTATATTGAGTGAGAGTGAGTGTTAAAACATTAAATTGCATTTAAGAGAGGTTGTACAAGCACCTATTGAAGCTTGTGAGTGTAAGTGCTTGAGATAGCACTTGTTAAGGGTTCAAGCTACCTTGGTAAAAGCTTGGTGTTGAAGAATTTGTAAAGGGCTTTTGGTCTTTTGCCTTTAAAATAGCAAATAGTGGAGAGAAGACTCAAAGAGGGTTCTTTGAGAGAATGGATGTAGGCTAGTTAAGCCGAATCACTATAAAAATCATTGTATTTGATTTCTCTAACCTTAATCTCTTTACTTTTGTATAATTTAATTTCTATGCATAATATTGAATGTTGATTGAATAGATTGAATTGATATACTTGAAGATATATTGAGTAGATTGAGAAATTAGTTGAATATTTTGTTATGCATGCTATGTCAAAAATTGCTATAAATATTGAATGAGACTTGAATTGTAATTTAGGGACACATTCTTGAAACACATATCACTTTCACCATATATATAGGAGCACCTAGTTGAACAAAGTCATAATTTTTTATTAGGCTAGAAGTAAGGGCTGAAAAAATGTTTAAATCCAATTCACCCCCCCCCCCCCCCTATTGAACTATTTTGGGACAATAAAAACACTATCGTGGACACTGGAAACTTGATGACACTAGTTCCACCAAAGTTTTTCTCAGAATTAGCATCAAAAGTAAACAGAGTGAGCGACGGCCAGCGAGTAAATGAACCCACCGGAGTTCCCAAGCTCTCCTACTTCTCAAGATACCAGAAATCACAGCCCACTTCACAGGTACAAATGTGAAGCCGAAACCTGTCAACACATTTGTTAATGCTTCAGATGATATTTTGTACTGTACTTTTAACCTGGGACCTCCTACTCTCCCTTCAATATTTGGGAAAAAACTTCTTGATTGGGTATGACCTTAGAAAGAAAACTTAGGAATATCAACGGGCGGTCTGGACAGAAATCGCTCCTCTCATACCGCCCCATAAGAGTTTATGGTCAGCCAAGCGTTCTTCTTTGGGTGCATGGTTAGGCGAGTTTTGTCGGGAGAAATTTTCTTTTTATTTTTCTTATTTTAATTTATTAATATATAATATAAATTTATTTATTAAAAAATAAAATATAATTAAAAATATAAATTTAATATATTATTTTAATAATATATTTAAATATTTTTAATAAAAAATAAAAATATATTATTATAGAGCGGATTACAAGATTTTGGGACGAAAAGAAAATCATCCCATCCCATCCCATCCCATCCCATCCACACCCCTCACAAATCAAAATCAGAACAGAATAAAAATTATAAAAAAAAAAAAAAAAAAAAGAAAGATGATTAGCGAAACTGATCGGCTGGAAACTTTTGCCTTCCCTAAGAAAACTCTTTCTTTTAAGCCACTTGACCGTACCAAGATTTGATTTCAGAATCTTCTTATCTTTTCCATTGATTAATATTCAGAGTTTTTTTTTTCAAAAATTAACTACACATGTCATTGATTTTCAACTTTCTTTTATTTAATGAAGTTCATAAATCGAATAATAATTCACATAATACTTAGTTAGAATAATTACAAATCTAAAATTTATTTTAAATGAATTTTAACTAAAATTTATTTAAAAATAAATCATTGTTTTATATATAATACAATTTAAAATATACTTAATTTAATTAAATTACATATAGTTTATATTTAGTATAATTTTATAATTAAAATTTATTTATCTCGACTTTATAAATTATCTTTGATTATAAAATAAAATTTATAATTTTTTATGTAAAAATTTCTTACATCCAATGAATTTATAACAATTAATATTTAATAAATATATAAATCAATACTTTTTGCATCTTTAAAAATGAAAACAAAAAAAAAAACTAATTATACTCTCTAAATAATGTTAATGAACTTCAATTTATATAAATAAAATTAATCAATTTTTTATTTATTTTAATGTGACTACTCTTACTGGATTTTAATTAGAGACTTAATTTTTTTTTATAATGGATAAAATATGAAAATATAGCTTATTCAGCGGCGAAGCCACCTTGAATCTAAGGGGGTGATTTTTTTTTTCTTTTTAAAAAAATTATTTTTAAAAATGTTAAATTTAAAAAATTTTTCTCTTAAAATTTAATGTTTACCCATTTAAATAATATTTATCCTCCTTGAATTTTAACTTAAATAAAAAGAAAAAATTATTTTAATTTTTATCCTCTTTGTACTCTTAAAAATACTTAAAAATTATTTATTCATTTGTCCTTTGGAATAGTAACCCATAGAGAAGATAAATGAAAGGTTAAACAGAAAAGATTAAAAAAAAATTAATTCAATTGTTAAATTTTAGAACAAGATGAGTAATTTAGTATTTATATTTAGTTTTCTTATTTTCTTGTAGTTTTATCTCTCAGCCTTTAAAAAATAACTTATTATAGATTTATATATTTTTGTAAATACTCAAATCTATTTTATAAATTTATTTTTTCTAATCTCAATTTTATTTTTTTAAAATGTAATTATTGTTATAATTATCATCAATTATTGAAATTGTTAAATGTTTTATTATTAAAATAAAATTACGTTTAAATTTTAATATTTGGATTTGAAATTTGAATTTTAAATATTTAATTTTAAATTTAGAATTTAAAATTCATAAATTTAAAATTTTTTTATTTTTATTTAACTAATAAAAAGAATTTTTATGAAAGTGTCTAGTAATTTTAATATCATATAAAGTTGATACATTTGATTATAAAGAGATAAATTTGAAATAACAAGGTAAAATAATTATTTTTCATTTTTAGTTTTTAAATTTATTATAAATATATGGGATTTTAATTAAATCAATTTTTATTTAGAATAAAATAATTATTTAACTCAAATTCAACTTCATAGAGTCAAATCCCTCAATTCAAACATAACATAGCATTATTTTTATATATGAGTTTTTTCTTTTAATTTTATTTTTGCTAAAATTAGGTAAATAATTATTATTAAATTTTATTTTAGAATTATTAAAAATTATAATATTTTAATTTTATATTTTTTTAAATTAAATTTTTTTATTATACTAATAAGAAATACTATTTATAATTTCATCATATCTTTTTTAAAATTTTAATTCTAGAGTAAACAAGTTAAAAAATATATTATTATCTTAAAATTTTAATTTAACAATTGAATAATTTAATAAAAATGTTTTTATTTTACTATTTAAGATATTTTACAAAGTAAATGTAAATAAATTTTAATAATTGTAAAATTATGTTAATAATAGTAAAATTATGTTAAAAATATATTATATTAAATTCAATTGAATTTAATATTTTAATATTAATTTTAATTATCAATATTATCACCTCAAAAGGAATTGAACATTAATTTCTTATGAAATAAAATTAGAAAAAATATTTATTCTAATTTTGATTCTAAAATTTTAAATCAAACGGTTCTTTATATAATTTTTTTTTTAAATTTGAATCAGAATTTCAGAATTTAGCTACAGATGAAAATTATAATATGCTAGTAAGTTCATTAACAAAAATTGAAATTTAGTAAATGCTTTGGAATTCATAATAAGATTAATGAGCACAACTGTAATTAAATCAAAAGTAACAAGCAATTTATTTATTTAAATCCAACCAATCCCATGTAAATCCCCCATGAAGCTCTTTCTTCCCTCTACTTGAGTCTCATGAAAACTGCGAAGTTGGGCATTCTACGTGAACGCAGAGATGAACTCCTCCATTCTTCCCTCTCGAAAGCTTTATCATCTGCACAAAACCCCAAACAACTTCACAAAGTCCACACCCTCTTAATCACATCAGGTCTTGAAAGATCTGCCTTCTTCTCTGGCAAGCTCATAAGCAAATATACCCAGCTCAAGGACCCCATTTCTTCTTTTTCAGTCTTTCACCAACTCTTTCCTGCTGCCAACGTCTATCAGTGGAATTCTATCATTAGAGCGCTCACCCACAGTGGGTTGTTTTCAAAAGCTCTTGAACTTTACGCCAAAATGCGGGATATGAAACTTAAGCCCGATACGTACACATTCCCTTCAGTGATTAATGCGTGCGCAGCTGCAGGGGATTTTCAGACGGGTTGTGTTGTTCACAATCATGTTTTGGAAATGGGTTTTGGATTTGATTTGTATGTTGGGAATGCTCTAGTAGATATGTATGCAAGGTTCGGTGATTTGATAAAAGCACGTAATATATTTGAGGAAATGCCCCACAGGGACATTGTGTCGTGGAATAGCTTGATTTCGGGGTATAGTGCTAATGCGTATTGGGAGGAGGCTTTAGAAATTTATTACCAGGCAAGAATAGCTGGATTGAAACCCGACCCTTTTACCATTTCAAGTGTCCTCCCTGCTTTTGGAGGCTTGCTTGCTATTAAAGAGGGTGAGGTGGTTCATGGATTGGTGGAAAAGCTTGGGATCAATGCCGATATCATAGTGAGCAATGGACTTCTGTCTATCTATTTCAAATTTGGTAGGCTAATGGATGCTCGAAGAGTTTTCAACGAGATGGTTGTCAAGGATACGGTCAGTTGGAACACTTTGATATGTGGATATTGTCAAATGGAATTGTTTGAAGAGTCGATTGAGTTATTTATGGAGATGGTAAGGAGCTTTAGACCAGATTTGTTGACAATTACGTCTATTCTTCGTGCTTGTGGTCTCCTGCAGGACTTGGAATTTGGAAAGTTTGTTCATGATTACATGATAAGAAGTGGTTTTGAATGCGATGTCACAGCAAGTAATATTATTATTGATATGTATGCTAAGTGTGGGGATTTAGTAGCTTCAGGAAAAGTCTTTGACAGGATGAAATATAGGGATTCTGTGTCATGGAACACATTGATCAATGGTTATATTCAAAGTGGGAGCTATGATAAAGGGGTGAAGCTTTTTAAGAAGATGAAGATGGACTTGAAACCTGATTGTATCACTTTTGTGGCACTCCTGTCTATCTCTACTCGATTAGCAGACATGGAACTGGGAAAAGAAATCCACTGTGATTTAGCTAAATTAGGATTTGATTCAGATTTGGTAGTATGTAATGCTTTAGTTGATATGTATGCTAAGTGTGGCAAAATAGATTACGCCCTTATGGTTTTTGAAAATATGAAAGTTCATGACATAGTAACGTGGAATGCAGTTATTGCAGCTTGTGTCCAGGCTGAAGATTGTAGTTTGGGATTAAGAATGGTTAACCAGATGAAGAATGAGGAATTCATGCCAGATATGGCTACCATGTTAGGTATATTGCCTATCTGTTCTGCAATAGCTGCCAAAAGGCAAGGGAAAGAGGTTCATGCTTGTACTTTCAAGCTTGGATTTGAGTCAGCTGTTTCCGTTGGGAATGCATTGATTGAAATGTACTCCAAATGTGGCAATTTAATGTACTCTATCAGAGTGTTTGAGCATATGAAAACAAAAGATGTGGTGACATGGACTGCATTGATCTCTGCATATGGGATGCATGGTGAGGGAAAGAATGCTTTGAAATCTTTTGAGGAGATGTTAGCAGCTGGGCTTTTTCCTGATCATGTCGCTTTTATTGCCATCATCTATGCCTGTAGTCATTCAGGTTTAGTAGAAGAGGGTCTGGCTTACTTTGACCGCATGAAGAAGGATTACAACATTGAGCCCAGTATTGAACACTACGCTTGTGTGGTTGATCTTCTGTCCCGGTCTGGCCAGTTATCTAAAGCAGAAGAGTTTATCAATTCAATGCCACTGAAGCCAGATGCAAGTATATGGGGAGCTTTACTTAGTGCTTCTCGAGCAAGTGGAGACCTAAAGATTGCAGAACGCATCTCACAACATATTGTTCAATTAGATTTTGATGATCCTGGATATTATGTTTTAGTAGCAAATGTTTATGCAGCTTTAGGGAGGTGGGATGATGTCAGAATGATACGAAAATCCATAAAGGTCAAAGGACTGAAAAAAGATCCTGGATGCAGTTGGATTGAAATTAAGAAAAGGGCGTATGCTTTTGGGACTGGAGATAAGTTCTTTAAACAGTATGAAAAGGTAAATAAGTTATTAGGGACCCTTGCTAATTTGATGGCCAAAGAAGGTTATGCAGCTGATTTGCAGTATGCTCTTCATGATGTTGAGGAGGATGAAAAGAGAGGCTTACTTTATGGCCACAGTGAAAGGCTTGCCATAGCATTTGGATTGTTAAATACAGAACCAGGGACCCCCTTACAAATATTGAAAAACCTTCGTGTTTGTGGGGATTGTCACACTTGGACCAAGTACGTATCAAAGATTGTAAAACGGGAAATATTAGTAAGAGATGCCAATAGATTTCATAAGTTCCAAGATGGGACATGTAGCTGTGGAGATCATTGGTAATATACTTCTTCAAATATCACATTTTTTTTATGATAAATAAGTTGAGTGATGGATGATGGAGATTCCTTGGGCACCTTCTATGAGCCAAAGGTAGACCCAAACATTGGCAATTCAGAATTGAAACCGGTCAAAGTCGTGTTTGACTTTAACTATAAATGTTCAAGGAAATTGAATTAAAACTGTTCGGTTTACTTCCAGGTTAAATCAGATTTTTTTTATTTAAAAAAAATAAAATAATTTGGACCATTTGAACTGGATTGAATCAAATTGGAACCGAAACCTTGGAGGGTTTAAGGACCGATTCAAGTTTACTAAAAATTAGCGGTTCAGGGCCAGTTCAAACCAGAATCGGTCCGGTGGCCGGGTCTAATTGAAGGAATAGCATATCCAAGTTACATCTTACAACCGTTAAAAGAGGACTGTAGGTGGACCTAGAATAACTTGAGATGAAGGTAAACCTGGATTGAATAATTTTCTATTCAACTTCTGGATCTAGAATGCTGTGAACTTTTTCCTCCTTTACCAATATTGGCAACATCAACTTTATAGCATCTGTTTTTCATGGGAATTGACCGGTCAGGGTATTTATACGCATAGAAATTTAACAGCTGCTGAACCAACTTTTGTTACATTGAATGTATTATATCGACTTCAGAAGATGAATCTTCTACGCTTCAGACACCAAGTATAGTTTAGTAAACTGTCCATCCTATAGTTTATAAGAAAAAGCAATGTCAATTTTACAAGTTTATAAGAAAAACGAATATATGTTTTCAATCAATGAACGAAAACAAGAAAGTAGAATGCACTGGCATTCATTATCTCCTGACATGGAGTTCGTTTGGCTGTGCTAACGTAAATTGGTTGGATTTGCACAGGGTATGCGACATCAGAGTGGTACTTGAGCTTATTTTCTGATCAGTTCAAATGATTTACTTTCTCAGTGCCTACAATGAACATTTTTTATTTAAAGCAACCAAAATTTTATTAATGAAAATGGAGATAGGGCAATTGCAGAGATCCAAACTAAAACCATATCAATAGGCGTTGCTCAATATACCCTCCCCTACGGACACACTGCCAAAGACCCAAACAAAAGGAGCAGAGATAACAATTAGAAGAAAGCTACAAGATCATTCAATTTATGGAGCCCCAGCATTACTAGTGCATCATTCAGTTGTCAGGTGCTGTTGCAAGGTAGGCACGAAACTCGGCAACTAGCTTGTCATGAGGGGGCAAGTTTTCTTTAATTGCAGGAACACCTGAAAACTCCAGCATCCATCCAGATAAAATTGGAAATACTTCTTTATCTATCACTTCAAAACCAAGTATTTCTTCTGTTACAGGGACCAAGTTGACAAGCCAACCCATTGCAATATCAAGAAATCCAATCCTTTCCCCACCAAAGAATCTCTTTCCTTTTAGTTCTTCCTCTAAGAACTTTAGGTTCTCAGTGGCCTGAACAGAAGCTTCTTCTCGCTCCTTCCCTTCCTTGGTTAATATTGCCCATAGTGATGATATGACCTGAAATCGAAAAAATAAGCGTTCACTAAGGTTATGGTGGTTATATCATATATAAAAGCTGCTTGTGGAAAATTTACCTTGTCATCGCCAAATTTCGCCCAGAAGCGAGCAGCGGCTCTCTTGTGAGGATCTTCAGGCAGTAAGGGATTCTGCTTCCATGTCTCATCAATGTATTCAAGAATTATACATGACTCTACAACAGGTAGTCCATTGTGCACAAGCACTGGAACCTTTTTGTATACGGGGTTGTATTGAAGAAGTAAAGGGCTCTTATTGGTAAGGTCTTCCTCTACTGATTCATATTGGATGCCCTTAAGCTTCAATGCCCAGACAATCCTTAAACCAAATGGGCTTGACCATGTGTTGAAAAGCTTCACTTCTTCTACCATTATGTTATGCTGCTATGCATGTTTTGGATGCTGCCCGTAGGCATATATATATATATATATATATATATTCATAAAAATACAGTTACACAATTAAAAAATTGTTTGTTTGTTAAGGTTTATTTATTATGTAGGCCTTAATAATTCATATACATTTTTTTTTACAATTAATTTTAATCAGACTTGAACTTAAGACCTCACAATTTTAGAAACGAGACTCGTTATAATTAAACTAAAGCTCATTGGAGCTTTTTTTGTAATATACAAACAAAATAACATGTTATAAACACGTAAATTAATATGTGAAAGAAAGAATAACAATTTGATTAAATGAGAATGATTAATTTTACTAAGGTCAGTTATATTCTACTATTTATGTTAGTTAACATTTAGTCAATCACCGGTTTAATTTTTAAGAATCTCTCTTTTTTTATCATTAAATATAAAATTGATTAAAAATAACAAATATAAACTCTTTTAGTGATATAATATAGTTAAAATAAGCATAATTTGTGTGAAAAAATTATTGAACCCTTATTTCATTATAATTTTAATGAATTTCAATTAATATTTCTAAAATGTAAAATCTCTTTAAAATCTTTTAGTTTTCTTTGATCAACTCATTCATGCTTTATTCTATATTATGATCTTTTATATCATAAAATTAGTCAAATTTATTATAACATTAACAATACAAATAGTTTTGTGTTATTAAATAAATATTCATCCTTATTTATTATATAATAATATTAAAAAAAAAAAGGTTATATGAGTTACAATATGTATCATG
The DNA here is from genome assembly GCF_030052815.1 of Hevea brasiliensis. Taxonomy (NCBI): domain Eukaryota; kingdom Viridiplantae; phylum Streptophyta; class Magnoliopsida; order Malpighiales; family Euphorbiaceae; genus Hevea; species Hevea brasiliensis. The sequence continues at coordinate 104,037,583 of NC_079495.1, read as the reverse complement.
GGTAAGTAATTTCCGTAAAAGAAAGTATAAATTGAGTTAACCATCTACGAGACTTGCCATAATTAGAAGATGAAAGGGCTTTCACTATTATTGGAAACAATGAAAGTGCTCCAAATTTTAGTATATTTATATTTATAATAATAGATATTTTAATATAAGGTTTTAGATATCAAATTTAAATTTCTAAATAATTTTAAGAACATATTATCTAATAGAATATACATTTAAATCAATAATTTTAAAATATTTTAAATAATTTTAAATTTTAACTATTAAAAATGTAGCTATTATTATTATTATTATTATTATTATTATTATTATTATTATTATATACTGAATTGCATTTTTACCCATTTCTTCCTATATTTATCATACTTTTTACAATCTATAATCTCAATTCATTCCATAGAGAGAAACAAAGAGAAAGGATGAAAATTTTCAATGATTATAATATCTATTGAAAAGAGAATACATTTCCTTTTCTTAAGAGAAATTTTAACTAAGATCAATTCAATTTTAATTTTGCAAAAAATAAGAAAAAAATTTGCCATTTCAGTGAGGACAGTGACTGTATTTTTACTTGGGGATATTAGTGGAAAAAATACTTTTCCCACATTAGGTTTTGGACATATATGAAAAAGTGAAAATAAGAGAATCCTAATGATATATTAAACAAAATTTCATGATCTTTTTTAGATTGAAGAAAAAAAAAAGCACTCTTAGAATTAGATTGACAAATGGAGCACATGTGAAACCATGCACTCTGCCCAATGCATTGCAAGGAAACAATTGCAACAAATATGATGTGAGAGTGAGATAAATTTCTACCCATTTATTATTATTATTATTATTATTATTGCATTTCTATCCATTTCTTCATATTTTCATCATACTTTTCACAATCTATAATCTCAATTAATTTCATAGAGAGAAGTATGAAAATTTTCAATTGTTATATTATTTGGTAAAAAGAGAATGTATTTCCTTTTCTTAGGAGAAATTTGAACTAAGTTCAATTAAATTTTAACTTTGTCAGAAATGAGGAAAAATTTGCTATTTTATTGTGGATAGAAATTATTCTTTTACTGAGGATATATATTAATGGAATAAATGTATTACCTACTTTAGATTTTGGACATATATCAAAAAGTGAAAGTCAGAGAATCCTAATGATATATTATTCAAAATTTCATGATTTATTTTTGGATTGAAGAGAACAAGAAAATTTAGAATTAGATTGACAAATGGAACACATGTGAAATGATACACTCTGCCCCGTCCATTACAAAGGAAAAAAAAAATGAAATGTGAGAATGAGATACCCATTTCTGCCCATTTATTATTATTATTATTATTATTATTATTATTATTATTATTATTATTATTATTATTATTATTATTATTATTATTATTATTATTATTATTATTATTATGTGGAATTGCATTTCTACCCATTTCTTCCTATTTTTATCATATTTTTCACAATCTATAATCTCAATTAATTTTATGGAGAAACAAAGAGAAGGATGAAAATTTTCATTTTTATATTATTAGGTGAAAAGAGAATGCATTTCTTTATCTTAATAGAAATTTCAATTAAGATCAATTGAATTTTGATTTTGTAAAAAAAACAAAAAAAAAATTGCCAATTAAGTGAGGACAGAGATTGTATTTTTAGTTGGGGATATTAGTAGGATAAATATTTTCCCCACTTTAAATTTTGGACATATATGAAAATGTGAAAGTGAGAGAATCTTAATGATGTATTAACAAAATTTCATGATTTCTTTTTAGATTAAGACGACTAGAAAACTTAAAATTAGATTGACAAATGGAGTGCATGTAAAATCATGCACTCTGCCCCAAGCATTGCAAAAAAAAAAAAGAATTTAACAAATATGATGTGAGAATGAGATACCATTTCTGCCCATTTATTATTATTATTATTATTATTATTATTATTATTATTATTATTATTATTATTGAATTGCATTTCCACCCATTTCTTACTATATTTATCATTTTTTTCACAATTTTTAATCTTAATTAATTCTGTAGAGAGAAACAGAGAGAATGATGAAAATTTTCAATTATTGTATTGTCTGGTGAAAAGAGAATACATTTCCTTTTTTTAATAGAATTTTTAACTAAGATTAATTGAATTTTAATTTAGTAAAAAATAAGTAAAAAATTTGTCATTTCAGTAAGGATAATGATTTTATTTTTACTTGGGGATATTAGTGGAATAAATATTTTCCTCACATTAGATTTTGGACATATATAAAAAAGTGAAAGTAAGAGAATCCCAATGATATATTAAACAAAATTTCATTATTTTTTTTTTAGATTGAAGACAACAAGAATGCTTAGAATTAGATTGACAAATGGAGCACATGTGAAATGATGCACCCTGCCCAATGCATTGCAAGGAAACAAATGTAACAAATATGATGAGAAAATGAGATACCCATTTCTACTTATTATTATTATTATTGCATTTCTACCAATTTCTTCCTATCTTTATCATAATTTTCACTATCTAAAATTTCAATTAATTTCACTAAGAGAAATAGAGAAGGAAGAAAATTTTCAATTATTACGTTATTGGGGAAAAGATAATGCATTTCCTTTTCTTAATAGAAATTTCAATTAAGATGAATTGAATTTTAATTTTGCAAAAAATAAGAAAAAATTTGTCATTTCAGTGAGGATAGTGATTGTATTTTTACTTGGAAATGTTGATGGAATAAATATTTTCTCCACTTTAGAATTTGGTCATATATGAAAAAGTAAAAGTGATAGAATATTAATGATGTATTAACAAAATTTCATGATTTTTTTTAGATTAAAACAACTAGAAAATTTAGAATTAGATTGACAAATGGAGAGCATGTGAAATCGTGCACTCTCCCCAATGCATTGCAAGGAAGCAATTGTAACAAGTATGATGTGAGAATGAGATGCCATTTTTACCCATTATTTATTATTATTATTACTACGACTATTGCATTTCTAGCCATTTCTTCCTATCTTCATTTTACTTGTCTCAATCTGTAATTTCAATAAATTCCGTATAGAGAAACATGAAAATTTTCAATTATATTATCCGGTGAAAAGAGAATTCATTTTCTTTTCTTAGGAGAAATTTTAACTAAGATCAATTGAATTTTAACTTTGTAAAATTTAAGAAAAAATTTACATTTTGGTGTGGATAGAAATGGGATTTTCACTTGACGATATTAAGGAAATAAGTATGTTTCCCACTTTAGATTTTGGACATATATGAAAAAGTGGAAGTGAGAGAATCCTAAGGATGTATTAATCAAAATTACATGAATTTTTTTTTTAAGATCTAAAAGAACAACAAAACTTAGAATGAAATTGACAAATGGAGCACATGTAAAATGATGCACTCTGCCCTATGCATTGTTGGAAAACAAATGTAACAAATATGATGTGATAATAAGATATGTATTTTTACCAAATTATTATTATTATTATTATTTTATAAGCAAAATTTTATTAGTAATGAAATGAAGGGAAAATGTAGCTTGATCATCAATAGGTTTTCCCGAAATACCTGACTTAGACAGTAGCATAATAAGTAAAAATATCTAAAGAAAATGGTACAAAACATCGAAATAAAAATTGTTGCTGTTGCTGTTGCTGTTGCTGTTGCTATGGGTATTTAGTATGCTTTAGCCTCATGCATGTATGCCAGTTTGTATATCATGCATGTACAGAATGGAAGATTTCAATTTGGAGATTCAATAATAGGGATGAGTTCATGAAAATGGAAGCAAAGAATTAACTATATTTTTTTTATTAACAATATGTAAAGAAGCTTGAAAAAAAATGAAAGAGATGCATAATGTCAACTCTTTAAGATCAGGAATAAGGTTTAGTTAGTTGACTTGAATTAATTGCATATTTTTTGTGGTTGAAGATCTTCAACAATGCAGTGCGTCAACAACTGCAATATGGGTGCCAAAAGGTTGATGTTAGAAGGTTAATATGAATCTGAATTTTTTCCTCTGATGAACTTTACCTTATGCTGAAATGTCCAACTAATGAATAGGGTAGTTATATCTGAACTCTAAATATTTTGGACTGAGGAACTAATATTATATCAAGAAACATTCAATTTAAAAACTTAAACTTATAAGTGAGATTTCTAAAAATAGTTTTATATCTCTATTACTAATTACAGTTTGGTAAACTGTTCATCCTATAGTTTATAAAGAAAAAAGGCTATTTCAATTTCACAAGTTCCACATAATTTTGACGAAAACTCTTAAGGTGGCATTTTGCACCATCACAGCATGAGCCAAACATTATGAATTGGAAAGAGAATTTATCATTTTAGAAAAATTTCCTTGGAGAATCTGGATTCTAGCATGAGACAAACGTAAGAATTTTGGAAGAATTGATAATTTCAAAGATGAACTTGGTTCTGGAGGCTTATAGAATTGCAAATGCTTTTGGCTAGGTACTTGATGCTAAATAATGAAAAAACATATTATCATGTCATTATCAATTTCCAAGTGGTGAAAGTTGCTGGAGATCGTCATTCTGGAGTTTTTGTATTTTCAGTTGTATTGCTTAATTGTGTTTAGTGAATGTCTTGCATATGCCTTTCAATTTTGTAAACTTCTCTTTCTTTAATAATTTGTAGCCTTGCATATTGCACTTGAATGCTAGCAGTCAAGGACCCGCTAAAAAACGACCATGTATTGAATGTCAATATATAACAGAAATACCGTGAAACGACAATATGTTTCTTGATAAATGAACGAGAACAAGAAAGTAGATTGCATTGGCATTGATTATCTCATGACGTGGAGTTCGTTTGGCTGTGCTAGCATAAAGCACAAGGTTGCAAAGTTTAGCCAAAGACATCATGGTGGCACTTGAGCTTATTTTCGGATGAGTTCAAATGATTTAATTACTTTGTCAATGCCTACGATGAACAGTTTCATTTGTCAAGTGCTGCTGCGAGGTAGGTGCGAAACCTGGCAACCATCTTGTCATGAAGAGGCAAGTTTTCTTTAATTGCAGGAACACTTGAAAACTCTAGCATCCATTCTGATAAAAATGGAAATCCTGCTTTATCTATCACTTTAAAACCAAGTATCTCTTCCACTACAAGGACCAGGTTGGCAAGCCAACCCAGTGCAATGTCAACAAATCCAATCTCTTCTCCACCAAAGAATCTCTTTCCTTTTAGTTCTTCCTCTAAGAATTTCAGGTTCTCAGTGGCCTGAACTAAAGCTTCTTCTCGCTCCTTTCCTTGCTTGGTTAATATTGGCCACAGTGACGACATGGCCTGAAATTGAAAAGATAAGTAGTGTTCACTAATTAAGTTTATGGTTATATCATATATAAGAGCTGCTGCTCCTGGAAAATTTACCTTGTCATCGCCAAATTTTGCCCAGAATCGAGCAGTGGCTCTCTTGTGAGGATCTTCCGGCAGTAAGGGATTCTGCTTCCATGTCTCATCAATGTATTCAAGAATTCTAAGTGACTCTACAATAGGTCGTCCATTATGCACAAGCACTGGAATCTTTTTGTAGACGGGGTTGTATTGAAGAAGTAAAGGGCTTTTATTGGTAAGGTCTTCATCTATTGATTCATATAGGATGCCCTTAAGCTCCAATGCCCAGACAATCCTTAAACCAAATGGGCTTGACCATGTCTTGAAAAGCTTCACTTCTTCTGCCATTATGTTGTGCCACCATTCAATTATTTTGGACAGCCCATAGCTGAGCATTTCTATTCTGTATATAGACATGGACTTCAAGTCCAGAAAGATCTCCATTCAGCATGTTTTGCTTGGAAGTTTATTACTAGGAAAAGAGAGAAGAAATTTATTTATTATCAGGATGAATCTTAAAATAATAAATCAGTCGGCTGGCCGTGCTTTTTTCCTTTATAATTATTCATTTGTTGCTTTGGGTATTTAATATGCTTTAGCCTCATTTATATCAGTATACGCATCACCCATGTACTGCAGAATGGAATATTCCATGAGATGAGTTTATCAAAGTAGAAACAAACAATTAAAAATATTTCCATGATTATTAAAAGGAAATTCTTAGGTCATTCATCAATAAAATCATAAATAAACATATGACTTAATTTTTAATTATTTTTTCTTATTTATATAATTATAAATACATATAAATAATGGATAATAATTTATTTAGCTTTTATATTTAATATAAAACTTTCCTTGTAAATCCTCGTCAGAATTGATGTAAGCAAAGCCATCAAATTATATTCTTGTATTGTTATGCATCCAGCAAATTTGATAATGAAATTAAAAAAAAAAAAAAAAAAAAAAAAAAAAAAAAAAACTAATAGAAGGATGATTTTATTTTAAGCGAGTTAAGTTTAATACATTTTATTAGGTGAAATTTTCTGATTAACCGAGTATACTTTATTTTATTTAATTTGTTTTGTATACTCTAATAATAATAATAATAATAATAATAATAATAATAATAATTTATTATAAACTTTTAAATGATGGGAAAGACAGGTTTTATTTTTAACATTATTATTTAATTTACAAAATTGTGCATAACAATATACGAACAAAGAAAAATTATATAAAAAAATTTATGTATTTATTAAAAAAACTTAAAATTATAAATTTATATATTAAATATAAAATTTTTTAATAAATCTAACTTTCTCTCATATTTATTTATAATTTTATTGATATATTATATTTTCATTAATTTAAATTTATAATAACACATTTTTAATTCTACATAAAAAATTTACTATAAAAATTTATTGTTGTAATATTTTTTTTTTTTACAAAATAATCTTCTTTATTTCGACCTAACAAATATAGTTTTAATGCACAAAAAAATTACCATTAACTTTAAACTGTCCAGAAATATTAGAATATAAATAAATTATTTTTTTATTTAAAAAATATTAACTTATATATAATATTAATTTATTATTTTACCTCTTAAATAGTATTTTTAACATATTCGTAATTTTAAAAACATAACATTAATTATATCATAATTTTTATTATATTATATTAAATAATTATAATAATATTGTATGCTAAAAATTAGATTATTTATAACATATTTTTTAAAAAATGTAACAGAATTAAAGATACTATAATATCTATTATAAATAGTAGTTTATAAATCAATAAATATTTTTAATAGGATTAAATAAATTAATATTAAATTTAATAATATAGTTTAATAGTTAAATTTAAAGCCCATGTATTATATATACATATATTTGAATTCACTTTGATAATAATGATTTTTTTTTTAAAAAGAAAATTTCAAAATAAAATAAAAGAATGCTTAATTAAATACCATTAACCTTAATAAGTAAATTATTATAAATTTTTTTAGTAAATTAAAACAACAATTCTTTTAATAATTATAACCTTTAAGAGCCAACAATCACAATATGTTCGAATGAAGTATAAAAAAGGTTTTTAAAATAAAGTCAGGTAAAATAATGAAAGTTAGGCTATCATAACTTCTCTAGCCAACCAATTTGCAAGTTGAAAACATTGGAGGTTTTACAAGTTTTAACATTATTGATATATTTTTTTATAAGCAGACCTTTATTAATAAAAAGAAAGATGAACAATGATGGGCACCAACTAAGCCAGAGTACCATGGTACCCATAGGATTAACCCAAAAAATAAAAAACACTCAACAAAGTAGAACACCAGCAGCAAAAATAAAAACTATCACACAATAGCTGAAAAAGGTGACAGAAATAAAACAAAAGAGACAGGAATCTGTATGGATAATTAAACAGTACATAAGATCCAACCCCAGAAAAGGACTCTAATGCACAATTAAGAACTTTCATCCCATCCTATTTTGGGTGCATGCTTGGCCTTGAATCAATTAGAATGGCAACTTTGAAGAAAAGCACTATATGTGGACATTAGCGCATCTCTGGGCGGCCAGTTTTCTTTGATCACAGGAGAGTCTGAGAAAACTTTCATCCATCTCACCAACAATGGAAACTTCTCTCCATCAATCACTTTGATTCCAACCAGCTCCTCCAATACACTTACAGTTATAGCAAGCCAACCAGATGCAATATCTACTAGTCCTATATTTTCCCCACCAAAGAATTTCTTTCCTCTTAGCTCTTCTTCTAAAAATTTCAAGTTCTCCCAGGCCTCAGTTATAGCTACCTCTTGCTCTTTACCTTTCTTGATAAAAGCATACCATATTGATGGCAGAACCTGTACTAAAAAACAGCAAATGATTAAGAGCTCTATTAAAACTAATTTAAAGCTAAAACTAATTTTAAGTGCAATTAATTACCTTATCATCACCAAAGTTTGCCCAGAAGTTTGACATGGCTTTCTCATAAGGATCAGCAGGCAATATAGGATTTTGCTTCCAAGTTTCTTCTATGTATTGAAGAATGATTAGAGATTCTACAATTGGCTTTCCATTATGTATCAGCACTGGAACTTTCTTGTAAATTGGATTATGTTGGAGAAGTAAAGTACTCTTGTTGAAGAGATCTTCTTCAATGAACTCATATTGGATGCCCTTCAGCTTTAGTGCCCAAACAACCCTCAACCCAATGGGACTTGACCCTGAGTTTATTAGCTTCACCTCTTCTGCCATGATCTGTTGATATGCAATGATCATATGATAATTAGCTCATGTATATATGCACAATTTTCATTGGGGAAAATTGTAATAGTGCCAATATAATTATCATTATTCTCAAATAAAACCATTATATATTTCCATTTTTTCATGTTGACCCTTATATATATGTACACTACTTGTAGTTTGGCCTTGAATAGAAGTTTAATTATGTGAAAATTAGCTCTTGCCTTTGGATGTTTCAGGCATCACAAGTTTTAGTTCTGGAGGATTTACATGTAAAAAAGTTTAAAAAAATATATATAGTGAAAACTAGGAAAAGTATAGAAAAAGAAAGTTGAGAAATCTAAAATGCAGGGGTATATTCAGAATTCTAGTGAAATAGTTGATGTTGATATCATGCAAGGCCCATATGGAGACAATTTCTACATCATAGATGACGAAATGATAAGACAATATTATTGTGGTCCAAAATTTTATTTTATTTTAATTTTTATCCTTTTTTAATTATTTTTTATTTCAAATTGCTCCTTCAATTATATATTATAAAATTATAGTAATAGTCCAATAGCCTACATATTTTTCGGACTAAGAAGTTAACCCCATCAATGAAGGGCTGAGCCCAAGGCCTAATTCACCCACACACAACTAATAAGTTCAGAATTGAAGATAAACACATATAAATAGTTAAATCAAAGTATTTATTAAAAATAAACACATATAAATAGTTAAATCAAAGTATGTATTAAATGCTTAATATAAATTAACTATTATCAACTATTAATTATGAGTTATAAGTTGCATTCAACAATTAAATTAAACAAACCCCATTCATACAAATTAATCTAAAATTCCAAATATGATGAGTTTACTTCCTTTTTTATTATTTGGGGATGTTCTGTTTCAATTCCAATACATTTCTTTCTACTTAAGAATCAGATTTTAATTATAATTTTGTTTTAGTTATAAGCAATTTCGATATGTTTCCAATTATAGTTTTAATTTTAATTTTGGTTCTAATTTTAATTTAATCTCAATTTTTACATCTAAAATTTTTATTTTAAAATAATAAAAACAATCTTTAACTTTCTAACATCAAAACGGCAATAAAAACAAACAATAATACTAATATTAAAATAATATTATAAATATGAAGAATGAATTATATAGTATTTAATAAAAATATAATATTATTTTTTCATATATTTCTTAATTATAGAATACGTAACTAAAAGAGACATAAAACTTAAGAACTAAAAAATATTTTATATAGCTAATATATGATTCAATTAGGATTATAAAATAATTTAATGCATTTATAATTAAAATTATTAGAAAAATAAAAGATAATATTAAGTTATATACCCTTATAATTTAAGATAAATTATATATATATATTGAAATTATAAAATTATATTAAAAAAACATAAAAATATATTTATAAAATTGGTTTTTTCAATTTGATTTTCATTTTTATGTGATTTTAATTTAATTCTTGATGATCAATTAAAATTAAATTAAATTAATAAATATAAATTTGATTCAGTACGATTGATAGGGTTTCATTTAATTATTTTGAAAATTAAAAATCCATATGCAACTCTATTTATTAGTCAATGCTTGACTTTAGAAATTTGTATTCTTAATTATATAAGCTGTATATAAGCTTCCTTTCTGCATTAAATGATGACACAATATTATTGTGGTCCAAATATTTTATATGAATATCAAATTATAATGTCAATTATTAATGTGGTCCAAATTCTTTTCTCAAGAAAATGTGGTCCAAATTTTTATTGAATTGTTTTTATTTCATATTGTGTGGTTTAAAATATTTGTACAATAATTAAAAATAATTAAATCAGTATAAATTATAATAAAATATTCTTTAATTTTATTAAATTATAGTAAAAAAGAAGTGATAAGATGTATTTTAAAAAATTATAGAAATAATTATTATATTTAATAAAAATAAGAATAAAATTAGAAAAAAAATAAATTAATTAATACTCTTAATGTTCTAATACTGCAAATAATTTTTTATAACATAATTTGGAAAAGTGAACTGAGGAATTATATTATAAAATTATATAGTAATAGTCAAACATCCCAGATATTTTTGGACTAAGAAGCAAACCCATCAATGAAGGGCTCAGCCCAAGGCCTGATCCATTCACAACACTAAAAAGTCCAGAACTCTTGAATAACAAATGTTAACAAACATGTCAATAAATGCTAGCAATTAGCAAACATGTGATTCTCATATAAATTTATATATTTTTAAAATTATGCCATTTTTACTTTTGTTATTATGCTTATTCGTTTTTTTTTCATATAAATTTAGTTAATCTAAAAATCCAAGTATGATCTATCTAAAAAAAAAATCCAGGTATGATGATGTACTACATCAACTCTATTGCTTGCTAGATAAAAGCTCATAATAAATCAATCCTCATCGTCATCTGAATGTTGGAGGATATCACATGTCACTTTAAAGATTCCGAATATATCATAAGATTGAAATGAAACTTAATAACAACCACATATAATTCAATAGATTCTAAATTTTTGAGTAAAGAAATTCTTATCTAAATCAATTTTATTATGGACTCATAAAATAAATATATGAGATTCATATATTTAATAGATAAATTTCATCTTATATATTTTATATTTTGAATCCATAGTAAACCGGATTTAGGTTAGAAAAATTCTTCTAGGAGCAGAGATATTTTCACTCTATGAAAATATTCCTTTTCAATCCTCTTCTTCTCCTCTCCTTTTACTGCTATTACTACTATTACATTTGTGCATATTTTGAGCGTGTATAGATATAGAAAAATTTTTACTTAATTAGAGTCAATTTATTATGAATTCAAGATATAAAGAGATATGATTTATGTATTTAATAAGTTGATTCATGAGTTTATAATAAATCAAATTTAAATAAAAAAAATCTCTTTATGCACGCATGTGTATATATACATATATATAAATCATACGAGGAGGAAAGGGTAAAAGGTATGCGAAGTGCATTGAATGATGATTCAAAAGAATCAGAAGTGAGAAAAAGAAAGGTGGTGAAGTCTCTTTATAGCATTTATCACACGAGGAGGACGAAGATATCTTGGCCTTTGCTAGCTTTTTTTCTTGTTGCTTTCGCAACCTCATGTTTTTCCTCTCTAACCCCAAAAGGTACCCTCTGTGGCTTTGCATCTTATTCATGTGACGACCTTATCTTTTTCATTTTTTTTTTCTAGATTTTGTTCTCTAAATATCATTTTTCTCGATTATGGTTCTCGTTTTTAGGCCACCAGTTGCCTAGAAGAAACTTTAGAATGTAGGCTTCATCAATGGTTAAAATTTAAAATCTATTTGTTACGCATACGATGATTGTATAAAATAATTTTTCATAAATATGCATGACAAACACTGAGAGAGAATTCATTCATATACACACATATTAAACTAACCAATTAAGAGCATCTTACATTCAAGGAAGAATTCAAATATTGTTTGTTTCGTCTCAATTTTTTTTTTTTTTTTTTGTGTATGTTAAGATATTTTTAATATCTATTTTATAATTCACATAAGACTAATCTTTTTAAAATTCATAGCTACTTCTTTAAATAATTCTCCAGTGATCGAACTTGAGTTTTTCTCTTAATAACGTAGTGAGTTTAACTTATTAGTGATTGATTGGGAATTAATTGTAATTTACATAAATTATCTATAACTTCTTCTTAATGGTTGGTAATTTCTGTCTAGCCCTTCAAGACGCCAACCTAATTTGAATATGACTGGTAATAATTAGATGTTGAATGATATCTAAAATTAAAGTGTAAAGCTATTTATATGATGTGATTTAAAATTAATATGTGTAGATTGAACTCAAATTAATTATACAAATTAATCTACAATTTGAGATAACCTAACTCAAGTATGAATATGCTTGACCTGTTTACCACCTCTTATTTTTCTCAATGAATAAGATTTAATTATACAAATTTATGGTTTCAAATAACTTTCACATTAAGTTCCTTCCTCTATAAATGGATCATAGACTTTATATTAGAGAGATTTTGATTAAATACGACAGTGAATGTGTCATTATGATAAGTAAAACTTCAACTTCCAACTGTTAATAGAATGTTAAGGGAAATTAATTAATGGGTTAGTTATGAACTTTTGGCAATAATTTTCAAATAAGTTAAATCTTCATCACTTAATTGCCTTTGACTTTTGCACATTCATTCACCTCCACCTATGACCCGACCTATGACCAGATGACTCCGTGATTGAACCGATAACTTGTTCTATTTAATTTTTTTTTTTAATTTGAAAATTTTAACAATATCAATATAATTGATATTTTAAAATTTAAATCTATATTTAAGTCAATAAATAGAATTTTTTTAGCTATTATTCTTTTATTATAATAAAGGAATTGTAATTACAAACCAAGAAAATAAAGGAGAATTGAATTGAACTATTTAACCTGAATCTGCTAAAATTATGATTCAACGGGTACTCCTAATTAACTGAAACATAGACAAAAAATTGAAAATTATATTTGATTAATTTATGGATTATTTTCATATTTTTTTTTACAGTGGATTTAGATATCTGATTAATATTTTTTCAGGTTACTACTTAAATTACTATTACAAAATTTTAGATCAATTTACAAATCATTTTATATCAAATTATTAATTTCTTTTAAATTTATTTATATAATTTTAAAAAGATTTTAAGCTAATTATGTCAATTTCATATTAATTCATACAAATTATCTTGTTGAATTTTAATTAAATTCTTAATTTTATGAATTATTTAAGTTTAAAATATTTTATGTAAATTAATATGAATTAGAATATATTTGGATGGCACAGATTAAATTTATTAAATTTTGCTACCTTTATTTGGCGATTAAAAATTTAGTTCTTAATGTATCTATTTTTAATTTAAATTTCACTAATTGCACTAAAAAATAGTGCTCACTCTCTCATAGAAATTGAGTCCTTCCTATTATATAGGAAGTGAGTCTCACATGATTATGAGAGAAGGTGTATGTGTACCGGGTGCACCTAATAATTCCTCATCTCTTAGACCGTTTCACTGCTATATTTTTTATTTATAAGAAAAAAAAATAGTTAGTGTCTATCTCGTATAATAAAAAAATATTGGATATTTCGAACCAAAGTCTCATTTTATTTAAAAGCTTTCAATTGAAAAAAGAGACAAATTTATAACATACGCAAAACACAGCGGCTAATCACATACATGAGTTGTTTAAGGCTAGTCACGCACGCTTGCTCATTCTTGGCAATATATGAACAGAAACTACTTGCTGTCCAGGTGGCGGCTCAACCACCCAAACTCTTGCTGGTGTAGCCATCACATCCACCACCACAATTTTTTCTCCATTGCCACAAACCACGCAAACTCTTCCTCTCCCAGCAGCTATCTGCTCTGCCATTTTAAGCTCAGGCAACTCAATCACCTTCTTCCAACAATCCCTTTCACTATCATATTCACTCAAAGCTCCCTTCACCTCATCCACTACATATATCACCTCTTCATCCATCGGCACTGCCGGTCCATTCCATCCCGCAAGCATTCCCTTGGGCATATTCTCCCACAAGTTTGCGTCAACATTATAAACGCAACCATCTTTTACTGCATTACCTTTAACGTTAACCATGTAAAGCTTCCCTTTACAGCCTACTGCCTCTATCGCTTCCCTACTGAATCTACCATCTTTTAGTGGTGCCATTTTCCCATCTCCAATTTTCTTTCTTTTGTTTGGTGTCCCATCTTTCCATTGACCTAGCCACATCTCCACTGTAGTGCGACGCAACCCCGCTTGCTAAGTAAATTGTGCCACCAACAGAGCCGGTGGCGCACCAGCGGCGTGGGATGGTAAATGGAGGACCAAAGAACCAGTAGTTGGATTCTGGGTGGAAGAGTAATGGCATAGAAAGTGCAGGGACAAAACGGCAAGTGGTGCCAGCCATAAGTACAAGATGATTTGAGACTGTTAGAGATTGGATTGAAAGGTTTCTTGACAAGAAAGAAGGATGTCGATGGAGGAGATGAAGTGGGGGGTCTTTTGGAGGACTAGGGAGTGATTGCCATTTTGAAGAAAAGGGGTCTAGTGACAAAAACTGAATCGAATTGATTGCATCAACTTGGTCGACTTTTCTATTTGGTGGTGGAGAGACGAGGACGTAAAGGGAAAAGAAGGGAGGGAAAGAGTGAGAGTAAAGGAGTCGCCGCCATGCGTGGCAAACGGAGAAAAGAAGGGCAGGAGAAAGAAAAGAAAGGCAGATCTGGGCAAGGTGGTTGGGTAGGCCAGGCAATAGGAGTTCATTCTCGATATCATCAATGGAGTCTTCCTTGGTTTCTTTGCTAGGTTTTGGGATGGTTTCCATGGGAGAGAAAGAAATTAAGAGAAAGCAAAAGAGATAATTGAGAGAGACGAATTAATGGGGAATTGAAGAAGAGGGTTGTAGGCTTTTATCGTCCTCAAGTTCACGCATGCTGGACCATTTATTGTGAATATATATTTGGCCTAATTTTAGCAGCAATGGAAAAGTGACTGATGAAGCTAACACTACGTTTGGGAAGGGAGGAAAGTAAGAGGGGGAAGAAAATGTGGTGGGAAAATAAGTTTATTTTTTATTTTTTTTTATTTGAATTGGGTAAAAAATAGAGAAAGGGTGAAAATATTAGAGAAAAAGTAAAAATATTTTGTCCTTTTATTTTTTTTCTCTAAAATAAAAGGAAAATAAGAAAAAAATATTTATAAGTATAAATATAATCTCATATTTAATAATTTTTTTAAAATTTAAAGATAAAATTATAATTTTATTATTTATAAAATAATTTTTCTCTAATATTTTTCCAATTTTCCTCCATCGATTCAAACAGGGAAGAAAATGTCTGTATTTTTCTTGGAAGATAAAATTTGTAGTTTTTTCTTTTGTTTTCTAGCAAGGAGAAAACTGTTTGCTGACGGCGGCATAAAGCAATTATAAGATGGGTTTAGATTTATTTATTTTATTTATTTATTCAATAAATATATAATTATTAAATTATTTTAAAAAAAAAAAAAACATAAATTCATTCATAAACAGGAAGTACTCATCACTTTTATATATCAGACATAAAATTTATTAATAATTATTTTTTAAAATTCTTTTGAATATTAAAAATAATATAAATGATATTAAACTTTTTTATTTAATAATTTTAACAAAAAATATAAACCATTCACATAGCAATTGATCATTTGTTTAATTTGGACGATATAAATATCTTTGATTGTTTTTTCAATAACTTATTGCATATGAAGTAAATAAAGATAAAAGAAAATTAAATAAGCTCAATTTCTATAAAATAAAATAGATCTAAAAATAAATTCTCAAAATTTTTTTTAATATAGCATAAATTTGTGAGTTATTAAAAAAATAAAAATATAAAAAATAAAAAAAAAGCAGAGTTAATAATAAAAAGCAGCAAAAATAAGGAAGAAGCAAAGATGTGGAGGAGGAAATGAGAAAATAGATTAATTATTAAAGTATAAATTAAAAAATTATAACTAATCATATTGATCAATGAAATCCATATATGGTAATTATCTTTGATTTTTTTTTTATATCATTTATTTATGATTGGAAACTGTCTTCTCTTTATCCACCACACTTACATATATCAAAGAAAATCCAACACGTCGCATGAGAATTTATGGAGTTGGTACCTTGAATAAGCAAATTGATTTTATCTATAAGTGTTTTTTGGTATTTAAATCGGAGGATTAAAATTATTTTTTATAAAAAAAAATATATAATTTTATATGTTTTTTAAAAAAAGTAATTTATAAAAAATTTATTTTATTATTTTAATATTTTTATAATTAAAATTTATTAAATTTAATTTTAACTTATTTTTTGATACTCTATCACTTTTATATTTAAAAAAAATATTGCTCTCAACTACAATTTTAATTGTAATGTCAAACCGATAATCTCTCTATAATTTTTCTTTGTCATGAGATCATATTAAAAATTTATTCTCTCTGGCATCAATTTAATATATATTCAAGATAAATAATTTAAATATTAAAAAGAGTTAAATTATGATTAATAAAAAAAAGGAAGAACTCCCATAACCTATTAAATTGTGTTGATGATATTATTAAATAAAATTTAATTTTTGAACAAATCTATGAAATTGTACTTTCCTTGCAGTTCTTTAATTTAATCCCCCATAAGAAAAGCTTATATTTAATCAAATTTAAAGAAGTTTAAGTTTTTTTTTATTTTTTAAATCATATATTACTAAGAATGGCAAGGGGTCGGATTTTTGCGAATACCCGATCCAATCGAACCCTAATAAGACGGATTTAAATAGTATATAATTGGATTTGGAATGAGTTCGGATCGAATTCGAGTTTTATATGTTGGGTATATAAATATTTAATTAAATATAAAAAATATATATTTTTAATAATATTTATAAATTTTTATGTATTTTATTTTATATATAATAAATTTAAAATATTTTATAAAATTATTAAATTTTTAAAATATAAATTATTAATAAAAATAATTTTTTATATAAATTATTAATTAAATATATAAAATTAAATAAATTCAGATATTTTTCGAATAATAACAATCGGGTTGGAAATATATTAAGATAATTAATAATAAATTTTAATAAAATTTAAGATAAATTTAAATTTTAAAAATATTAATTAAATTTAAATTTTAATAGAATAATTTTCACGAATACTCTATCGGTCGTTATCCCTCAATATTACTATTATGTTCAAGTCGTATTTATTGCATTTAAATTGAAAAGGTAACCGTTGGCCAGCAAAACCCAAAGTTTTTTTTTTTAATTATTATTTTATGAACATTGACGTTGTCTTTAGCATGCGTTCCTAAGTTTCCTGCCGGTCTATTTCGACCTTTTCGCCCTTTCGCGCTGTCCTTTTGTTGAGCCTCTTGGAATTCGTACCCAACCGAATTTTAAGTTAATCGAATTTTTAATTATTTTAAATATATTAATTAAATCAAATCTAAAAAATATTATTATTTATAACTGAATTAATTGAAAAAATTATAATATATAATTTATATTATTAATTAATTATTAATAAAAATAATTTCAATATTTTTATTTATAAAAATAATAAATATATTTATTATTAGTAAAATAATAATTACAAATTAAATATTATTAATAAAATTATAAAAATAATATTTATAAATAATATATTATTAATAAAAATATAATTAATATAAAATCAATTATTTTGATTAATTTGATTACAAAATTGAAGGTAGTTAAATGGACAATTGAAAATTAAAAATTTTTAAAATTATTAATTAAAAATTAAATAGAATCAAAATCATTCTTATTAAATTAAATTTTATCAATTTGATTTAGTAACTCAATTATAACCAAAGAATGCACACTATAACAAGAAAATTAAACATATTTTTTAAAAATAAAATTCTTAAACTCAATTAGCTATGAATTCAAAATACAATTAAATTTATATAAAAAAATAAATAATTTATATATTATAATGAATTATGTATAAATAATTCTTGAATTAATTGCAATTTTATATAGGAAGTTTCGAATTGATATCCTTATTTTAAGTTGAATATGTATTTATCTCATCACTAAACTTTACGAGTTCTAATCAATGAGTTTTAGTCAATGATTTAGTAGTAGTCTTCAAAATTACAAGTTTCCCAACAATATGAGCAACGAATTAGACAAATTCATTTTCTTTATATTTTATGTAATAGAAGGATTGGAGGAGCGAATACTTAAACTTAAGTCTATTAGGTAAGTATTGTGTTTTCAGTTACTAAATCAAATTAATTAATTAATACTCTTAATGTTCTAATACTGCAAATAATTTTTTATAACATAATTTTGAAAACTGAACCAGAACTCATGGTTAACAAATGTTAACAAACATGTCAACAAATGCTAGCAATTAGCAAACATGTGATTCTCAACATGACAATCCCAATTCAATATGGGTTCATGATAAAAGAAAAATACATGCTTTAAATTTATATATATTTTAAAATTATGCCATTTTTACTTTTGTTATTATGCTTATTTCGTTTTTATTCATATAAATTTAATTAATCTAAAAATCCAAGTATGATCTATCTAAAAAAAAAAAATCCAGGTTTGATGATGTACTACATCAACTCTATTGCTTGCTAGATACAAGCTCATAATAAATCAATCCTCATCGTCATCTGAATGTTGGAGGATATCACATATCGCTTTAAAGATTCCGAATATATCATGAGATTGAAATGAAACTTAATAACAACCACATATAATTCAATAGATTCTAAATTTCTAGGCATGAAAATTTTTATCTAAACCGAATTTATTATGGACCTATAAAATAAATATATAGAATTCACATATTTAATAGGTGAATTTTATTCTATATATTTTATATTTTGAATCTATAATAAATCGGGTTTAGGTTAGAAAAATCCTTATAGGAGCATAGATGTTTTCACTCTATGAAAATATTCCTTTTCAATCCTCTTCTTCCTCTCTCCTTCTATTGCTGTTACTACCATTAAATTTATGTGTATTTTGAGCGTGTATATATATATATAAATTATTACTTAATTAGAATTAATTTATTATGAATTCAAGATACAAAGATATATGATTTATGTATTTAATAAATTGATTCATAAATTTATAATAAATTGAGTGTAAGTAAAAAAAAAAAAAAAAACTCTTTGCGCGTGTGCGTGCGGGTCTATATATAAATATCGTACGAGGAGGAGAGGGTAAAAGGTATGCGAAGTGCATTGAATGATGATTCAAAAGAATCAGAAGTGAGAAAAAGAAAGGTGGTGAAGTCTCTTTATAGCATTTATCTGTCACGACCCAACCTATGGGCCGGACCGGCACTAGGACCCGGGCCTGTCATGACCCAACCTATGGGCCGGACCGGCACTAGGACCTAGGCCAGCCTAAAGCCCCCGAGGCCCGTAGTAAGCCTAACTGTTCATTAACCCAACTCTAAGGCCCATTAGGCCCAAATTCAAGAAAACAAACGGACAGAGTCCGGCCATAAAATGGACTTTCCAACGGGGAGTTTTCGACTCACCCGACCTGTAAACACAATAAACCATCCATTGGGGAGCTCAGCTCACCCTCCACATACTCATCAACATAATAATAAATGGGAGCTCAGCTCCCTCATCCAATCCATCAAAACAGACTTAAAATATTAAGTTTACAGGTCCAACATGAATATAATATTACAGACCAAATTCAAATAATTACTGCTAACACATGCGGAAATTCTAGGAGTAAATAAAATTACACAAATATCGATAAACAACCTGCGAAGTATAAAAGCAGGTTAACCCAGAATAAATATCCTCCTGTGGCCTGTAAAAATTTTTGAACAGGAGTGAGCGTTCGACTCAGAGAGTAAAATATCAATTTTAACCATAATCTCTATAACTATCTGTAACTAATGCACCCTGTAGAGTGAAATGCAACATCAACATCATATTCACATCATAGCATCAAAAAGGTAATTTGGAGCACTCACACACCCTGTAGCATCAATCATAATATATTGGGAGCCGATCCCTATCTGACTCTCTTAAATCCAACTGGTGCCGTGAAGAACTCAAGCGGACTTTCGCTTAATAAACCAAATCGAGGGTCCCAGAAGAACTCAAGCCGTGACTACCCTCGAAGGAACGGGTCCCCGAAGAACTCAAGCCGTGACTACCCGTCCTATCCATAGTCCACACCACATCACACGCACGCCAACGCACGCTGCCGCTCCAAATTACAACAACAACACTCATGTCACATTAACGATTATGAATGCAACATAATTCGTGCCTAGAGTTTAACTACATAAATATATGCATATAAGTGATGCATGGCATCTTGAACATATAATAATATCGAAATTACAATTAAAATTAATATTTTACTCACAACTTGACGACAAATTACTGTGGCGGCTGGGCGGAGGAAGAAGGTTGTCCCGGCTCACCTGATAATTACATTACATCTATTTAATAAATTTGACTCAATACAAACAAAGAAAAATATCAAGTACGTCCTAAGTCGTGCGTTTAAAATCCGCAGAGTCTCCCTATACCTAGGACCTACCCAACTCGCAAAAGGGCTAAAAACGCACTTCTATATTCACAATCCATATATCAACAGTTCAATCATATCACACAGCCCCTCCTCAAATCAATCATCCATCACAATACTCAAAATTTCAATTTAGTCCTTATTATTGATCATTTTTTCAAAATCGCCCAAACAAGCTCTAAAAATTATAAAACTTTGCCCATGGTCCTTAGCAATATTACTAAGCTATTGCAAAAAGAATCGTAATTTTCTAAGCTACCACGAATATTTTATGGATTTTTAATCCTATTTAAGCACTAGAAAATTACGTAAAAACTAGGTTCGGGTTTACCTTTGCCGATTCCGACTTGAGGACGCGCTGGGCGTCGACAATGGGGCTAGCCAAAACCTCGGCCCAATTCGTAGACTTTTCCAGAACGGTCATGCGGCCGAATTTCACAGATCCGGACAACTGTCGAATTTCCGCGAATTGAGGATACCTACACGAAGCCCAATAATAATATATAAAAAATCAGGGGTGTTACATTCTTCCCCCCTTACAGAAAATTCGTCCTCGAATTTTTTTTACACAAGGCAGAATAAAGTACATGATTATACATTGAACAAGTAAGGGTACTTGCTACGCATGTCCCGTTCTGACTCCCAGGTGCACTCTTCCACCGATTGACTCCTCCACAAAACCTTAACCATAGGGATCTGTTTGGATCTTAGCTGTCTCACTTGGTAGTCCACTATGGCTACAGGCTGCTCTTCAAATGTCAAATTTTCTTTTAGCTCTATCACATCCGGCTGCAGTACATGAGAAGGATCGGGAATGTATTTCCTGAGCATGGAGATGTGAAACACGGGATGAACGTGAGAAAGGTTGGGTGGTAGCTCCAACCGGTAGGCAACTGCTCCAATTCTATCCGTAACCTCAAAAGGTCCGATATACCGAGGTGCCAACTTGCCCTTCTTTCCGAATCTCATGACTCCCTTCATTGGAGATACCTTCAGGAATACATAGTCGCCCACTGCAAACTCCACATCCCTCCGTCTGAGTGCATAACTCTTACGCCTCTTGAAAAGTTTTGATCGTTCCCTGATTAAGGGAACCATCTCTGAAGTGTACTGCACCAGGTCTACATCATGCACCCTTGCTTCCCCCATTTATGTCCAACACAGAGGGGACCTACACTTTCTTCCATATAATGCCTCATAGGGTGCCATCCCTATCTTTGGAGTGATAATCGTTGTTGTAGGCAAACTCCACCAAAGCTATTGCTCATCCCATTGACCTCCAAAATCCAAAACACTCATGCGAAGCATGTCTTCGATGTTTGGATTGTCCTTTCTGATCGTCCGTCTGTTCGAGGGTGGAAGGTCATCTTGAAGTTCAATGTGTGCCAAGTGCCTCCTGCAACTTTCTCCAAAACCAGAAGTGAATGGCCTCTGCCGGATATTATGGAAGCCGAAACTCCGTGCAATCTGACTATTTCTCGAATGTAGAGCCGGGCATACTGTGCCACAGAATATGTAGTCTTCACAGGTAAGAAGTGAGCTGATTTGGTCAAGCGGTCTACAATTACCCATATCGAATCATATCCTCGCGTGGTACGAGGCAACCCAGTCACAAAATCCATAGTGATCATTTCCCACTTCCATTCTGGGATAGGGAGCTCTTGCACTTCCCGACGGTCTCCAGTGTTCAAACTTTACCTTCTGACAAGTCAGGCACTTGGACACAAAGTCTTCTATGTCTCTCTTCATGCCATTCCACCAATAGCTATCTTTCACATCATTGTACATCTTGGTGGAACCTGGGTGGTCACTGTACATTGTGTAGTGTGCCTCTCGCATGATTTCATTCCTGAGGTTGTCCACATCTGGCACACATATCCTAGAACCTTGTACTAGGGCACCATCATTGGCAAATCCAAACTCACCACCTTCACCTTCTTTGTACTCTTTCTATGATCTTCATCAATTGTTGGTCTCGTGGCCGGGAAACTCTAACTCTGTCCCTCAAGTCTGGCCTCACTGAAAAGTGAGCCAACAATATCCCCTCATCTGAAAGATCTAGGATTAAACCTTGATCCATCAACTCATGTACCTCCTGAATCAATAGTCTCTTCTCTACTGAAATGTGCGCCAAACTGCCAGAAGATTTTCTGCTCAAGGCATATGCTACAACATTGGCCTTCCCAGGGTGGTACTGGATGGTGCAATCATAGTCTTTCAGAAGCTCCATCCATCTCCTATGTCTCAAGTTTAAGTCCCTCTGTTGGAAGATGTACTTCAAACTCTTATAGTCGGTGTATATCTCGCACACTTCACCATACAGGTAGTGTCTCCAGATTTTTAGTGCAAAGACTACAGCCGCCATTTCCAAATCATGGATGGGATAGTTCTGCTCATGCCTCTTCAGCTGCCTTGAAGCATAAGCCACTACTTTTCCATTCCGCATCAAAACACACCCTAGGCCAACTCAAGGCGTCCAAGACGGTGTATCCTTCACCGCTCATAGGTAGTGTTAACACAGGGGCAGTGGTTAGACACTCCTTATCCTCGTCATTATAACTGACTCTATCGAGCTCTCTTCCTGTCCTTTGCATCTTATCCACTTCCCTTTTCCTATTTTTGGTATTGTTGGTATCTTTTCAACCTGCTGTACTTATTCCTTAATTTTAGTCATATCTCATCCTTACACCTTTTCCTTAAAAGACGTCCATCACATCATCAACTTTAACTTTCTTTTTATTTCTTAGTCTTATCTTGATTACTAGTTCCATTACTTCGAAAATTCTAACCTTACGGCTTACTCCTGCCAGCATATTCTTCACCTTTTGTAACACTTATAATTAACCATAGAAAATTCGTTTTTGTAACCCCTTTCCCAACTTAACTATCAGAACATTATCATTCCCTACCAGCCTTAGTAGGAAATTGCTCATCTTGGATGAATATGAGCCCCATAAACTATAAGTTCCATCTGAACTAACACGGCTGTAGGAAATATGTGTCATGCCTTAATTCCAAACAAGATACTTCACGTGTTCATTCTCCTTAATATAATCATATATCGCCCATAGCTTTCTAAACTTCAACCTCAAATTACCCATCAAGAACAATTTCATCTATTGAAACTCATCCATAAATAGTACTTCATCTAGCTCATAGTTTAAAGCAATGCAAGCCTTAGTAGCTAACTCAATTTAACTCTGTCATTACTCTGTCCTTTAATACTTAATACTAGGTATGCACTTACTGTCATTCTCATATCAGGAAATTATGTATGAATTTGTGCCTACTAAACTCTCAATAACTAGGTCTCCTTGACTCAGTTTCTTTTCCTTATATAACCTTCTAGAACCAAAAGCACAAGCTAAACTTGAAAAGAAAGAAAATATCCTCTTATATTCAACTACACCCGATTGTCATATTATAACGTTTCACCTAAGTTTCTTGGTCTTTCTCTCCAAATTTCATCATCTCCTAGCACAATTATGCTCTACTTATAAGGTATCATCTGCATGAACCCTTTACCGTACCATTTTCCTTCTTGACATAATATTTTATAATTTATTAACTTTACTTATACTCGACCTATGATTCATATCTATCATCGTTTTTATTGTGCCCTTAACTTTTGTTGATTCCTGAAAGATTTCTCTCACTAATAAATTCTTCCAACACTAATTCCACCCTTATCTAGGGTCATTAATTTGATCCTTGAACTTTCTAGTGATTTATAACCATCTAGACTTGTCACTTTTCGTTCTACCCCTACTATTGTCCATCGTCATATTGCTTCACTACAAAGTGATTCTGTTGATCACACTAAAAATGTTTGCCTGACATTCATAACGAACCTCTAACTACCTTCTCACTATCTCAAAAGTCTAACCTAAAACCTATGTGTCATTATCTATCATTCTTTTCCTCTCATCATACCTATTTGATCCCTTAGACTGACTTTTATTCAACTTACTGCTTACTAACTTCTCTTTCTCTACCTATTTAGGTAGTCCGCAATACCATCGCACACCTTCTAACATTTACTCATTATTATTGTATTCCATACCTCCATCACTTTTCTCACTAATGTGGTCCCATTTTGGGTTTTCCAACCTTGTCATTCTCCTTGCCAAGAATAACGCTTAGCCTATCCTATATCTTAACTTTGTTCCTTTTATTATGCGCTCTTTAGGTTGTCCTTTCATTTATTTCCTTTGTCTTACCCAAAATAGAACTTGACTATTCTATCCCTGGTTTCATTCTTTTTCCTAACATAATAGCAAGATTTGCTAACTATATCTTCGAGTCTCTATCGCGTTATCATATGTCCTGCTACTCAGATTTGGTCCTTTGACCACTCTAGCTAGTACTTCCACTAGCATTTAGATTATATTGCATATGCAATCAATTGTCCAAACTTTCATTCTGCACTTTCTTTATCCATTGGCCTTCTGTGATTTATCTTCGCTAATTTATTACTCTTAACACTATTATAATTATTATTTTCCATGTTTACTCAACTAGCCAAAACTTAAGATTCCGGGCACCCAAACCTGTCATCCAATTCAAAGGACTTACATCCATCATGATCTGATTATATATGATTCCTATAATGGAACTTGTATCCTCTCCAGGATACCCGAGCCAACTACTCTCTACCACACTCTACGGTCCCATCCGACACTATTCCATAAGTCATCATTATCATAATAACCTTGATCCATTCTGAAAAGATAGGACTATATCCTAACTTGCTGCAACAAAGGTACTACATCTACCACCTTGCCAGAACCATGTCAAGTTAATGACTCTTTTATCATATCATAGCTCTATAAATCATCAATTCATAGTTTCGACCTTCCCTAGGTAGTAGGGTTGCACTTTACATCTTGCTAATACACACAAGGTATCCTATTCTCACTAAGTTCTAAGCAAAGCGTCGGCATTCCGCAAAAATCATCCAAAATTCCATACCAAGACTAGATGGTCTCACTCTATAGGTGTCACTTTTTACTTTGCAACTAGTCTGAAACCTCTGGTCTGTTGGCAACTCTTGATGTAACTCTAGCTCATGCTGGGGTAACTGAGTCACTGACTCTAGTTATCACCCAACTGTGACCTTTCAATATTCTAACTCTAGACTCTTAACCAAGAGTTCCCAACTCCTCTGCAAATCTGAGAACTGCTCGCATAAGCTATACCAAACGAAGCCATCTCAAACACCCTCATTATGGAGCACCATGGGGATGCACGCACTCTACACAATAATCTCATGTCAGATCTTGTCTGCAGCTTACAGAGCGGACATCGAGAACATTGTATAGTTACTACGATACGTCTGACACTAGGTCTCCTAATTTCTTATCTCTCATGAATCTTCTATTATCACAAACTTATTCATTGGGTCATCTACCGATGACGCGAAGAGTGGTATCCTCATCCTTATCTAGGCAACTGTACTTTTAAGACTCACTTTTATGTACTCGTGCCTTACACGAAATGGGCACACCATTTAAACCCATACTGACAAAAATATAACATTTCTTGGAGTACGTATCCTCATGATAGACCTCACACGTCTACTAACTCTATTTCACATTTCTATGTACTCCACGAAAATCAAGACACTAACTGAGGTAATCTTATATTTCCCGATGTATAAATAAGAATATAGAAACAAAGAATTACAGAAAAGACGAAAGTAATCCTATACTCCGCATGTGACTCCTAGTAGACTCTTCCCAACACTTAGATGATTTTTCCCTATGAATCTGGAGCCTAAGCTCTGATACCACATTTGTCATGACCCAACCTATGGGCCGGACCGGCACTAAGACCTGGGCCAGCCTAAAGCCCCCGAGGCCCGTAGTAAGCCTAACTGTTCATTAACCCAACTCTAAGGCCCATTAGGCCCAAATTCAAGAAAACAAACGGACAGAGTCCGGCCATAAAATGGACTTTCCAACGGGGAGTTTTCGACTCACCCGACCTGTAAACACAATAAACCATCCATTGGGGAGCTCAGCTCACCCTCCACATACTCATCAACATAATAATAAATGGGAGCTCAGCTCCCTCATCCAATCCATCAAAACAGACTTAAAATATTAAGTTTACAGGTCCAACATGAATATAATATTACAGACCAAATTCAAATAATTACTGCTAACACATGCGAAAATTCTAGGAGTAAATAAAATTACACAAATATCGATAAACAACCTGCGAAGTATAAAAGCAGGTTAACCCAGAATAAATATCCTCCTGTGGCTTGTAAAAATTTTTGAACAGGAGTGAGCGTTCGACTCAGAGAGTAAAATATCAATTTTAACCATAATCTCTATAACTATCTGTAACTAATGCACCCTGTAGAGTGAAATGCAACATCAACATCATATTCACATCATAGCATCAAAAAGGTAATTTGGAGCACTCACACACCCTGTAGCATCAATCATAATATATTGGGAGCTGATCCCTATACGACTCTCTTAAATCCAACTTTGGTGCAGTGAAGAACTCAAGCCGGACTTTCGCTTAATAAACCAAATCGAGGGTCCCAGCGAAGAACTCAAGCCGTGACTACCCCTCGAAGGAACGGGTCCCAGCGAAGAACTCAAGCCGTGACTACCCTTCCTATCCATAGTCCACACCACATCACACGCACGCCAACGCACGCACACTGCTCCAAATTACCACAACAACACTCATGGCACATTAACAGTTATGAATGCAACATAATTCGTGCCTAGAGTTTAACTACATAAATATATGCATATAAGTGATGCATGGCATGCTGAACATATAATAATATCGAAATTACAATTAAAATTAATATTCTACTCACAAACTTGACGACAAATTACTGTGGCGGCTGGGCGGAGGAAGAAGGCTGTCCCGGCTCACCTGACAATTACATTACATCTATTTAATAAATTTGACTCAATACAAACAAAGAAAAATATCAAGTACGTCCTAAGTCGTGCCGAAAATCCGGCAGAGTCTCCCCTATACCTAGGACCTACCCAACCTGCAAAAAGAGCTAAAAACGCACTTCTATATTCACAATCCATATATCAACAGTTCAATCATATCACACAGCCCCTCCTGGGCCCATCAAATCAATCATCCATCACAATACTCAAAATTTCAATTTAGTCCTTATTATTGATCATTTTTGCAAAACGCCCAAACAAGCTCTAAAAATTATAAAACTTTGCCCGCGGTCCTGAGCAAGTTTCCTAAGCTAGTGCACAAAGACTCTTAATTTTCTAAGCTTCCACGAATATTTAATGGATTTTTAATCCTATTTAAGCACTAGAAAATTACGTAAAAACTACGTTCGGGTTTACCTTTGCGATTCCGACTTGAGGACGCGCTGGGCGTCGACAATGGGGGCTAGCCAAAACCTCGCCCAATTCGGAGACTTTTTCTGCAGTGCATGCGGCGGAATTTCTGATCCAGGACAACTGTCGAATTTCCGCGAATTGAGGATACCTACACGAAGCCCAATAATAATATATAAAAAATCAGGGGTGTTACAGGGCCAGCCTAAAGCCCCCGAGGCCCGTAGTAAGCCTAACTGTTCATTTACCCAATTCTAAGGCCCATTGGGCCCAAATTCAAGAAAACAAACGGACAGAGTCCGGCCATAAAATGGACTTTCCAACGGGGAGTTTTCGACTCACCCGACCTGTAAACACAATATATAGTCAATTGGGGAGCTCAGCTCACCCTCCACATACTCATCAACATAAAAATAAATGGGAGCTCAGCTCCCTCATCCAATCCATCAAACATGCATAGCATATTTAGTTTACAGGTCCCAAAATAATAATTTAGTTTACAGACCCAAATCAAATAAACATTTCTAACACATGCGGAAATTCTAAGATTTAACAAGTTTATACAAACAGTAATAATTGACCTGCGAGGGAGAAAGCAGGTTAACCTCAAAAAATATCCTCCTGTGGCCTGTAAAAATTTTTGAACAGGAGTGAGCGTTCGACTCAGAGAGTAAAATATCAATTTTAACCATAATCCCTATAACTATCTAAAACTAATGCACCCAATAGAGTGAAATGCAACATCAACAACATTTTCACATCATAACATCAAAAAGGTAATTTGGAGCACTCACGCACCCTGTAACATCAATCATAATATATGGGAGCTGATCCCTATCTGACTCTCTTAAATCCAACCTGGTACCAGCGAAGAACTCAGCTCGGACTTCCACTTAATAACCAAATCGAGGGTCCCAGCGAAGAACTCAAGCCGTGACTACCCCTCGAAGGATCGGATCCCAGCGAAGAACTCAAGCCGTGACTACCCGTCCTATTCATAGTCCATACCACATCACACGCACGCCAACGCACGCACACTGCTCCAAATTACCGCAACAACATTCATGGCACTTTAACAGTTATGAATGCAACATAAATCGTGCCTAGAGTTTAATTACATAAATATATGCATATAAGTGATGCATGGGCATGCTGAACATATAATAATATCGAAATTACAATTAAAATTAATATTTTACTCACAGACTTGACGACAATCACTGTGGCGGCTGGGCGGAGGAAGAAGGTTGTCCCGGCTCACCTGACAATTATATTACAATTATTTAATACAAATGACTCAATACAAATCAAGAAAAAGACCAATACGTCCTAAGTCGTGCCGAAAATCCGGCAGAGTCTCCCCTATACCTAGGACCTACCCAACCTGCAAAAGGGCTCAAAACACACTTTTATATTCACAATCCATATGTCCACAACTCAATCACATCACACAGCCCCTCCTGGGCCCATCAAATCAATCATCCATCACAATATGTAAAATTTCAATTTAGTCCCTATGATTGACCATTTTTGCAAAAACTGCCCAAATAAGCTCTAAAAATTCTAAAACTTTGCCCCGCGGTCCTTAGCAATATTACTAAGCTATTGCAAAAAGAATCATAATTTTCTAAGCTACCGCGAATATTTTATGGATTTTTAATCCCATTTAAGCACTAGAAAATTACGAAAAAGCAAGGTTCGGGTTTACCTTTGCCGATTCCGACTTCGGGAACGCGCTCGGGACGTCTGACAATGGGGGGCTAGCCAAAACCTCGGTCCAATTCAGAGACTTTTCCTAGCAGGTGGTCTGGCGAATTTCGCAGACCGGTCAGCCAATCGAATTCCGAATCGAGGATACCTACACGAAGCCCATAACACGGGGGTTAGTACATAAATTTTTCAGAATTTTCTAAGCTCATTAAATGCTCGGAAAAACATTGCGAAGTTCCGTGAGACCCACCGAAAAACGGTGTCGGAAAAATTTAAAATTTATGTCGCCGCGAAGCTCTCGACGAATGGAGCGTGCTAGTACCCTCAGTTTTCTCGTGGGATTCACGGTTTTCGAGAAATCTAGCCCAAAAGTCGAAATGGGCTAAAAACTTCCCGAGCAAAAATTGGACAAACCGCACGATGGATTTCGGCGTTCTTGGTGTCTATGGAAAGCTCTCGCCGAGTAGATGATTTTAGACACAAGACCCAGTCTAATTGGTGGCCGGATCGACCGGATTTTGGCCGGAGAAGCCGAACGCTACGAGGGAGGATTCGCGCACGTTCCGTGGCCGGCGGCGTAGGCCGGGTGGCAGGGTGGCGCGCCGTGGGTGGGAGGTGGTGGCGGGGAGGGAGGAGAGAGAAAAGAGAGAGAAAAGGGAAAGGGAACATCGCGCGCGGGAGGAAGAAAAAGAGAAGAAGACGGGTCCGATTCGACCGGTCCGATCCGGTCCAGTTCGATTCGGCCGGTTCGATTCAGAATACAAAATTTTAAATTTTTACTGTGCCTCGGGACCGAAAACGAGGTCCAAAAATTCTGAAAAAATTTCATAAAACTCAGAAAAATACGTAGACTCCAAATATATTTTTAGTTTTGCCACGTGGTCTTTAAATTAATTTTTAAAATTCATCAAAGTTTATATTTTCGGAAAATCGAACCCGATTTTTAAAATCCGAAAAATCTCAAACAAATTCCTAAAATTTAAATAAAATTAAAATACCAAAAATGCTCATAAAATTTAAAATTTTGGGGTGTTACATTATCACACAAGGAGGACGAAGATATCTTGGCCTTTGCTAGCTTTTTTTCTTGTTGCTTTCGCAACCTCATGTTTTTCCTCTCTAACCCCAAAAGGTACCCTCTGTGGCTTTGCATCTTATTCATGTGACGACCTTATCTTTTTCATTTTTTTTTTATAGATTTTGTTCTCTAACTATCATTTTCCTCCATTATGGTTCTCGTTTTTAGACCACCAGTTGCCTAGAAGAAACTTTAGAATGTAGGCTTCATCAATGGTTAAAATTTAAAATCTATTCGTTACGCATACGATAATTGCATAAAATAATTTTTCATAAATATGCATGACAAACACCGAGAGAGAATTCATTCATATACACACATATTAAACTAACCAATTAAGAGCATCTTACATTCAAGGAAGAATTCAAATATTGTTTGTTTCGTCTCAATTTTTTTTTTTTGTGTATGTTAAGATATCTTTTATATCTATTTTATAATTCACATAAAATTAATCTTTTTGAAATTTATAGCTGCTTCTTTAAATAATTCTCCAGTGATCTAACTTGAGTTTTTCCCTTAATAACGCAGTGAGTCTAACTTATTAGTGATTGATCGGGAATTAATCGTAAATTACATAAATTATCTATAACTTCTTCTTAATGGCTGGCAATTTCTGTCTAGCCCTTCAAGACGCCAACCTAATTTGAATATGACTGGTAATAATTAGATGTTGAATGATATCTAAAATTAAAGTGTAAAGCTATTTATATGATGTGATTTAAAATTGATATGTGTAGATTGAACTCAAATTAATTATACAAATTAATCTACAATTTGAGATAACCTAACTCAAGTATGAATACGCTTGACCTGTTTACCACCTCTTATTTTTCTCAATGAATAAGATTTAATTATACAATTTTATGGTTTCAAATAACTTTCACATTAAGTTCCTTCCTCTATAAATGGATCATAGACTTTATATTAGAGAGATTTTGATTAAATACGACAGTGAATGTGTCATTATGATAAGTAAAACTTCAACTTCCAACTGTTAATAGAATGTTAAGGGAAATTAATTAATGGGTTAGTTATGAACTTTTGGCAATAATTTTCAAATAAGTTAAATCTTCATCACTTAATTGCCTTTGACTTTTGCACATTCATTCACCTCCACATATGACCCGACCTATGACCAGATGACTCCGTGATTGAACCGATAACTTGATCTATTTAAATTTTTTTTTAATTTAAAAATTTTAACAATATCAATATAATTGATATTTTAAAATTTAAATCTATATTTAAGTCAATAAATAGAATTTTTTTAGCTATTATTCTTTTATTATAATAAAGGAATTGTAATTACAAACCAAGAAAATAAAGGAGAATTGAATTGAACTATTTAACCTGAATCTGCTAAAATTATGATTAAACGGGTACTCCTAATTAACTGAAACATAGACAAAAAATTGAAAATTATATTTGATTAATTTATGGATTATTTTCATATATTTTTTTTTTACAGTGGATTTAGATATCTGATTAATATTTTTTCAGGTTACTACTTAAATTACTATTACAAAATTTTAGATCAATTTACAAATCATTTTATATCAAATTATTAATTTCTTTTAAATTTATTTATATAATTTTAAAAAGATTTTAAGCTAATTATGTCAATTTCATATTAATTCATACAAATTATCTTGTTGAATTTTAATTAAATTCTTAATTTTATGAATTATTTAAGTTTAAAATATTTTATGTAAATTAATATGAATTAGAATATATTTGGATGGCACAGATTAAATTTATTAAATTTTGCTACCTTTATTTCGCGATTAAAAATTTAGTTTTTAATGTATCTATTTTTAATTTAAATTTCACTAATTGCACTAAAAAATAGTGCTCACTCTCTCATAGAGAGTGAGTCCTTTCTATTATATAGGAAGTGAATCTCACATGATTATGAGAGAAGGTGATTGTGTATCGGGTGCACCTAATAATTCCTCATCTCTTAGACCGTTTCACTGCTATATTTTTTATTTATAAGAAAAAAAAATAGTTAGTGTCTATCTCGTATAATAAAAAAATATTGGATATTTCGAACCAAAGTCTCATTTTATTTAAAAGCTTTCAATTGAAAAAAGAGACAAATTTATAACATACGCAAAACACAGCGGCTAATCACATACATGAGTTGTTTAAGGCTAGTCACGCACGCTTGCTCATTCTTGGCAATATATGAACAGAAACTACTTGCTGTCCAGGTGGCGGCTCAACCACCCAAACTCTTGCTGGTGTAGCCATCACATCCACCACCACAATTTTTTCTCCATTGCCACAAACCACGCAAACTCTTCCTCTCCCAGCAGCTATCTGCTCTGCCATTTTAAGCTCAGGCAACTCAATCACCTTCTTCCAACAATCCCTTTCACTATCATATTCACTCAAAGCTCCCTTCACCTCATCCACTACATATATCACCTCTTCATCCATCGGCACTGCCGGTCCATTCCATCCCGCAAGCATTCCCTTGGGCATATTCTCCCACAAGTTTGCGTCAACATTATAAACGCAACCATCTTTTACTGCATTACCTTTAACGTTAACCATGTAAAGCTTCCCTTTACAGCCTACTGCCTCTATCGCTTCCCTACTGAATCTACCATCTTTTAGTGGTGCCATTTTTTCCCATCTCCAATTTTCTTTCTTTTGTTTGGTGTCCCATCTTTCCATTGACCTAGCCACATCTCCACTGTAGTGCGACGCAACCCCGCTTGCTAAGTAAATTGTGCCACCAACAGAGCCGGTGGCGCACCAGCGGCGTGGGATGGTAAATGGAGGACCAAAGAACCAGTAGTTGGATTCTGGGTGGAAGAGTAATGGCATAGAAAGTGCAGGGACAAAACGGCAAGTGGTGCCAGCCATAAGTACAAGATGATTTGAGACTGTTAGAGATTGGATTGAAAGGTTTCTTGACAAGAAAGAAGGATGTCGATGGAGGAGATGAAGTGGGGGGTCTTTTGGAGGACTAGGGAGTGATTGCCATTTTGAAGAAAAGGGGTCTAGTGACAAAAACTGAATCGAATTGATTGCATCAACTTGGTCGACTTTTCTATTTGGTGGTGGAGAGACGAGGACGTAAAGGGAAAAGAAGGGAGGGAAAGAGTGAGAGTAAAGGAGTTTCCGCCATGCGTGGCAAACGGAGAAAAGAAGGGCAGGAGAAAGAAAAGAAAGGCAGATCTGGGCAAGGTGGTTGGGTAGGCCAGGCAATAGGAGTTCATTCTCGATATCATCAATGGAGTCTTCCTTGGTTTCTTTGCTAGGTTTTGGGATGGTTTCCATGGGAGAGAAAGAGATTAAGAGAAAGCAAAAGAGATAATTGAGAGAGACGAATTAATGGGGAATTGAAGAAGAGGGTTGTAGGCTTTTATCGTCCTCAAGTTCGCGCATGCTGGACCATTTATTGTGAATATATATTTGGCCTAATTTTAGCAGCAATGGAAAAGTGACTGATGAAGCTAACACTACGTTTGGGAAGGGAGGAAAGTAAGAGGGGGAAGAAAATGTGGTGGGCAAATAAGTTTATTTTTTATTTTTTTTATTTAAATTGGGTAAAAAATAGAGAAAGGGTGAAAATATTAGAAAAAAAAGTAAAAATATTTTATCTTTTTATTTTTTTTTCTAAAATAAAAGAAAAATAAGAAAAAAATATTTAAAAATATAAATATAATCTCATATTTAATAATTTTTTTAAAATTTAAAGATAAAATTATAATTTTATTATTTATAAAATAATTTTTTCTCTAATATTTTCCCAATTTTCCTCCATCGATTCAAACAGGAAAGAAAATGTCTGTATTTTTCTTGGAAGATAAAATTTGTAGTTTTTTCTTTTGTTTTCTAGCAAGGAGAAAACTGTTTGCTGGCCGCGGCATAAAGCAATTATAAGATGGGTTTAGATTTATTTATTTTATTTATTCAATAAATATATAATTATTAAATTATTTTTTTTTTAAAACATAAATTCATTCATAAACAGGAAGTACTCGTTACTTTTATATATC
Organism: Hevea brasiliensis; assembly: GCF_030052815.1. NCBI lineage: Eukaryota > Viridiplantae > Streptophyta > Magnoliopsida > Malpighiales > Euphorbiaceae > Hevea > Hevea brasiliensis. The sequence goes on along the minus strand of NC_079495.1, from coordinate 104,002,610 downwards.
AGACATAAAATTTATTAATAATTATTTTTTTAAATTCTTTTAAATATTAAAATGATATAAATGATATTAAACTTTTCTATTTAATAATTTTAACAAAATATATAAACCATTCACATAGCAATTGATCATTTGTTTAATTTGGACCATATAAATATCTTTGATTGTTTTTTCAATAACTTATTGCATATGAAGTAAATAAAGATAAAAGAAAATTAAATAAGCTCAATATCTATAAAATAAAATAGATCTAAAAATAAATTCTCAAAATTCTTTTTAATATAGCATAAATTTGTGAGTTATTAAAAAAATAAAAATATAAAAAATAAAAAAAAAAGCAGAGGAAATAATAAAAAGCAGCAAAAATAAGGAAGAAGCAAAGATGTGGAGGTGGAAATGAGAAAATAGATTAATTATTAAAGTATTAATTAAAAAATTATAACTAAAATCATATTGATCAATGAAATCCATATATGGTAATTATCTTTGATTTTTTTTTTTTATATTTTATTTTTATATCATTTCTTTATGATTGGAAACTGTCTTCTCTTTATCTACCACACTTATATATATCAAAGAAAATCCAACACGTCGCATGAGAATTTATGGAGTTGGTACCTTGAATAAGCAAATTGATTTTATCTATAAGTGTTATTTGGTATTTAAATCGTAGGATTAAAATTATTGTTTATAAAAAAATATATAATTTTATATATTTTTTAAAAAAGTAATTTATAAAAAAATTATTTTATTATTTTAATATTTTTATAATTAAAATTTATTAAATTTAATTTTAACTTATTTTTTAATACCCTATGACTTTTATATTTAAAAAAAAAATATTATTATCAACCACAATTTTAATAGTAATGTCAAACGGACAATCTCTCTTTAATTTTTATTTGTCGTCATGAGATCATATTAAAAATTTATTATCTCTGACATCAATTTAATATATATTCAAGATAAATAATTTAAATATTAAAAAGAGTTAAATTATGATTAATAAAAAAAGAAAGAACTCCCATAACCTATTAAATTGTGTTGATATTATTATTAAATAAAATTTAATTTTTGAACAAAGCTATGAAATTGTACTTTCCTTGCAGTTCTTTAATTTAATCCCCCATAAGAATAGCCTATATTTAATCAAATTTAAAGAAGTTTAAATTATTTTTTTTTTTTAAATCATATATTACTAAGAATGGCAAGGGGTCGGATTTTTACGGATACCCGATCCAACCGAACCCTGATAAGACGGATTTAAATAGTATATAATCGGATTTGGAATGAGTTCGGATCGAATTCGAGTTTTATATGTTGGGTATATAAATATTTAATTAAATATAAAATATATATTTTTTAATAATATTTATAAATTTTTATGTATTTTATTTTATATATAATAAATTTAAAATATTTTATAAAATTATTAAATTTTTAAAATATAAATTATTAATAAAAATAATTTTTTATATAAATTATTAATTAAATATATAAAATTAAATAAATTTAGATATTTTTTAAATAATAACAATCGAGTTTGAAACATGTTAGAATAATTAAGAATAAATTTTAATTAAATTTAAAATAAATTTAAATTTTAAAAATATTAATTAAATTTAAATTTTAATAAAGTGATTTTAACAAATATTCTGTCATCCCTATATATTACTACTATATTCAAGTCGTATTTATTGCATTTAAATTGAAAAGGTAACCGTTGGCCAGCAAAACCCAAAGTTTTTTTTTTTTAATTATTATTTTATGAACATTGACGTTGTCTTTAGCATGCGTTCCTAAGTTTCCTGCCGGTCTATTTCGACCTTTTCGCCCTTTCGCGCTGTCCTTTTGTTGAGCCTCTTGGAATTCGTACCCAACCGAATTTTAAGTTAATCGAATTTTTAATTATTTTAAATATATTAATTAAATCAAATCTAAAAAATATTATTATTTATAACCGAATTAATTGAAAAAATTATAATATATAATTTATATTATTAATTAATTAATTAATAATAAAAATAATTTCAATATTTTTATTTATAAAAATAATAAATATATTTATTATTAGTAAAATAATAATTACAAATTAAATATTATTAATAAAATTATAAAAATAATATTTACAAATAATATATTATTAATAAAAATATAATTAATATAAAATCAATTATTTTGATTAATTTGATTACAAAATTGAGGGTAGTTAAATGGACAATTGAAAATTAAAAATTAAATAGAATCAAAATCATCCTTATTAAATTAAATTTTTTCGATTTGATTTAGTTACCTAATTATAAGAGGAGAATGCAAACTCTTACTAGATGATAAGAAAATTAAACATACTTTATAAAAAAAAAAATTAAACTCAATTAGCCATAAATTTAAAATACAATGAAATTTATATAAAAAAAATAAATAATTTATATATAATGATGAATTAAGTATAAATAAAATTTTACCTGATTTAAAATAGTTTCGTAAGTTAGAGATTTGACGAGTTCTTCGAAAATTTTCACGGCAATGATCTACGCCACATGCAAGCTGCTGCCTGGGGATCTGTAACTTTATTGAATAAGTTTGGCTTCATCTCCATCTTTCAATACCTAAACCAACTGAAAGTTTCTTAGAATCAGTCCACTGCAGATATGACAGCATACCTGCTCAAGCACTATATATAAAGTTTGTTTCGCTTTCGGTTTTTAAATATTCTAGGGTTGTGAAGTAAATTATACGACAAACAAATAAAAACAATAACTAAATGTTCATTTTTGTTGGTTGACAATCACAGAACTTCATTTTCATTCATTCATTATGAAGTGTATCTGCATGGCTATCAGAACTTCCTGTATTCAAGTGAAATCCATTAAAAAATAACAATTTTAGGATTTAGATTTCTGATTTTGTAAGTAAAGTTTGCCTGAAAATCAGCTCCAAACCACTAATTCAATAATAAATTTTAGAAACTATTTAAGGCTTATTGATAGAGCAATTTCTTGAATTAATTACAATTTTACATAGAAAGTTTCCAATTAACATCCTTATTTTAAGTTGAATATGTATTTATCTCATCACTAAACTTTACGAGTTCTAATCAATGAGTTTTAGTCAATGATTTAGTATTATTCTTCAAAATTGTAACATTTTAAATTTGAATTCCACTGGAACTAAATTATAGATAGAAAAATTTAGCAAATTCCATAGAATTACAAGTTTTCCAGCAATATGAGCAACGAACTATACCAACTCATTTTCTTTATATTTTATGTAATAGAAGGACCGGAGGAATAAATATTCAAACTTAAGTCTATCAGGTAAGTGTTATGTTTTCAGTTACTAAACCAAATTAAGTTAGGGAACTCATTCTTAAAGAAGTTGATGGAGGAAAATCACTACAAGAGCTAAACAAGCATATTCATTTTCAATTTCATAAATTAATTAGCAAATAGAATAAAAAATTTATCTCTGGCAAATAAAAGAATGTGTATTGGTATTTACTAATTGATAACACACTAACAGTATGGAACTTTTATCATAGCAAAACAAATAAATGTACATAGTTAAAAAAAAAAAAAAAAATTGTTATGATGATAAATAATAACTTAAAATTAAATCATTTAAAAAAAAAAATAATTCTCGAATTCTATTTTCGCATTCACTATCAGTCATCATTATAAAGGAGAGACAGACTATACTGCTCTAATAATATTAAAATTAACACAGAATCCATTTCAAAAAATTAAAAATAAAAAAATTAATTTAATTGAATTTTATTTTTTCAATTCTTATGTAAAAATTTAATTTAAACGTTGGTGGAATTTATTCTTTTACATACTGTTTAGAATAATTTTTATGCAAATTTTAATTTAATTTCGCTAAAAATATTCAATTTAAATATTTTTTAATATAAAATTCATTTTTTTAAAATAAATTTTTAAAAAATAAAATTCATTGAAACTTGCGAAGTGGATAAATTTACTTCTCTATTTTACTCTTATTTATAAAAAAAATAAATATATTTTAAATAATAGTGTTTTAGATTTTTTATAGAAAATAAATTAAATTCTTGCAACAGGCTTATACTATCTTGTCCACTTTTATCTATTATTTAAGGTTTTTGAGTGATAATTAAAGAAACAATTAAATTATATAAATTATAATAAAATACGTTTTAATTTGATTAAATTATATTTTATTTCTCTTAATTAATAAAAAAATAATATAATATGTTTTAAAAAATTATAGAAATAATTATTATATTTAATATAAATAAGATTAAAATTTAAAAAAATAATTAATATATCTTAATATTCTTAAAATAATGTTTGAAAAGCAATAAATAAAAATAAACAGAAGTAATAAGATATTATAAAATATTTTAATTCCTAAAAATTGACAACCTTTAAATTATTAATTTAATTAACGCATGGGAAACGACCAAAGGAAACCACAGGCCCTTCTAAATTTCTAGTAATAGTCATGGGCTAACAGGAAGAAGTAAGAATTGCAGTAGCAGTGGACATGGGACAACGGAATTGTTATACAACCCATCACTTCAATAGCCCAGCCCATCATGCAAAATAAAACTTTAAACCATAATCCAAAACAATTCTTTCCCATATATTCGATATTTCTTTTTCCTTTTTTTTTTTTTAAATTCCTCTTTTCTTTTCTTTTTTTCTATAATATTGATTCTGATTCCAATTAAACTCCAATTTAAACTCAAGTTTTAGAGACTAATTTATTTTATTTTAAATATTAAATAATTAATATATAATTTTCGGATAATTCAATAACTAACTTGTAAGTTGCTCTTTTTTTAAACAAGGACATTTTAATTTGATATCTCCGAGAACGAATCGGGCTCTCATGAATCAATGATAAATCTTGCCCTTTTTTTACTTTTCTTATAAAAGACGAGAAAAAGAAAAAAAAATGACATGAGTTATATTCAGGTACAAAATAGTTCACATAAAATCGCCAAACCAAGTTGCCGTGCAGCGTTGCACGTATGTGAAAGTCCACATCATCTAAATTATGTGGAACATGGCTCAGAGGAACCTTCCTCTTTCTCTCCCAAAAGACAAGGAAGTAGGAACCAGACAACCAGTTTTATCTCTGCCTTGTTATCCAGAGACTGGTTCGTACCACAAGATCCTCTTCCAAACGATAAACTGTCTGTGGCAACCCAGAAAGGAAAACAAGGCACTCTTTGCTCTGATTAAATCACAGTGCCAGTCTGCAGCTCACGACACCGTTTATAGGATATCCCGATGGGGCAGCTCCTCGGCAAACTTCATGGTATTTATACTTTTTTTTTTTTAATCTTTTTATGTTACTTTTGATTACCCTTTTGTATCCTTTTGGCTGATATAATATTTCAGAGTGAATTTCAATTTCTTTCCAAGTTTTGTTCGTTGCTTTTAATTATGAGATTCTTGGGGAATTCATTTCATTGTGTCTAGTTGTTAACAACTTAATTATGCAGGTAAGGAGTGGAGGCACAAGCAAATAAGATTGATCACAGACCGGGTTTTTAATCGCGTTAAAAATGAATCAGGAAGGGCTGATCTGTCGTTCGAAGATCTGTACATTGCTGTCCTACTTGTCTACAAGTAACAATCTTAATTTCTCTGTTCTAATGATTGAAAATCAATTTAGAGGGTATGCTGAAATTTGAATCTTTTCGGTCTGAAAGAATATCATACTCTGTCAACAAGTGAAAGCATAGGAATATGTTTTAATATATCTCTCTTTTATGTTGCAGTGATATCAATAAGCTGTTGCCTGGTCCCCATTTTGATCCACCCTCCAAAGATCAAGTCAGAACCATGATTCAGGTACTTGAATTATTTGGCATGAACATTTAAACCCAAGGCATTCTTTGAGAGGCTGATCCCTGCTATTAATTGTTTTGATTTTCCTTTTTATTACTGATATCATTTGTATCTTGCTTGTTGAAGAACAAGTAGAAACTAAGATTTATATGCTTTAGAAATGGACCTGTCTAGGTGGCTGTGTTTGATGAGAAGGCATGTTTCAGTTATGCTTGTTCAAGAACAGTAAAAGTTTTAAGGCACCTTGTGAAGAAAAAAGTTTTCAGACACTTGAGTTCAACAACATTGTTATCTGATTACCTGAGGTTTCTTTAAAACCTTAATCAAAGACGAATGCTTCACCCAGTTAAGTTTAACACTTGTGGAAGGATTGGCTTATGGTTTACCCCATTGCTTTGCTTGTAAATGTTCAAATCTTGGTTTTGCCGCCTTTAGGAAGTTGCCAGCATTATGGGTTTGGTACTTAAAAATTGTCTAAATTGGCATTGATTTATACTTGTGTGTTTTAGTAAGTTACCATAGATTGTATGTTTCATGGAAGCTGAATTTGTTCTTAAAGTGGTCTAGCATTTAAAAGCACAATCTGATCCAGAGAACTTATACTGATAACTGAAATGGGAAATGAAGGACCTGAACTAAAACAAATGACTCGATTCAGCTTTCTCATTTCTGTAGTTCTTGAGCAGTTTGTATGAAGATTTCTTTTTAGCCTAATTTCCGTTCATATATATGGATTGAAATTAAAAATCTTTTATCCTTTCTGTCCAGGAGTGTGACCTCAACCTTGATGGGGGAATTGACCATGATGAATTTGTGAAGTTTATTCAGCGGCTAACAGCAGACACATTCATTGTTGTTAGTCAGGGACTGATACTAACTTTGATTGTAGCACCCACATTTGCAATGGCAACAAAGAAGGCTACAGAGGGTGTCCCAGGCGTTGGAAAGGTGGTTCAAAAACTACCCAATTCAATATATGCATCCCTCGTCACTCTTGCCATCGTGTGGTTCCAAAATGCTCGCCAGGACCTTGACTAGAGACTTTAAGCCTGTTCATCCAAAATATCTCCACTCTGTATCATGCACTAGCTGCCTTCTAGTTGTTTTCTTCGTGTTTCATGGAATGGAGTGTTGTATTTGTTTATATCTTATTAATTACGACGATAACGTTGCTACTTCTGTTCAGGGTATTGATTAGTCAGTCTGGAGTTAATTAGTTAGCTTGTAATACATTTTAAAGATATGCACTATAAATTTCATAAGCCTTTTCCCTTCCTCATTTTCTTCCTTACAATTCTTTAAGCAAACATGAGGTGTTTTCTGTTAAATTGTACATATGCTGTTTTCAGAGGTTCACAAGGAATATTGACCAAAACTGGCATTCTAATGAATGATGAAGATCTTGCCAAAAAAACCTTAAAAGCTAGCTAGCCACCTAATAAAAAGAGGACAAAGATGGGAAGAGGATTAAACCAATTAAGGATTGAAATACACAATGTTCTTGTCTAAAACGCATAGTAAGGCATCACCCTGATATTTTTAACCACTGATACGATGATCACCACCACAAATTCCTAGAATTTTGAGATATTGCAGCATTTGAACGGGACTAAACTCAGGCGGCTAGAGAGCTGTAATCAGTGATGTTGACACTACTGAAGTATTCTCACCAGTAAAGATATCAGTAAAGTTTTGAAGCAATGAACCAACTTGTAATCAACCAGTACTCAGCTTTTCTAGCTTGGTTTTGGCAGAATCAAGTTGTTCTGCACAACAACAACAACAACAACTAAGTCCTAGTCCCAAATTAGTTGGTTGGGATATTCAAAAACAACAACGAAAAGTTGTTCTGCACAACAAGTTGTTATGCACAATATTCAAAAATTGAAGGTAAACACAACATAATTAAGTTGCTTTGAGAACATCCAAGAAGACCAGGGAGTGAATAGAGGATGGTGCTTACTCTTTTCAGATGCTGTTGCTTTTTGGATGGCAGTCCGAAAAAAAATTTCCCCATTTTTCTGATAGACGCCCTACAGTCAAGAACAAAACACATTATATTATATTCCTATATAATGGCCTATGATCAATGTAATACAAGATTTTGAAACCCAAAAGAAAAAGAATAATTAACACAGCAAAAAAAAAAACAGAAAGATGCTATGAAATAAAAGAATTCAAACAAACACATTTGAATATATGAATAATTGAATATACAAATATGCTCTGAATTCAACCAAAGGCAACCACCAGTTATAACAATACAAAATGTTTTCTATTTTAGGCCAAAAAATAGATATCAAGGACATGCCTCAAGCAATAAAACTTACAGGCTTTCCTCAAAAACAAAGGTATAAAACACATTTGAAGTTGTCCATATAGGTATTTGTGATTGGTGAATTCGTGCTCCAACTAAATTGGTAGATAACAGCAAAGTGAATAAAAAGAAAGAAAAGGAGGAAAAAGAGAGAGATTCAAAGAATAACAGGACAAGGCTTCCAAACTAAGATTTTAAGTTGCCCATTTGCTAATTCAATCAACTGAAATTATAAAAAGACAAATAAACGCATTTGGTTTTGAGGTTGGGATGTCAAAAAATGCTTTTTGGAAAAGTATTATTTTAGATACCGTTAAAAAAAATTATTTTGAAATTCTTACAATAAAACATATCAATTTAACTTTAAACTAATTTTTAATATCCTCTGACTAACATGTTTAAGAAGTTACTTTTCTCATGGTAACCTTGCATCTATTAAATGATAGTAAGCCCAAGCTTTTCATCAAATAAGTCTGGAATCATTTACTAGGGTTGTGAAATCTTAAGTTCGAACCAGAGCCCAATGACCCAAAAAAGAGAAAATTCAAAGGATCAACATACAAATAATAGACTACTGCCAATGTAAATGTATAATCTTTGCATAACTCAGTACAGCCTTCAACTTAACAAAACTCTATTTCCATGCTAATGCCCAGTAAACCTAAATGCGGGTTGACAAAAACCCAGAAAATGTAATTTTCACAAACACACAAGATACGCCTATTCTTATCCATATGTTTGGCATCAAACATTGACCCAATTAACATATTCAACCGTTCACATTGAAATTACAAAATAGACCAACCAAAGATAATATCAACCAGAGAACTAGTGAGTTACGAAGACAAGAACAATAGCAAAAGGCAAGCTTGGTAGTGGAGATAGAGCGAAGAGCTTACCCGAGAAGATGAAAGATTGTTCAGCTCTACTAGGGCAACTTCATGGCTTCGCATCTGACAGAAAAGAAACAAGAAATAAGCAGATACATGTGCAAGACAGTAGAGATAGATATAAGTGAGAGAAGATGGGTACCGTCTTTATGAGATCGAATTTGGGGTCTGACGCAGGGGAGAAGGAAGCAGACATCGCCATAGAATACACTGTCACTCTCTACTGGATTCTCTGCTCTCTTTCTGTGGGTTGAAGCATCATAAGACTACACCCTTTTGAGGGAATAAGGGTAAGTAATTTTACCTTTCTGTCCTCACGTTTGTTTTCCATTTTTTTTAATTAATACAATTTTCTCTTTGCCCCTATAAAATTCAAAAAATATATTGAAAAAATTTTTAAAAATTTATTTATGGTGAAGTGAATAAAAAAATTAAGACAAATAAATTTTTTAATTAAGTGATCTGAGACTAATAATTTATTGATTTTCTTTCATAATGCATAAATGATCGGCTAATCCATTGGAATATTGGCTTTGTTTATTTTGGAGACATGAAATAAGATGGGATTATAATAGTTATTTTACGTTAATAACTATTTATAAATTTTATTTAAATTAAATGTAAAATATTATTTTATTAAATAATAATTTAAGTGTAAAATTTAACAAATAAAATATAGAATTTTTTATAATAAAATTATTGTACATATATGAATTTTATAATATAATGTTTTATAATTTTTATCCACAGCTGAGTATATATTCATTAATTATTAATGGTTATTTTAAATAAAATTATAGTGTATATATATATATGTTCTATTGGTTAATTGAGTGTAGAGACACTGACACATCCTGTCCTCTTCATCTTTGAAAAAATAAAATAAAATACAAGGACGGGATCAGATGAACCTCTCTTTCATAGATGTAATATGCAGATTCTGATCTTTAATCACCTTTCATTTCAAACTAATGGCACCAGCCAGCATAGTTACACCAAGAAAATCACTTCCTTCTCGTCTTAATCTTCAATTAATCCCTCAACTAATCTAAATTACAACACAATCAAAAAAACCAAATACATATATGCAAACATTGATCACTATGCTTTCTATGCATATGTCCCACTAATGCGTAAATTGAGAGATTTAGAGAGCAACAGTACTTCTGAGATTGGTCATATTAAGTTGTGTGAGATGGATCTCCTGTGGAAGGAGATGATACCTTATGCCAAGATTCTCAAATATCTTCTTTAGTTCAAAGACAAGCTCTGATCTTCTAATGCTCTTTTCTCCAAAGTTTTGATGGTTTATGGTGTGTTGAACACATAGTGTCAGCTTCATCTTGTTCACATCCTCTATCTCCTTCACTAGCAATGTATGCTTTGGGTTCCAATGCTTTGGCTTGCTCTCTATGTATCTGCTCAACACTCATTGATTCAACAAGTAATATAAAGACTAATCATGAAGAGCCCTCTTAGATTTAACCTACTTGAAATTAAATAAAATAAATGCAGATAGTTACGTTTGTATAGCCTTCTTGAGAGCATTAAAGTCATCAACAGAAGTGGAGACATCAATAGTGAAATCAATAGCATCTCCCATGTCTGGACTTCTTCTGAAATTGCTAATTGGCTTCATGAGAAGAACTGAATTTGGATAATATATTTTCTCCATATCATAACGTAAAAACACTGTGGATAAAATGTTCATCTCTTCCACAATCATCTGCAGCAACAAAATTCAAAAATCTTTATAAATAATAATTATATTTTCTTAATAATTTAGTATAAATTAATTAATGGTCACCTGTACACCATCAATAACACAACGATCACCAACGTCGAAAGGATGCATAACGAAGACGAAAATGATGGATTCGAAGATGGTTTTGCAAGTGTTTTGGAAGACGAAACCCACAAGAAGAAGCTGAGAAGTGACTACTAAGACAATCTTGGTTGTGGCTAATCCCATTACCAGAAGAGTGATCACAATTATAATTACTGTCACTATTGCACTTGCTAGCTTGTGAAGCTGCTGCACAGCAGTCCTAGTATCATTCAAGGAATGGGCTAATGCTTTCCTCTCAACATAAGCATGTACCTGCATATTAATTACTACCAACATTATATATATATATATATATATATATATATATATATATATAAAGTATAGTATGAGGGTCGATGCTTACCACCCAATTTCTAAAAGAAGATTTTGTAATTTTTCCAGTCTCGACAGCTCCTTCAAACAGAGGAAAAATGGTATGAACCTCCTCGCTCTTTAAAAATCTTAATAAATCTTCCTCTTCTATGTACCTAAAAAATAATAATTAATTTGCAAATACATGAGTGAATTATTAGATAAAAAAAATTAATTATATATTAGCTATAATAAAAACTAAAATTTATTGAGAGTAAATAATTATTAAAATTTAGTATAATTTATATATTTAAAGCCATTTTTTAATATTTTGTCAATTATGTATCGGCAGAAACTTTTGCAGGCCGGAGGATTTTTTTCTTTAATATTCATTCAAATTATTATATTTTATTATTTATTTTGTATATGTATTTATAAAAATATATTTTGATACCCTAATTTCAATTTTATATATTTTTTTTAAAATGAACAATAGAGATTTCAGGGTAGGGAAATTCTGGCAGGGACATGTTCCATATTCCGACTAGAGTCAGACACGGGAATCAGGCAATTGAAGAGCTTTGCAAGGTAGATACGGGACCATAGAACTATTGTTTTATAGGACGATCGATTGATGGACATTGATGCTGAGTTCGGAAGACTATCAATTTTCATTGAAAAACATGGGTTCGATCTAACTCACTTTCTCATCTCATTAAAGCCCTCAAAGAAAAAAGTGTTTAAAGCTTTATAAGTGATACATTATCTTTATTATAAATTGATATAGAGGCTCAACGTCGATTAAAAGAAATTCTGATATTATTTTTAAAAAGTAGGTTAAACTCTTAAAAATTAAGTGAAGAAGAATGCTTAAGACTATATAAGTGATATATTATTCTTTCAAATTCAAGTGGATTAACAAGCATAAATTTCACTGAAGAGAGATTTATTGATAAATTTCAATAACGATTCCTAAATTTTAGGTGCTGTAATAAAGTTATCTTTTAACTAAAAAATGTAATATAAAATTTTAAAATTTTACATAATAAAATATTTTTTACTTCTAATGTATAATTTATACAATTCCCAGAGTAGTGCTCACATGAACAATGCTATCTCCTCTATGTGATTGTAACAAAATTAGCTATAATTTTATTCACAAATCAACCATGAAAAAACTCAATTGTATAAGATAATGAACCGATATATATATATATATATATATGAAAAAGGTTAAAAAAAAAACTAGCTTAATATATCTAAACCCTGAAAGTAAATAATAATAATAATAATAATAATTATTATTATTATTATTAAAAAAAATATACATAGAGATAAATAAATTTTCCTAATGTATTCTTAAAAAATTTTCTTTTCCAAACATCATCTAAAATAATTAATTTTCAAACTAACATTTTCAATCCCAATTTAAAACGAATTCTTGCCTATTTCGAACATTTACTCTTTAAAGTATTTTGATAAAATAATATTAATTAACGAGTGAATGAATTCTTTGAAATGAGTGGATTATTAAAAAATAAAAAATAAAAAAAAAACCTTACTTGGCACTAGGCTTAGCTACATGCTTAAAGATCGTTTGAGCACAACTCCTAGCCTCCCACTCGCTACTGATCTCCGACTCTCCATTCCCAAATTCATCCACCGTCCTCGAAATCGTCGACAACCCCGACGACATAACATAATTCACTAGCCTTTTCACACTCCATGCAGTTGCTCTACTTTGCATGCTCAGCTTCTTTAATCTTTCCATATCTATCCTCCCCGGTCCAGACGACCTCTTCGACCTCGACGGCGTCAAAACTGCAGGCGGACTCTCCTTCAGTTTCGTCGGTAATGACTTCGTTTGCCGGAGACTCTGTCGTTGAGGAGCTTCTCTCTCATCCTCATCTAATGGAGGACCTGAGAGGGTATCAAGAATGTAGTGGTGGAAAACGCTTTCTTTCATTCGATCAAAGAAGGTAGATACATGAAAAGATGTAGCAAGAACCTTAACCAGAACAATCTTTAGCAGCCAAATAGTTGCTCCGATAAGCACAGCTATGAGAAATCGGAAAACTTTCTTTAAGACCTTGTTGTGTTTATGGACATCATGGAACATGACCATCCAAGCTAGTAAGGCTAATCCTAGCCAGGCACAGTTCTTAAAGCTTTTGCGCAACCCATATACGAAGTACAATACCTTCTCCCTGAGCATGAAGTTGCGTTCTATGAGAAAAACAAGAAACCCAACAACCCAAGCTGAGACGAGCCGGCCACAGAAAAGTACCAAGACAATAAGGCACCATTTCCATATCTCTATCCCCCATTTCACCTTGTTCTTGAAGGATTCGAGGGTTAAAGAACATATTAAGCATGCCATGATGATGAGAAACAAGATGAACTCGATCAAAGCTCTCTTGTTGATCTTCTTTTTTCTTTTCCTTCGATACGTTGCCCATTTTCCGTCTTCTTCTTCTTCTTCTTCGAACCACTCTTGATAATCGTCTTCTTCGTCTGTGGTAGTTTCTTGATGGTTTAAGGGTTGGAGCTCTTCGGCTTCAGGGATAGTTTTTGTAGGGTGAGGGTATTTGATTTCAGCAAAACGGGATCTGGGTTTGGAGAAGTTGAGATGGCGAAGAGTTTTGGGTCCTGTAGGAGCATGAGGAATGGGATCATTGGAGTCTCCTGGTGGTGGTGGTGGTGACTGTTTGAGTTTGGGGCTTGGTTGGTCCATGAAAAGAACCACTTGATCTGTGTTGTGTTTCTGGTTATCTTGATTTTGGATCTCCATGAAAACTACTCTTTAAGAAGAGAGAGAGAGATTTGAATAAGAGATTTTAGAGATTAAGAAAAGGAAATGAGATTGTTTTAAACATTAGTTTGGACCTTCATGAAGTATGCTGGTGAGAATTTATTGAGCATAATCATATACAATCATATCCATGTGCACAAAAATTAATATATTTTATGAATCAACACCTGCAGATATAATTTTTAATATGGTTGAGGAATTATTGACGGCAACAATTGTTAATAAATTCACAAATTTATATGCGAAATTGATGAAAATATATATAAACACATCCGCATTGACAAATTTTGTTCATAGTTATGTATATTCATTGCTAGTCTTATGGTAAACATTTTTTTTTTTTGGAAAATGAAGAAAATAAGGTTTTCTATGTATAACGGTTATAGCCCTCTTAAATTCAAGATCCAGATTACTAATTGACATTCTCGATTTAATCCAACCCTATAAGAAGGAACCTATAACTAAACTTGAAGTGACACCCAATGAGACGAACCATTAGACAATTTATCTCCTCTTCCCATTACACTCAAAAGCGGAAATAATATTTAGTTATCACGCTGATGTGGAGAATTAAATCAGAGTGAAATAAAGTTATTTCACTAAATAAATCACAGACTATTACGCTCGGTGGTATCTTATGGTAAATATTCAAATAAATTTTTTCTCATAAAAAAATATTGTAAATATATATGTTGTATTATGAAATTATTAAAATTATAAAATTTACAAAGTTTTATATTATTTATATTGGAATTTAAATAATTGCAAATTTATTATTGATATTACATAAAGGATGTACTATATTTTACATGATTGATGCCATTAATAAAATCTTGAAAACAAATTAATTGTTTTAGAAATTACTAGTACATTGATTTACAGCCAAGTTGGCATAATTGATACCATTAATTTATAGAAAGTAATGAAATTGAAAAAATAATTAATTCTCTGATGGGCAACTAATTGTTGTTGGACTTTAACGCTATCGACCTCATTCGTTATGGAGGCGGCTACTAACTGAAAATTATATAAAAATAATTTTAATAATTATTAAATAAATATAAATATTTAAATTTATATATTTATTATCTATTTTTTAATTATTTTTATATAAATTTTAATATAAATATTTAATTTGATATTACCTCTATTTATTTTTATTGTTATATTTAAATTTTTTTATTTAAAATTATCTATGATGTTTAAAAATTAAGAATATTAATTTTTTTATTTTATTCTTTATTTTTATTAAATATAATAAATATTTATATAATAAATAATTATATAAAATAAAATATAATTTAATTAATTATTAATATATTTTTATAAAAATAAAGTTATCTAATTATTTTTTTAATTATCTTATAAAATTTGAATGTAATAGATAAAAATAAACAGAAATAATAATAATTAAACTGATTCTCACGTCAGATTATATTAGATTCGCTTTTTTATTATATAAATATTAATTAAAAAAATATTTTTAATATATAAAATTTATTTAAATAATTTTACTAGAAATCTTCAAAATAAACCCACTTTTATAATTAAGTTAATTTTTTAATATAATTAAAGCTTTTTTTTAATTGTTTACTGTTAATCCTACCAATTAGTCAACACAAATCCCTTTAATCAATGCAAAAGCTACTTTTTTTGTTTTTACATTTCAATCATAAAACTTCTTTAAATTTTACACTTGTTCTTTGTTTTTCAATTTTACTCTTTTTATTCTAAGGAGTAAACTTTTTCTAAATCACATAACATCATATTAAAAGAATAATTTATGATAAAAATCGAATTTTTTATTGAAAATTATTTTATAAAATTAAAATAATGTCAATGATTTTTTCATAAAAAATAAATTTAAACATTTAAACACTTTTCTTCAATTATTTTTAATATTTAAATCTTAACTTAAATTATTTAAGAATTAAAATATTAGCCAATTTTGAAATTTATAAGTCATCATTATTTAAAGAAATCATCCAACAAGAATATAAAATTCATCATTTATTTTAAATAGTTTTTAAAATCAACAAACAATTATCTAAAAGTCATTATATTTCAATAATTTAAGATGAAACTTAAGTGAAAATTGAAAACTCAAAGATCGTTAAAAAAAATTATTAGAATATTTTGATGTGTTCTTTAAGAAAAAAAATAATAGAAGAGTAAAAAAATTACTAGAATATTTTGATGTGTTCTTTAAGAAAAAAAAAAACAGAAGAGTTATATTGTTTGTTGATTTTAATTTCTACTATTTTTAAATAATATTGATAATTATACATTGAAAGTTTTTTTGTATTTTTTAAGAAAATATAATTTCTTACAATTTTAAAAATCCTCAATATTTCTTTACATTCTTTTTTTTAATAAAAAAAATTAAGAGTTTGTATAGAAGTAATTATTCTTATTATTAAAAATATTTAATAGTAATAATTATTATTGTTAATAATTATTTTTTTCAGTAATTATAATTTTATTATAAAGTACTTATGACCACAATTTTATAGCAGTAACACATTATAATTTATACATTACTATATCATAAATTATTTATGACAACAAATTATATATATATATATAATTCTAAATTAAGTGCCAATTTTCACGTGCTTTTTTATGTCATTTGCGATTATCCAGGTAATTGCACATTTTACTTGAATGATTGGACAGATTATCCACTAACTACTTAAGAATGGTAATTATGTAGGAGATTAACTTTAATTAATTATGTGTAGGGTAGGTATGTATAATGCTCTCTGAAGCATAAGCAAGAGCCAAGTTGAAGTCTTTCCCTTCCACAGAAAAGCAAGGATAGCCTTTTGAAAAAGCATTAATCTTAGCCTAACTAATTACTATTATAAACTTAAGTGGGTCTTGCATTAGCCTGGGCAGAGTGGCATTTCATTACAAGCCATTGCCCCCAGGCACAAAAAAATAAAATAATCAGAATTAATAATCAAACAAATCCCTTTTCTTCATGGGAATACAATACAATACATTAATTTTGGAACCAATTTGAATCTTTAAGCCAGCAAGACACATTTTATCAACTCATCAGTGCAACACAAAGATGGGGTTCACACCCAATGTAAAGAGTAAAGACTATCGAGAAGATCAGATTATTGAGTTTGAAATTACATCACCGCAATGACTTATGTCAATTGGACTTGGATTTCTCTTGCGCTTATATTCTCTTTCGTAACTAGTTAACGTGGAACTCTAACACTATATTGGAATGAAAGAAAACATAATTCTAAACATGGAAAACATAGCTTTGATGACAAGGGACATCCAATTCTCATCATGACAAGGGCAATAATGCACTAAAAAATTCTTTTAACATTTAATTATTCTGAGAGAGAAAGCAGAAAGAAGTTGGAGGAAATGAAATGCGATCAAACAGCTATGACCAAAAGGCACAAATGAATTAACCAGGGAAGGGAGTCAACCTATCTTGTAATAAAGCTATACTTCATCATAACTAAAAGAATGATAGATTATCATATACACTAAGTTTCACTGTTTTAAATACAGCAACAGAAGCTTATACATTGTTTTTATTTTACCCTGATATTATCTTTAGGATCATTTTCACTGAGCATAGACACAAAGTTTGAAAGTTATGTGCCTAAATATAAAATAATTAAAAATGCTTTCAAGGAAGAGGTACAATAACTTAGCATTTATTTGTATATTTCAATCCAAATATTACAAGGACAACAGTTCCTGCGAAATATGGATCCTATTTTGAACAGGAAAGCAAGTGCTGCCCAGTTCATGACAAGCACCTTCCACTTGAAGAACAATAAGGGAATCCAATTTGATGGAACTGTGTCGTAGGAATGGGGACTAGTAATAAAATTATGGCATTCTCTAATGTTATGTGAAATTATCTCTCTCCGTATAATGCGGAAGACTACCAGCAAAGTCTATTTATTAAGGAGGTATTTAACTTACCTTTTAAATGTAATTAATAGTTAATAGATACCTAAATAGACATTAAAAAATAAAATTGATAGCTGATAAGTAATTAACATGATATATATCAGTTGTAGTTTGTATCAGCTATATTTTTTAAATTATTTTTCACTACCTGATAGCTGATTTGATTTTATTTTTTATTTAGACTATATTATATTTTTCATGTAACTCAAAAATTAATATTATTAATGTTGTTTGCCTTTATTTTTGTTCATTTATAATCTTAACACCTTAATTAGCGGATTGTAATTTTGACAAAATATTTTTTTTATTAATAATATAAAATATAAAATATTTATTTATTATGAAAAAATACTTTTTTTTCTAAAAACTTAAAATTATAAGATTTTCTTTCTTAATCAACAATAAAATTACTTTATTATTTCGTAACTACATTTTAAAAATTATTTAATTATTTTTCTTTTTTAAAAATTTAATTATTTTCTTATTTAAATAATAAAATAAATAATATGATATAAAAAATCAATAATTATATTTTTATTTTAATAATATAAAAAATGATATAATATATTAAATTAATAATTATATATTTATTTTAATAATAAAATAATATAATATAATAAATTTATAATTTTATATTTATTTTATTAATAAAATAAATTATATTATATATATTCTTAATAGTCATTTTATATATTAACAGCCACAACTAAATAAAATTTTATCAAACACTTAACATTAATAAGTTATTATTAACTATCAACTATAAACTAACAGCAATTATCGGTTAACAACTATTAACTACATTTCTATCAAAAGCCAATTTTCTTGATATTCTTTTTCCACGATTGGCCTTGGAAATGGGTTCTTTAGCCTTATCCCTATATTGTCCTTTATCACATACATCCATCATGGCTTAGAGCCATAACTTGGAACCATCGGACATTAACTTTGCGTGAATGCTGTAATTTAAGAGCCGAGGAAAAAGAAAAAAGAGTAATGACTCACTTCGTATGTTTCATCCATGGCCGAGTGCAAGCATTTCGTTCCACAAAGACTGTACATTGAAGCTATTTTCGTGCGCGTTTCATCCTTACTCTGCAGGAACCACAGCTCAGATATATAATTTAGTATGCTACGTATTGAATTCTCAACGTCCAAGGAGGAAAAGAGATTATCCAAATAAAATTTAGATGCTAAAATTGATTGAGCTCTGAATTTTGCAGCAAAACATTGCTTGGGGCTGTTGAGAAATAAAAAGTTCTATAAATAATTAAGTTTTTTTTTAAATTTAGAAAAAAAATTAATGATTTAAAAAGCATTTTATTCATTAAAATGAAATTTATTTAACGTCATTAATTAACACTAGTAATTTTAAATTTATTTGATCAAAAGTATTTATTTGATTATTGGGTACTAATTTAAGGGAGAAAATGATATTTTTGCCCATGCATAATGAATCTGATTATATCCCCGTGCATTTTTTTCCTTTTTTTAAATAGTCCAATATAAATAAATAAATAAATAATAGGAAAAGCAACAATAAAACCAAAATTTTGTCCTCCAGAATTTCCGTGGGATTCATTGGTGAAGATGCATAAAACCCACAACCCAATCAAAACGAGAATGCATTTCACAAACTTTGCATTTTTCAAATCTAATTCTCCAAAATGTAAACATGCTTCATCAGGCTGAGGTCATCTCCAGCTCACTGCGTTCATAATCAGGAAGAACAATTCCCTCAGAGAAAATAAATTTCTTTGTTGCACCAAAAATATTGGCTATCTGCAGAACCACAGTTTGTGATGCAGTGGCAGTTGGCTGGAGGGATGCTGGAAGGGAAGGCACACACTCAGGGTGATATTCCTTCTTGCCAAAACACGGTCCATACAGTGTCAACACTGCTCGACAAAATAAGAATCTGCAAAATATAAAAACAACTTTCATCCAACAATCAACTGTGGATATTTTAAATGTTTTCTATGTCACCTTTTCAAAGCCCACAATACTCGTCAAATAGTGTTTGCCAATGTATATAACTTCATAAAATGTAGAGAAGATCTCAACTGCTGGGGATTGATGTATACAAAATTCCAAGGGCCATTGCCGTTCGTATTACCATATGGGATACCCTGGCCCAAGCCATGATATTCAGCAACATGAGAAGTTGGAAGTTCTACGACTGATGACAATTGACGAACCATTTCAACCAAATACTTGAGCTCAGTATTAAGGCAGTCTGGCACATGAGCTTTCAAAATAAATCCAGATTTTAAATCCAAGTGCAAATCAGAAAATCAGAAAACGCCTCAACTGTTGTAGAGGAGCAGGGCAAAGATGGCATTTGATTTCATAATGAGAAGGGTTTCACATATAAATGCTACTCAAATTGGGAAAGCTTGTGGATAGCCTTATAGTATGACAATTGATGCATCTCTTTCTCTAGGTCAGCGCAATTTGATGGCTTTGTTAACAGTTTATTCTGCACATGCCTACAAAATTTAAACCTAGCAAAAAGAGAAACACAATTGAATGGTACCTCAATAAAAGTCGCCTCAGGAATGGATCTCCTAAAATTTGTGCCCAAACAGGATCTAGAGTGTCCAAAGTTGCTAATGCTGATCCCCAGTCATTCAAGGATGAAGAAAGCAATTTCTCAACCTTGTTGTATGTATCCTAAAGCCCATTCCATCCATCAATATATAGTACAAACTCAACTACCAAGTAGGAAAGCACGTAGGTGTTAAGTCTCACCATTTCAATATCAGAGCCTGACAAACCAACCAACAGACAAAAAGCCTGCAAAGGAGTTGTCAGAAAAAGAGTGAAGAGACTACCACTCTGGTGACGAGAGGATTCGGCTGCAGTGAGGGAAATTGAACAGCTAGGAGATATGAGGATTGCAGCTGGCTCTCCTTTCTCAGCTCCACTTATAGCCTGCAAACATTTAAGATTACAATATTGTGGAGGATACGATAGTTAACATTTTCAAATGGAAACCAATATCCTATCTAGTACACAAGGACAATTTGGGGGCAAAATGGCTATGCATATGCGGAGAGCAAAACTAAGATGCCTCCAAAAGAGAGAAGAAATAAAAGCTTTTTAGCTAGCTTTTACCAAACTTCAGCCAGCATCAGAAACAGCAAAAAAATTTTGCACTCATGTAATAGCAAAGACTAAGAATTGACAAACTTGCCTTGAATGCGTCACTGACATCACTGTCGATAACTATAAATAGAGGCCTTCTTGTAAATGGAACTAAATCAGTAGGATAAATGCTGTTTAATCCTGGAAAAAGCATAATTTAGTGTCAGAATAAATGACAACTCCCCAAAACTTACACGCAGTAATGTAATGGCCAGCTTAATTCCATTCAACAATGTGGACTCTAGATCACAATTATTTTTCCTACCATAAATGAACGGTATACCTAATCTGCATCCAAACAATATCAAATAATAATCAGAATTATATAAACTTAGTTAGACAAGTAGAGCACATTGGGTTAGAGGATAGAAATAAAAGGAGGAGTAGACCTAAACTGACTTGGAAAAGAATAGTACAACATGACCTAAAAACATTACACATTTCTGAAGATTTAACCCAAAATCGCTTAGAGTGCTTAGAGTGCAGAAAGAGAATCCATATAGCCAACCCAATAAATTTTTAGAATAAAAGCTTAGTTGAGTTGAGTATATAAACTTAGTTGCCTCAAGTGCCCAGTATTACAGTGAGAAGAACAGTGTAGGCAAAATCAATGTCCCCATCTTGATTATCTTCAATTGCATCTCAGATGTTTAAGTCCTGGTTTTGTCTTAGCTCGGTTATGCCTGTTATGATGTTTGAGTTGTCAATGTGTTGGAGAGGAGAAATGAGGAGGTCACTGAAGAAAGGCTTTTCTGTGCCCTTTCTAGAGTTATTGGATGTAATGGTTCTTCATATTATTTTTTTCTTCTTCCTTCCTCCGATGATGATGATGATAATAATAATAATAATAATAATAATAATAATAATAATAATAATAATAATAATAATAATAGTGGCATATTAAGCTTTTTTTCGTTCATATTTCTCCTTAAGTCGTTTTTTGTATAATAATATACTTCCCAGCATGGTTAGGTGGCATCCCCTTCTTTTTGGTATTCTAAGAGGATGTTTGGTTTAGCTAATGAAAATTAACTTAAAAGTAAATAGTGCTTTCAAGCTAATATTTGCTTATATTTAAAATTTTACGCAATTATATATTTGGTTAAAGTACTTATAAGTAACTGACATATTTAGTAAAAATAGCTTATAAGCATATTTATTATTAAAATTACTAAAAAAGATATTAAATAAGATAAGAGGTGAAATTATAAAAATTAAATAAGAATAACATGGTAAAATATTTAGTCCAATAAGCTTATAAATACAAAAATGAAAAGTTGGTCGACTTTTTTTTTTTATAAACTCAACTTATAAGCCCAAAAAATATTGTAAACAAACAGATAAACTTATTTTTAGAGCTTATAAACAGGTTTAACAGGTTACAAGCTAAGACAAATACCCTCTTTATAACACATTATTCGTTAAAGAAATGCATATAGATTTAAGTAAATCATGAAAAACAGTTAAAAAAAAAAAACATTTCAGTGTTCACCTACATGGATTTATATGGTAGTTAGTCATCAATGAGCTTTTTAATGTAGTCTACTTATTAGTTTTACTAGGACCTGAAGCAGCTAGGTAATAGGTATAAGTACTAGCAATAATAGATAAAATTTCTTGGAACCTATTACTTTTAAGAAAAACATGAAAAAACATTATAAAACAGGAAAATAGCAAACATATAAACACACAAGCGCTCACACACACACATAGTTATTAAAGGCGAGCCTCAGGCTCAAGGCTCACCAGACTCGAACTCTAGCGCCTTATGCGCCTAGGTGTGCGCCTTTGTTCCAGGCACAAGGTTCTAAAAATGCATGTTTTCTTTATTTCTATCTTTAGCAAGCACTTTCATTAGCAAAAAGAACAACCACTTAAACTCAAATTAGCAAACCTAATTCAAGATATATGCCAAAGGAAAAAAAAGAAAAGCATCACATTTATTTGATTTTTATGAACTTTTTAAATTTTTTACTTTTACGCCTCACTTTGCTCAGGCATGCTCCTGAGCCTTGCGCCTTGCACCTAGGCTCCAGGATTGCGCCTTGAGCCTTTAATAACTATGCACACACATAAAGAATGTAGGATTATACACATAATTGCATTAACTTGACACAAAAGAATTAATTAGGCTATTGCATGTAAATGGAAATTTGAAGATTTGTGACCAAACGGGTGCATGGAAGTGAAACTTTTCATGATGTTCTAAGTACCTCCATTTCCACGAGAACCAAAATACAGGCAGTCTCCTCTACTTCGCCTTGACGATGGATTTGAAGAATTACTCGGTGAACTAAATGGAGATGTGGATGTTGCGTCCGAGTAGATGGTATGAGATTGAAAGTTCCTCACAGCAGTCTCAGCAGTGTTGAGAGAAGTTCCAGCAGCAGAGGGAGATGAAATAGTTTGTCCAACCCTTCCTGAAACAAAGTAAATGATGTTAAGAGGCATGAAGATCTTGTACTTCTATAGTAGAGAAGAGAAGGGGGAAAAAAAAAAAGAAAAAGAAGAAGAAGAAGAAACAATGGACTCCAAAGTAAGGCAAAACATGCAACCTGACGCTGACAAATATATTAGAAGAACTCCATCAGCAGGTAGCTCCTCACAAATCATACCCAGTACCTGCCCAGCGAAAGCACAAGCCTATGTATAAATTGGATTTCAATGCCATCTAAAACAGTATTAAAAAAAAAAAAGTCGTTGTTGTTGTCATATTCTGAAGAGGCATTACATCAATTAGAATTGTTAAATGAGTAGGTAAACACTTGTGTGAGTGCATGTCTTTGTGGGCACACTATAACACAGTGCGTGCATATAAAAGAACACTCATTTATAATTCGTGCTTAGGCATCCAATGTATAAATGTCTTAACTCCTGAAACTACAGTAGTCTGTAACTCAAGATTCCTAAATGGATGAGCACCTCACAGCCTTGGTTCACAAGACAACATCTCTATGCAATTAAGACATTTGTGTTATCAGCTCAGAGCCTCAGCTCGTCAAAGGACTGGAATCTTCCTAAATCCAAAGAGAACAAAAATTAATATGACTGCTGCCAAGTTCAATAATCTGAAAACAGGAAATTTCATCCATCTTGATGATATGATGAGTGCTAAAATCAATTTGCAGAAACCTCATTTTTTTAGCTGTTATTACCATTAAACCATCTTTGACCTTTGAATTCACCATTCTCCAATCAGAAATCAAGAGAATCAACCAACATGAAAGTTGTCAAAGCATCAGATCCTTGAATTTCCAAGTTCTAAGGTAATCAAAAACATTGAGAAGTTTACATATTTCAAAAAAACCATTTTAATCCTGAAATTATTAGTTTAATACTGGACCATCCCAATGCATGTGAATTTCAGATTTTTAATACATATCTGATTAGGATGTTCCATAAACATTTAGATCAATATATGAAAAACAGGTAACCAAGGAGCATAAATTTGATGGTATATATCATACTCACGGCTAAAAAATGTGTCACAGAAGGACGATACAAGACAGCTTTCCGTGAATTTGCAGGTAAAGTAGGATCAGTTATATCCTGGGAGTAGTTAATGCGACTAGGCCCTGGACCCCCATTCTGACCAATTTTAGTACAATTTGACTGGTAAAATGAACCACTTGGCTCCCACTCGAGGCACTGAAGCATCCTGAAGGTGTCTAAAGTGAGCTCAGAAAACTTAACCTGATTCAGAGAAAAACCAATAAATGAAAGGAAAAACTCACAAGAAGTTAATGCAATGTAT
This sequence comes from Hevea brasiliensis, assembly GCF_030052815.1. Classification (NCBI taxonomy): domain Eukaryota; kingdom Viridiplantae; phylum Streptophyta; class Magnoliopsida; order Malpighiales; family Euphorbiaceae; genus Hevea; species Hevea brasiliensis. The sequence goes on along the minus strand of NC_079495.1, from coordinate 103,977,762 downwards.
TTAACAATATCAGGGAAATTAATTATCAGAATCAGAACTATATATGCAAGAATCTCCAGTTTGTATGGGAAAAAAGAGGTACCAAACCTCATTATGATGGTAGCTACTCAGTATTGCATCTCGTAATCTTAAGTTTCTCCTTGTTGCAATGCGTGGTAGTGAATCTGGATGAGGGTCCAGTACAAGACTATATCTTAAAGGCCTGATATTCATAAAAGCTGTGTCAGCTTTCAAAAATCTAATTATTTCCTGAATCACCAGCTTCCATTCTTTAAAGTCAGTTTCCTGGAGACAAGATTATTCCAAGGCCATACTAATCAGTCGATCTGTCTACAAGTGAACAAAAGTTATTTGAAATTCAAACATCCATCATCTAGGATGGATAAATCACCAAAACAGATATAAAGCATATCATCAATTCTTTTTGAACTTCAGTATATCATTATCATCAGTTTAAAATCTCAAGAAATGCAACTGCTTCATTGCTGTAATGAAAATAGTGGCGAACGCTAATGGTCACAGTATATTATGAGTTCAAGATTTCACATACAACAACATTGTTCCATTGCTTATTGTTAATTTTGACTCTCCAAAAACTTGATGTACAATCACAACATAAAAACAAACTTGGAAAACAATAACAAATAAATGAGAGATATCTTTTCCTTGTCTTCATTATCAAAATTCAATTTAAGGAAATAAAGTATTGTACCAAAAAATATATAGAGCAATTTGCATCCATAAGTGATCGAGATAAGGCCCGGGAAATATGCATCGATGGAACAAGAACAACATATAATACCAAGACAATGATGCATAGAAAGGTCAATAACAAGATCAATAACCTGGAATGTCCCCCTGCATTCATCAACCAACATTTTGAGTTGATTAACCAACTGATGCACCATTTCTCGTCGGTTCAAAACCAGGCACACCATTAAAAACCTGGCAAAAAACCTCAGCTGTTTGTTTGCAAGATTTAGATCTTGAAACAAACCATCCTTGAAATATTCTCGACTCAGTATGGCTTCATAGAATATATATGACTCTGACAAATAACCTGCATCACTTGTCCGCATATATTGCCCATAATAAAGCTGAGCAATTCGAGATGCAATTTCCCCAATCTCCCATCTCTTAAGCCCAGCTTCCACGAGCTTCTGTCGATTCTCTTGTTGAAACTTCCACAATTGTGTATACACCTTGAATACCTTGTAAAAATATGTATCATACCTATGAACAGAACCAAATTCAATAACAATATTACCCTTTCAGAATACTGAACTGCAACAGGGCTACCTCATGCTAATGCTATTGGAAAACCACAACTTATTTCCCTGGTACTGTGGTACACGCTATTGAGAAATGATGCATTCACCTAATAACAAAACTATTATACACATTTGAAAGTGGAGGAGGAAATTGCTTCCTTCTCTGTTTGGAATCGAAGAAGAAGAACAAACCAACGCCTGAAACAATTAATTTCCCAATTTCCTATCGATCAGTGAAGAGAAAATATCAAACGATTAGCAACAATACCACAGCATTTCAATTGAGGAAGTACAGTTTTATTCCTCAATCAGAAAATTCACTTAAATCCATTAACCCATATATTTCCTTAAACCTAAATCAATACATAGTGCCTAAACCACAAATTGCTAATTAGCAGTTCCCAACATTTCTCCATATTTGCTGGTAATGAGTAAAATCTTACTAGTAAAATGATAATTTTTAATTAAAAAAAAAAACCCGAATCGAAAACAAATTTACAGGAATCCAAAATTTCCTTTTCTCAGCGACCAAACAGAAAATGAAGAGACAGAGGGAGAGAACCTGTTTCGTTCATAATAGGGCAAGTCTCTGATCTTAGAGAACTTCTTATCTGCTTTCTCCACCAGAGACCAATACACTTCACTCACTGGAATATTACTAGCACTGGAATTCTCGCTTATGATCTGCTGCTGCTGCTGTGACATTTGTTTCTTTCTCTGACTTAGCCCTAAATCAAGGAGAAATTACGCTCGAAGAATCACATAACCATGCGTATTTGATCGTTTTTTTCAATTTCTCAGGTCGTTTTGAATGATCTGGTCCTGATCGATGGATGGTATTGGTAGGCAATAGCAATAATATTATTTTTACAACAAGGAGTAGTGGAGAATAATAAAGATGACTTTGAGAACTGGGAAAAGAGATGATGACGGGAAACGGGGTAATTCCGGTGGAGTGAGGGTGAGAGTACTCAGACGGTAACCGGAGGTGGAAGGGAATGTATAGAATGTGGGGTCCAATGCTTCCGGTCCGGCATTATCCATTAATCATTATTCCTTTCCCGCAAATTTGTATAAAGAAATTAATTTACCAAGTTAACTAGCACTCCCTCCGTCAAATTTTTAAGATTTCTTATAGTAATTATGAAAATTATATAAATAACTAGTGTGTTTATTAAAAATAAAAATAAAATTAAAAAACTAATTAATATTCTTTAATTTTTAAAAATGATAAATCATTATAAATAAAATAATTTTTAAAAAATAATAAATAAAAATACACAGAAGAGTAATTAATATTATGAAGCAAAGGTGACTAAATAATAATAATAATAATAATAATTTATCGGTAAAACTAATTAAGTTCATATTTCAGTTTTCAGATTCAAATTATATTAATATTGAGTTGATTTTGTATTAAAAAAAAATTGAGTTAGGACGTGTAGATGGCCTTTCTCCTATACAGAGAACAGGGTATAAAAAAAAAACTATCAAACAAATCAATTTGATCAAATCTAAATTAAAATTAATAATTTTATATGTTTAAATATTAATTATAATTTAAAAATAATATAATTTAAAATTTTGATTTAGGTTTTAAATTAACATAATAAAAGTTCAATTCGGTTAATATGAAAATTAAATATATATAATTCTGTAATTTAATTTATTAATTTCAATATGAATATTGATAAAATTAATTTTGTCAATTTAATTTAATAAAATACAATAAACCCATTCAAACCAACTAATTTACAACCCTAATAGAAAAATGGTTAAATTGAGCACTGAAGTAGACGTTTTAAATATTAGAAAGCACTTGAAAAACTTTGAGATAATATATATATATATATATACCACACAAATAAAGAACTTAATTTTAATTTTTATCAAAATAAGAATTTAATAATTAAATTTATGAGAATTGATTTAGACAAATGTGTAAGCAAATAATTTTTTTTATATAAAAAGAGGGTTCAATTTACCTTTATATTTGGACATAGATCATGATTATCTAGTTTCTGTAGAATCTATCACTAAAATACTGTTAAGTGAAGTAAAAAAAAATATATGAGATGAAAAATGAAAACTATTCACCTTACGTGAACTTTTGTGAATAAGTGATTATTTTATAAAAAATCAGGAATATTCATCTTTCTGCTAAACAAGGTATTGGGATGATAAAATTGAAATTGAAATTGAAATTGAAATTAGAGCAATATACAAAAGTGATAAATTATTGTTGATGTATTGAAGTGTAGTCTCTAAGTGTCTAAGATTTACACTTTTATCATATAGATTAAAGTTGACATCAAATTTATATTTTATGTTATCAATTGCAAAACTATATTTCCAAGCTAATATTTCTAAGCTTCTTCATAGAGAAAGTTTGAAAATCAATTTCATATTGTATATATTTTGGTAGTCAATTTTCTTTTTTTATTTGGTATTTCTTATAGCATATACTTTAGCAAAGTACAATGTAGGGGTTATTTCATAATATATTTAATTTGAGGAAGCTTATGAGGATGTTCCATTTTTCATTAATTATGATGTGATTTCTTTTCTGTCCTCAATGAAATTATTTTATTAAAAAAATATTAATTTTGTTATATTATTTCTTTAATACAATTAATTTTAATTATAATTTAAATTTAATATTTTATACTTTATAATTTTAGAAATGGCTCAAGATAATATATTACATGTATGATAGAACTGATTTTCTTAATTTAATTCTGTTTGCTTTTAGGATGGCTCTTGAACTCAATTAATTTTTTTGGATCTTATTTCGATTTTAATTTATACAGAGGAAGAATAGAAAGACCTTATCTTAATTTCAAATTTTCATTGCCTAGTAATATATTATTATTTTTTATTAAAAAGTAATTTATTTTTATATATTTAAATATTATAATTATAAAAAATATAAATATATTATTAAAATAATATAAAAAACTTATATTTCTAATTATATTATATTTTTAATAAATAAATTTATATTATATATAAATAAATTAAAATAAAAAATAAAAAGAAAACTGACCGCGAGAAAATCTATATCATCCCACTTCTCTGCAGGAAAGTTCTTGTCTCCTGTTGGGCGAGGAAGGGGGAACGATCTCCACCCAACTCACGCTATTGTTATTCTTATTTGTTTTTAACATTTTTTTTTATAATTTTATTTTTATTATTATTTAAGTAAGTGTAATTAATGTAAACTCAGAATTATTTGAGAACGAATTAAAAAATTATTTGATTAAATATTTATATTAAAATATGTTTACAAAATACATGAATTTATAGAATAAAAAATCTTATACAGTAATAAAATAATAATACGAAGAAAAAATAATAATATTCAGCGTGCATAACAAGTTGGATGAACGCGTCATAGTTAAATAAAAGATTCAAAAGAAATTAAAGTTGACTATGCATAGCTTCCGAGAGCAGTGCAGCAGCCATGGAAGACAGATCATACCCTAAGTTGACCGTCGTTTTTAATAAAACGAGTGTTATCTTATAAAAAAAATATATATATAGAATGAGAGTGAAATTAACGTTAAAATATAGCCCTGAAGAATTTTAATTTAATTGCACTCACAAATTTAATTTATTGAAAAATACTTTTTTTTTTAATTTAAAAACAAGGAGAAGTAGAGGAGATAGGCAGGTAGGGACTAAGGCATGCTGTGTCTGGTGTGCCATTTGGCGGCTATCTGGCCGCAGGTAGACGCATCTGATTTCCTCCTTCGTAACGCCCCTCCTGCCTTTTTTATTACTTTATTCTTATGATAACAAGGTGGTGTTGATTATTTATTATTTTTTATTTTAATAATATAATTTAATATATATTTTTATAATTATATTATAAAATTTTAATTAATTATAATTTTATTTTAAATTTTAATAAATAAATAAATAAAGTTAATCAATAAATTATATTTTATTATTTTTTAATTTATTTCATATATGTCAATAAAAATAGGGGTGAGCATTCGATTTGAATCGAATCATATCGAATTAAATTATGAAAATCGAATTATATATTTTAAAAATCGAATCGAACTAAAATAGATGAAAAATTAAATCGAATCAAACTGTTTTATTTTAATTAAGTTTAGTTCAAACCGATCAATTTTGATTTTTAATTATTTTTTAATTTCAATTTAATTTTTAAATTATTTAGTTTAATTTTAATTTAAATCTAATAATTATTAATTAATGAAATTAAATAATTTATTATTATATATTTAAGATATTTTTTTTAAATAAAATTAAAATTAAATATTTTATTATAACAAATTAAAGTTAGGAAGAGAATAAAACACCACAGTTTAATGAAGGTCGGTGCATTTAAGTTACGATTATCATCAATCTTTTTATTGGTGTATTTTACATAATTTTCAATTGAGAAGCACATAAAACCAAAACTAGATCAAATGGCCATAATGAACGATTTCCTCAATTTTTATGATTTTTTATTCTATTGCATAAAGTATAAACATTGCATTCTTTTTATTTTTAATTAATTTCTCTAATTGAATAATATTCTCTTTTTTTTTTTAATTTCCTTTTTAATCAACGTTGAGAAAATTTAATTTTAAAATGATAAAATAAAAAAGAAATATATATTGATTCATAAATAACAAGTGTTTTATATAATAAAATTTATAGTTGGCATTTTTATTATTTATTTTTTGTGGTTGGAGATAAGAATTATTTCTACATGGCATATTTTTAATAATATGTATTTTATGGTTAGTTACTTTTATTAAAATGTATAATTATTTTATTACAAGAAATAAAATAATTTAATGAAATTTTACGTGATTTTTATAAATTAATATTTTTTAAAATTTTAATTATAAAAAATTTATTAATTAAATTTTTTTTATGAAAAAATTCAACAGAAAAATTACATGTAGCAAATTTTATTAAAAAAATTATAGAAATAAATTACTCATTTATTATAATAAATTACGTTAAATTAAAATAATTAGTTGTGTTTCATATTCTTTTTCATAATAATTATTTTTTCTCTTAAATTAATATTTTTTCTTAATTAATACCTTTATAAAATATATTAATTTATAAAAATTATACGAAATAAATTATAAAATTTTATTAAATTAACCTATTTTAATAATAAAATGAATTAATAATAATAATAATAATAATAATAATAAAAATAAATAATTTAAAAAAAGGTGGCCCGGAATTTTAGATCGGAGAATACTATGAATTCAAAGAAGGAATAATCTCCTCACGTAAAAAAAAGGCGTGTGAATTCTTGTTTTCAAGGGTCAATTGACTTCCATTTCACATTCCTTTTTCCTTTTCTCATTAGCCTGTGACCGACCGATACGTCTCGTTTTCACAAAGACCATAAAATCCTTAAAAAAGTTAAAAAAAATAAGATACTGTTCCCAGAGGCCAACGCTTGATTTTAATTAACAGACTCTCTCTCTAGAATGTACGTATACGTGAGCTGATGGATCTATCTGCTAGCCTTTTGATTTGGGGTATCTTTTTCTGTTATCTTTTACAATAGGATTCGATCTCTCTCTGTGGTTCTTCATCAAACAGGTTTTCTTCTTACGTGTGCGATTGGAAATTCTTGTTGCAATTCTGTCTTTCTTTTTTTTGTTGGCGATAACGAACTTTTGAAATTTGTAAATGTCGGTTCTCTCAATTTTTCTTTGATTCATTTTGGGTCCTTGAATTGAATTTGTGGAATTTGACTACAGTAAATGTGAGATTTTTTGAATTCGTTTCGCAGCTTGTTTTCTCTGTAGCATAATTTTCGTTCCAACTCCAAAAACCCAATCGGTCACTTGGAATTTCTCTTCTTTGATTTGTGTTCAATCCTGATTAATTCGGGGTTTGTTTACTTCTTCTTTTTCTTTGTTTGTTTAATCTATTTGACGACTGTATGTGTCTGCTCCAATATTGAGGTTTATAGGTGGCAACTTCTTGGCTTGTTTGATTTATTTATTTATTTTTATTTTCGTCCTTCCTATTTTTTTGGAGGAACTTTCCTATGTTAATTGTGTTCTTTTCACTATATAGAGAAGAATAAATGTGCAGCTTATATCATGCCTTGTAGGTGAAGAGCAAATGAAATTTCTTTTTTGGGGTAACGGATGAGTAAATGAACTTCATAATTATTTTCTCACTTAATTTAGTTTTCACAAATGTGAATAGTTAAACTTTGTCAGATATTTGTTTGGCCCTTTACTGCGATGTAAATGAATAATACCATTGTAAGTTTTGTATATTAAATTACAGCTTTTCTAACTTCTCAAGATAGCAACTTGAGTGAGAAGACACGAAAATTATCTACCAATGTTCTTCATTTCTACCCACTGCACGTGTTTGAAAGGTTCTGCGGAGAGTGGGTCTGGGATTTTATAATCTATTAATGTAGACTAGATAGTTTATTGAGTTGTTGACTCCAATCAGTTGGTGGAATGCTTATTTTTGGTGACTTTCCACAACTACACCTTATGTTCAAATATGGGTTCCATTAGTTGGCTAACCTCCAAGAATTCTATCTTTTTGTTGCTTGGGGCTCCCTCAGTGCAGTTTAAGTTGAACTGAGGTTTTTTCCAATTGGCTTGAATCCAAGTGTCTGAAAGAGGGAGAGCCATGTAGTGGATCCTCTTCCAATCCATGTGCTCCATGCGGGAACATGATTCATGAGTGGTCTTCTATTCTTTCAAGTTGTGTAACTTGTAATTTAATGGGGAATACCTTCATTTAAACATTATTTACTTTTTCAGTCTGCAATTAATGTTATAATTGCTTTTCTCTGTTCTTGTTCCTCACATGAGAATGTGTTTTTATTATTATTATTCTACTCAACTCAACTAAGCCTTTGTCCCAAAAATTTGGGGTCGGCTACATGGATTTTCTTTCTACACTCTAAACGATTTTGGGTTAAATTCTCGGAAATGTGTAATACTTCTAGGTCTTTTATTGTTATTATTATTATTTTAATTTTTTAAATGGCTTCAAGTCTGATTGTATATTATGACTTTGTAGTTGAAGTAACTTAAACCACTTGGGAGTGGCAACCTGTAAAGGAACGTTTCACCTTCTGGGCAAAAAGAAAGTGGGGAATAAAATGAGGTAAAATGCATGATTTAGGTGGTGATCATGGAAAACTTTGGATGTCATTCAATCAGAGGGAGTCTTGAAGGGAACCTAAGCCAATGCAATGTCTTCAAGTAAAAGCCCTATGCAAGGGCTTAACAATGATGGGGCTCAGACTCAAAGCTCTAATTCTATAAACAGGTATTGCCTTGACCAAGAGTGCAAGAAAGAAGTGCTTCATGCAAATTCCTCTGTGAATCAAATCAATTTGACAAAGACTGGATGTAAGATTTATGTGATGTTTTATTTGAGGTAAATATTTCTTTTGTTTAGCAGGCATAATATTGAAGCACCTCTTACACAAAGGAGGTTAAAAGGTGATGAAAATTTCAATTATTCTGAAGACAGAGAGGCAGTGGTATTGTTACTTTTCATGTATCTTTTTAGAAATTTTGATCCTAAACATGGTGAAGCTTCATGGATCCCTTACATGATGAGTTTATAGGAGCTGTATTCACGAGTGAGAGCACAGAAAGAAGAGATCCAGATTCTCCGTAAACAAATTGCAGCTGCTTATGTTAGGGTATGTGTTTCTCGAGGCCTGTGCTTGTGCATATAGATAATTGTTATGGCTATAAGTTTCTCACTTGTTTAATCTCTTTGGTGTCAGGAGCTGCAACTGCTGAATGAAAAATATGTGTTGGAAAGGAAGTTTTCTGATTTGAGAATGGTACTTCTATTTTGAAAAATAGATTTTTTTTATACACTTACCTGGTGCTACTAAGCTGAAATGTTAATCCAGTTTATCCCTCTGTGGCTTAGAGTCTGAAATGGCATTATTTTGATCATAGGCAATTGATGAGAAGCAAAATGAAGCTATTACATCTGCCTTGAATGAATTGGTTCGCAGAAAAGGCGATCTTGAAGAAAACTTAAAATTGGCCCATGATTTGAAGGTATACTAATGCCTTTCTACTTTCTACCCCCAACTTATATCTTTCTGTTTTCTTTCAATCCATTGTATGTATTTGCTATGCTGTGTGGACCTTAATCTACTTCCAAAGGAGCTTTATTTCCTTATCTATGTTCACTTTCATGTACTCCTTTCCTTAATTTCTTCATAAATGTGTTCTTGGTATTTAGATGTGCTAATGGTTTTCTATTCTCCAGGTTGTAGATGATGAGAGATATATTTTCACGTCATCCATGCTTGGCTTACTGGCTGAATATGGTGTTTGGCCCCATGTCATAAATGCCTCTGCTGTATCCAACAGCATAACGGTATTAATTATTTACTTCACATATATCTGTGACAAGTGGACACATGTCCATTTTACAGTTTATAAGGTGCATTGTTCCCTTTTCAATTTTGCCAATTCTTTTGCCAGGCATGAGAAAATGCTATTTATTTTTTGTGTTGAACCACTAACATGCTGTGAATTTATTCTGCTTTGCAGTCTCTTCAATCTTCAATCAAATTCACAACGTATATCATTTATGTGCATTAATGTTCAGCAAAAAATACTAAATTAGTAATAAGAAGTAAGAACCAAACGGCACCTTTAATGTAATAATAGATGTTAAATATTTATAGATATATACTGGACATATAGCTGAACTGCCTAGTGTTGTGCACATGTATCCCCGACATAAGACCTGCTAACTGAAATCTCCTGTATTAAAGGTTCTTCACCTCCTGAGGGACTCCTAGTTTCTTCATTGAATTATAATGTCTGTATTATATGAATTCAGCGATTAGGATATTTTCCAGGCCAAAGCTTTTTGTACAAACAACATAATTTTTTTGTTAGAATTTCCACAAGTGATTGTACAATCAACATTGTTCAAACACTGTCATGAACTATTCTAAGTCCATGTGATAGTACGAAAGTCTTGATTGCTTCTGTTGTACTCACTATTACTTGATAGTTTGTTTGTTATTTTTCCTCCTGTTTATTCTCCCATTGGCTGGCAGGCGGACATGATGCCTAAAAACTGTTTTAATTACCAACATGTATCCTAATTGTCTATGAATAATATGTTTACCAAATTTGATATAACTTTGCTTTTCTTGATGTCATGCAGCATCTGCACAATCAATTACAGTCAAAGATTAGAACTTCACATGTAAGGTTCCTATATTGTATAATTGGTTAATGGGAATTCCTGATTATTCTATTGGATTTTCCTTGATCTTGATATTGATTAAATACTCAAATGCTTCCCCTCATCTAATTTATGATACAGATATATATATATATGATTCTGACCTCATCGTTTATTTGCTTCTTAGACTTGCAGATTTACCTACCTACATGCCTCTCACAAACTTACTGAAACATTTTATCATAACTTGCCATTTTAATTCTTGAACCAAGATTGTTTCTCCTTTGTTTACAGATATGTTACTGAAGTATTTTTGAATTGTAACCTTTTCTTTGTCATCTCATAAATTGTAATGTTGATTTACAATTTGAAATGATAATATTGGCATGGATTTACATTTATCACAGGATAAAATCAGAGATTTAGTGGTGGGCTTTCGTAATGAGAGTGAATTTCATGATAAAGATAACACTGGTACGGGCAACTTGATGCGTCAAGCTCCTCATCAATCCACGGTACTACTGGCATGTAATCTACTTGTTTACTATCTCCCTTTTCATTGCATCAACTCGGGTTTATCATCTCATCTGATATTTTTCTTTACCATCTCTCTCTCTTTCTCTCTCCAGAATCAAAATGGCATTTCTCCTTCTAATCACCATATAGACGAATGGCATTTGGAGCCAACTGATACAATGATGAGATATAGACATGAAATTGATGTGGCAAACAAAGCAAGGTTAATGCTTAATGGAGAGATGCATCAACAGTTAAACAAAAACAATTTGCCAGAGTTCTCATTTGATCCTTCTAGGTTGGTACTGTCTTTGTACTTTAGTTGAATTCTCAAGCCCAAGGGGTTGGAGTACAAAGCAGGATGCAAGTTGCAATTGAGTTAGACTTAGCACACCTCCACCAAAGTGGCCTAGGCCATCTTGGTTTGGTTGTCCTAGAATTTATATGACCCTCAAATTTCTGTCTTTGCCAATGTGGGAAACCATTCACATCCCAACACTCGCCTTCAAGTGTAATTAGGCTTAACCTGTTGAGGCCTAGTCATTTCATGCCATATGGTGGTCCACCTACTTGGATTTGGTTTCTTATAGCTCTATCCTTAGGTTCTAGCACGCTAACCTAGCCCATAGATCCACTTAAGTCTAGTTTGATTAGATCAACTCATGGTTCTAGCTCATTGCGGCTCAACCTACCCACAAAAATAGTTTTATATCTCTAACACACTCCTGGCTCCTGCATGCAAATGCCACTGGGCTTGAGGCGTGGACAAACACATGCCTATTTTACTTTGTGTTTAGATGTTTAATTAATGAATGACGATGACTAGGATTTAAAATCTAAACCTTTTGATTTGAAAGGCTCTAATACCATATTGAATTCTCGAGCCTAGGGGGTTGGAGCACAAAATGGGATGATAGCTGCAATTGGGTTGGACTTGGCACACCTCAATCAAAATGGCTTTGGTTTGGTTGCCTTGTACTTTATATGGCGCTCAAGTTTCTTTTTGTTTGCAAATATGGGAAACCATCCACAATATATCCTAACAACTTTCAATCTATCAATCTCGGTTCTTTTTTTTATGGGTAATATTGTGGTTAGTGGTATTTGAAAAATTATAAATTGTGTACATATTTAGTTTCTATACAGTTTGTGATGTGCTGCAGTAAAATTTTTATTTGTTAGAGAATTACACCATTTAGTTGTCACTTTCCTCTGATGCGTACATGTATTAGCATGGTTCTTTGTTTTACTCTTTTATGTTTTCAATAATCTCCAAAGAAAGAAAAGAGACTGTTGAAGATCCAGTCCATATTGTTTAGGAAGCTAGAATTAGTCATTACGCTCCAAGTTCAATAGTAATATTACGTTCCATATGTAACGTTGAAATTGCAGTTTTTTGAATTTTCCACTTACCGTTTTGTACCATTGTTCGAAGCACCATATTGTTGGCTTGTAAAAAAGTGAATCAGTTAGGGTGTTAGCATTCATCTAACAGTTTGTTTGTTGTTTGATTTATTAGAAGTTCTAATTCTATCTAGAATTAGACTGACTTGAACCTGATAGCATATCATTCATGGAATACTCAACTCAACCAAGTGTTATTCCCAAAATAATTGGGTTTAGGTGTATGAATCCCTTTCCTCCATCATGCTCAGTTGAGGGCTACATTTTAGCAAGGGCTAGTGATGCTCTATCGTATTTAGCCACTAATCCTCATGTCATTCTTGGTCTACTTATCATCTTTTTTAGTATTATAACTCAGATATACTATTTTTTGTGCTAGCGCATGCAGTCTGTGTTGGACATGACCAAACTATCTTACTTTTCTCTCTTTCAACTTATTGGGTGCCTCTTCTACCTTCATAGAAATATACCCATTTCTTTTCTGGTGCTTTTATGCATAAACATCATCTATCATGGTTTCCTTTACTCTTCCAGACTGCTGCATTCATTATGTAGATGTAATTTCATTTTTGCATAGCACTAGTACCATACATCACAACCAGAAAATTGCAGTCTTGTAGAACTTGTCCTTCAATTTAGCAGGAATTTGAACACATAAGAAATTTCTTTTTCAACCATTTTTAACATTTTCTTCTAACATCTGTTGCTGTAACTGAATACTGCTGGTTCATATTAATGGTTATACCTGGCCAATATATCATTCTCTTGCAGGAAGGTTACTGGTCCTCTCTCCAATAGTTTATTTGATAAAGGTGTCATGAATATGAGAACAGGAGATATGACCAAGGACTTGCTGCATCCTTCCAGCATACATGATGAGATTGCTTCCTCTGTTTCTGAAGGTAAGTGATGTTTTCATCTAGAAACAAGTTCATGACCTCTGTTTAAAAATTTAATATGACTTGTTGCATTTTAGAGGGTCCTGGAATAGATGGGTTTCAGATTATTGGTGAAGCTACACCTGGAGAAAAACTCCTTGGATGTGGATATCCTGTGCGTGGAACTTCTCTTTGCATGTTTCAGTGGGTTCGCCATCTTGAGGATGGCACTAGGCAATATATTGAAGGTAAGAAATGAACTGGTTTTTTCCTTCATAGGATATTTTTAGTTTTTATTTTGTTTTTAGTAAGGAGGCGTAGGGAGGGCGTTGGAGCTCCTCATAGTGTGATTACTTCTTGTTTAATGGTTATTAAATATGCGTAAAATTTCATGGGAATGTTTAACTCAGGAGCCACGAATCCAGAATATGTTGTCACTGCTGATGATGTCGATAAGCTGATTGCTGTTGAGTGCATACCAATGGATGACCAAGGCCGTCAGGTTAACTAATAAATAATATTTCTTTGATTACCTACCAAGCATTTTTCTTAGCCAAGGAAATTAAACTGTAATGTTACTGTGTAGCAAAACTTGGTCTCTGAAATCAAATTTCTTCATGTAGATGTGGCTGCTTTCATTAAAAATGACCACAACCATTGAATTTTTAAAAATGCAATGAAATTCTAGACACTTTATTACAACACTAGAATTCCAGAAAATTGGTACTGTTGTCTTTTAACAGACTATCTTCCTTTTTTCACCATGATATGAAAGGACTTGGTTGCTCAAATGTTTTTCATTATCCATAATATTAATAAAAAGGTATTTATCTTTTTTTAATAATTAATAGTTCCAAACACATAAGCATATACACATTTCCTCATACGGAGACTACAGTCATTCATGGTATTTTTAACACCTTCTGTGACATATGTAATTATGCACCAGGAATCACAATTTTCCAAAATTACAACAAACTGTCATTCCTGTTTTTCAATGCTTTTAAATGATTTTTAAATTGGATAGGCAGTCTGATGGTCCTTATGAAGACAAATTTTTGAACCTCAATGCTTGCCTTGCTTTTGGTTCAATCATTGGAATTTTTGTGTCCAAATCCACTTTGTTGTTTGAAATGAATGGTCTCCGTTTCTACTTTCTAGAAATTTGACTTATTTCATTATCTATGTTTCTAATAAAAAATAATGCAGCTTTTGATATTTGTGATGTTCGAGAATCTTGTTTTCTTATTGTTTATTCTATCAGGGAGAACTGGTGAGGCTTTTTGCAAATGATCAGAACAAAATAAAATGTGGTAAGTGTGAGATTCATAAACGTCTGTTGGATTTGAAGATCCTTGAAAATGACCAAGTTAAATTATAGTTGATAGTGACTGTTGTTAAAACATGTGTGTATATTTTCAACTTGTTTCTATTTTTGTAGCATTAAACAATTTGTTTAAAACAGTGGCAGATGTAGAATTTTATCAATCACATTGCGTATGAACCAGATTTTCTTCCTTAATACTGTTTTTGGTTCTATAGTACCTGTCTTCCAAATTCCAATGGATAAAATGTGTGATGTTGCAGTCATCTATTAGATCATGGTGTATAACAACTATGTTTTCTATTTATGTTCAAATAAATTTTGACAACTATTCATGAACTTATCTAGTTGTAACATTACAGTCCCTTATTTTAAAAATGTAACATAAAACTCCATTAACTTTCAAATTTTGCACAGTAAAATCCCTCTAACCTCCAATTACTAGGTTTTTCAGTTAGATGCTGACTTGGACAGTTTCAGCATGGAGTTTAGTCAGTATTTCACTTTTCTCTCTCAAGCCATGTGTAAATTGAGTCCTTTTTCTCTCTATAGACAGAATAATTTTTCATGTGTAAAGAGAATAATTTTACACTTTGCATAAGAGTCCAGAGAAATGTTGACAAGTGCCATGCGGGAGCTATTCACATCAGTTTCTAACTGAAAAATCAGTAATTTAAAGTTAGAGAGATTTTACTGTGCAAAATTTGAAAGTTTAGGGGGTTTTATGTTACATTTTAAAGTTAAAGGACTGTAGTGTTATAACTATATAAGTTCAGGAACAATTGTTGAAATTTATCCATTTCTGTTCATACTTTTGATGAGAGTATAATATTTATGAAACTTAGGGTCTATTTGTTTCAAATTCTGGAATCAGAATCGTAATCAAGGCAAATTGGAAACAAAGAATATTTTTCCTGATTGTTTGGGTCAATTAGGAATCGGAATTTGATACCCTTTGAGACATTTGATTCCACTGATCTCTAGAATCAGAATCAATATTAAAATGTGAAATTCAATTGAATTTCATATAGTTAATGTTTGGTATAATTTTATGATTGTAATTCATTTATCCTTACTTCCTAAAATACCTCAATAGTAAAACAATAATGCTTTCTGTTAAAATGTTTAATTGTCAAACTAATGGCTTGAAACAGTAATGCTTTCTTTCAAATTGTTTGATTTTTTATTTTTTTCGGTTTGGTAAGGTTCTAGTTTGGATTTTGATTCCTAAAACAATTTTATGCAATTGTCAAGGAAAGTCATAACTGAATTCCTATTTAAGTTTTAAAATTAGTTGCTAATATACACAATATATCATATGATAATCATTTAGCTATTTCTTAATTATATAGTCTTTAACTTTTAGGTACATATATAATTAAGAATTATAAGTTGATTTAATATATTTATAACTAAAATTATTAAGAAAAGGTAGAAGAATGAAAAAATATTATTAGGTTTTATATATATATATATATATATATATATATATATATATATATTACAAATTTAGTTGTATATAAATATATACAATTATATTGAAAGTATATAACATAGCTAAAAAATCATAGAAAAACATATATATAAAGTCGGTACTTTGGTTTGATACAGATCTAATACGGTCCTGGTTTAATTTTAGTGAAGAACTAGGACCAAACCAAAAAAGTAAAATAAATTCAGTTCGGTACGGTTCTAATTGGTTCAATATGGTTCCTTGGTTCGGGGTCTCCAAGAACCATGAACGCCCCTATTATTTTTTATAAAGACACAAGACTGTCCCCCAGTAGGACTATTAGTGGAAAGCAGGAGTGCCACTGGCTGTTGTGTCACTCATCAAGAAGGGGAGAGAGAGAGAGAGGGAAAGTTTATGGTTTATCAAAATGCTATGTTTCCTGAAGACTCCTGCATTGTGTTTGTTTACATATAGTCATAAAGATGTTCTGATTATTGTTTATTGACTTTTTGCCACTGAAAGTTATAATATTTGCACAAGTTTCTAATGTTTTGCTTCTGTAGACCCAGACATGCACCAGGAGATTGACTTATACATGTCTAAAGGTGAAGCCACATTTAGTGTTCAGTTGCTGGTGGGTTATGCTTGCTTTAACATATTTACATATTAGATAAGCCATTTGCTTGCTTTAACAATAATTGTCTTAAGATAAAGTTTTAGGTCTTGTATTTTTGAAGTGGTCATGAGTCATTCAAATGAAAATTGTGTTTGACAATACTTTTTTTATTATATTTTAATTCTTGTATTTCCAAAATGGTCATATGTTATTCAAAATAAGGTTGTGTTGATTATTATATTTCTCACCTCTCAGTTCCCTGTATTTAGTTTAGAATTAATAGAGATTACGGGAATTATGTTATAACCAATTTTATGACCTTAAATATTTTATTTCCTTTTATAGACAGACTCTTCCGACCATTGGGAATCAGCATTTCTAGTTTTGCAACGATCACGCTATCAAATCAAGAGCATAAGTGAGGAAGTTGAGCTGATTGCAGAGAAATTTTCAAAGAATTTATCAGTATGTTCTTAACTTTCAATATTATGTCCTTCTCTTCTTCTTCCTTGGGGGAGGGACTTGCAAGAGTACATATTAGAAAATAAAAGGCATACTCTAATTTTGTATTTTGTTGATTTTGCAGATCAAAATTCCTTCTGGAGTCTCAACACAATTTGTTTTAACATGTTCTAGTGGATCTTCTCATCCTCTCAATACATATGATGTTAGGTAATTGTTACTTAATGTTGAGTTTTCTATTGGATTTAATTTAATCCCCCATATTTTGTTTCTTGATTTAACTTTTCTTGCATGCATAGAATTGTCTAGAGAACTTAACAAAGTTTTGTTGCTTAATACAATAATTTTTAGCACCTTCTTGATTTCTATGCATTTTGCGAAAGGGAAAGTGTTATAATATTTAATGTGTGCATCAAATAATTAATATTGAATCAAACTATTTTTCTTTTGCTTTTGAAAGAACCCTGTTTGACATGTTGCTACTCATGTTGTTTTGTAGGACACGTGATACTCTTGTGTTGACAATGAGAATGTTCCAAAGCAAGGTACTTTTCTTTTTGGATCTTGTCAAATTCTACTTGAAGAATGTGCCATGTTCTGTATGTGCTTACATAGTTGTTTTGTTTGCATGTCGACTTTTTGATGTCACCTTATTTGTTTAGATACATAGAATATTTTGATGATTATGACTACAAGAAAGGAACCTATATGAAGTACGAATGAAACTCAGCTCTAAGATGCATGATTTTAGCTTCACTAAATGATACCAAGTTAGTCCACGGAGACATTTCACAGAATACCAGCATTTGTGGTTCCCTGCTTATCACGTATATTAGAATGCTTATTCATTTTTAGGTAATTCCTGATGTTTGACAACTTTTCACTTAGTGGCAAAGGCAAATGATATTAATTCATGATAAGTCTGTTTGCTCTCTGAAACACAAATGCATCAACATTCTACCATTGAGGTTCCAAAGATTATGAGAAATTGGCTACATGCGGACTCTGGTTCCTTTTACCTAAATTATGTGTTATTTTTATTTTATTTTTCATTTTCTAATAATCTGTTTTATCCAACATAACAAATGCATGAACATGCACCTATGCAGTATGCACAGGCAAAACATTTTTATTTTGCTCATATTTTTATGTGAGTTAATCATGGTATGTTTTGACCTTACTATGTGCATATGCCCTATGGAACAGGCATTGGATGAGAAGAGGAAGGGTAGAGCATGAAACCACAGGTTTCTCTGATACTCGGGTAGTGTTTATAGTAAAATTCATTCATGTTAGAAGATAATAAGACAATAAATCTGGAGGAAGTTTTGCGCGTATGAACAAAACATTTAGATTGATTAGATGTTTGTGTATTGTAAAATGTTATTCCTGTCTTGGTGAATTTTTCTTCAGTGTTGTCCCTAATTTAAAAATTATCTTGATATCACGTGGTGGTCCTCACAATTTTCAACCTGAGATCCTCGGTTGTCTTTGTGCCACAGACCGCACTGTCGATCTTCTAATGTTTTTACTTGTCCTTTCTAGTTTAATTATGATTATGATCTCCTGGGCGAACACAATTTTTATTTGAGAATTAAGAAATATCTTTCTTTTTGGTTCACAAGAATTTAATAATTTAAAAATATGAAATGACAGTTAATGTCTTTCAGAACCATCTAATGGTTGAGTTGTAGTGGATGGGTCCTAATATGTTGAAGCTGAAATGATCACAAAGTACTAGAAAGAAACAATTGAGCAAACTGACTCAAAAACCAATTATAAATAGTTGTACAAGGATTAGATCTGAGGTAAAAAGTATCAATCTTAATTAATTTCTTCTCATTTGAGTGTCACTGATGATGATGATGATGATGTGATATTGCATGCTTAAGCTAACCGCCAAGTTACTAAACAGGTTGTGACGTTGGAAAATTTTTAAAATTCTTGTTGAAGAAGGTAAGGCTTGTATTTGTCCACGGAATTGGGTATGACTTAGAAGCATCAATTCACGACTCCATTTATAAAATGTTTTGCATATGAAATAACTTGTGTTAAATATATATATATTAATTTGGCTCCATGTAGATTTTCCACTGGAAACCTCATTAATATATTAAAAAATTAACCTTTTTTATTTTTTTATGTAAAAGGCTAAAACTTACTCTTCATAGTTAATAATTTCTTTTATTTTTTATCAATATAGTGTCTTGTGTTTGTCATCATTAGCATTGTTTTGAAGTGATATTAATACTTAATAAAATATTATTTTTAATGCCACATCATTGTGGATATTCATCGCCATGTTAACATGAATATTGGTATTTATTGTCATATTAGCGCCATACCAACGCTAAGCTAGCATGGGTGTTGGTATTTAATGCCGCATCACTCTCTTAACTGACAATTTCGATTATGCTTTGCTAATGGAGTATGATACAAAGTAACAGTTTGATAAAATTTGAACTGCAATTTTTTATGTGTCAAATTATGAAATACATAATTTTTTTTTTTTTTACTTTTCCCTAAAAACAATTTTAGCTAATATTATTCATCCAGCATATGTTTTGTAAGTATTGATTTGGGGCATGTGGCCATGTGCAAGTGTAGGACTTTTACTAGTACAACTAATAAATGCCAAAGCCCCTCTAATCTGATACTCAGAAATCAGAGTGCAGAATCTTGCGTATATAAGCCTATACAGGCTAAACAGTTTCATCCAATAAATCTCTTCCAAGTGAGAAAACTCATGTGCTTGCACGTGAGTACAACTCCTCAAAGTATTCTAGCGTTCCCTCATTTCAATATCCATGATGTGGCCAGATCCCATTGGTTGATTATCTTAAGCTGCGGTGGCTTCCACAGGAGATGTAAAGCGGCCACTCACCTACACTTTACCTACCATTTAAGCTTGGGCGGTACTTCACTTCACCCATTGAATTGATTAGAAACTTTGATGCTAAAAAACACAACTAAATAACGTCAACAAATCATCATCTCCATTCTCCAATGAAACAAAGCCAAAGCCAGAAAAGCCAAAGATCCACCAAAGAATAAAGCAGGAGAAGATAAGGAGAGAGAGAGAGAGAGAGAGAGAGAGAGATCAACTTCCTGTCTCCTTTGCTTCCTTTCTTTTCTATTACTACTTGCCTTCTCATCTCTGCCTCTCTGGACCCAAAAATTTAGTGTAAATATTGAGGCAAGTGAACTATTTCAAAATTTACATACAATTTTATTACCAAGATTCAACAACATGGGTTCTGTTGGGAACCAGAATCCTTGGGCAACCTATGATACCTATAAAGATTGTTCCCAGCAAATTTGCAGCATTTATTGTCCACAATGGTGCTATATAATTTTCCCTCCCCCTCCTCCCTTTAACCTTGGAGATGATGATTCTGGAACTGATTTTTCTCCTCTCATTATAGCTGTAATTGGTATCTTGGCAAGTGCTTTCATCCTGGTGAGTTACTATACTATCATTTCCAAGTATTGCAGGCGAGGAGGCCATGGTGATAATAGCTTGGAATTGGGTGAAAATCATGACCAAATCACTAATGAAGCCTGGCAGGGTTCTGCAGCTGGATTGGATGAGTCTCTCATCAAGTCAATTACTGTATGCAAATACAAGAAAGGTGATGGGTTCGTTGAAAGCTCAGATTGCTCTGTTTGTTTAAGTGAATTTCAAGAAAATGAGAACTTAAGGTTTTTGCCTAAGTGTAACCACGCATTTCATCTCCCTTGTATTGATCCTTGGCTCAAGTCTCATGCTAGTTGTCCCCTCTGCCGTGCCAATATTGCACCCACCAACATCCTACCTAGCCAACCACCACCACCACAAGGTCCACCACCGCCAATTCAAGAAACTCCGCCAAGCACTGTCGTGTCTGCCCTTGAATACCAACACAGGATTAATGATGCTGTTCTAGTGGTTCAAGATTTACAAGGGAATGTTCCTGAAGAAACTGTGGTTAGTCTTGTTGTTTGTGGTGATAACATCCTACCAAAGCCTACAATTCAAGATCTTGGATTAAGCACCCAGAATATGGAACAAGAAACAGAAAACATTAATGAAATCAGAGAGGAAGCCATCCAACCAATAAGAAGGTCAGTTTCTTTGAATTCTTCTCTGTGGCATACTCAAGTTTCTATTGCTGATATACTACGCTTGAGCGAGGATGAAAATGGTGATGATGGTTACAAAATGAGAGATACAGAGAAGAATAGAATTGAGATTTTGAATTTGGTTAGAAGTCCTCTTGCAATTAGGAGATCAACTTCAACAGGGAGATTCATGTTCACAAGGTATGAGAAAGGCAGGAGTTCTATGATTCCTAATTGATCAGAATATTTTTTTTCTTTTTTTTTTCCATTTTTTATTTCCATCCCTGATCTGATGTACAAAACCATTATTTTCTTTTTTTTCTTGTGTAGCATAAAAAGCACACCATATAGAGAATTAGAGATCTTGCATATTAAATCTGACAGTGGAGATGATGAGGCCTGAACTTGTTCTTCAATATGTTAAAACCTTAGAATTGGATAAATCGGAGGAGTTAGTACTTGAAATTTAGCCATTGTAATCGAGATGTCAATTTAAAAATATAATATAAAATTCTCTAAATTTAAAAATTTTATAAATAATTATTAAAATTTCTCTTTTAAAATTATGTTTGAGAGAGTACAAAGTTTTCCAAAGTAAATTTTTTGGAAAATTTTTTTGAAGACTTATGAAATCTTTTATTTTTCAACTTATCAAATTAATAATTAAGAAGGTTTTGTTTTTAAAATTCCAAAAAACTTTAAACTTTAAATAGTTTTTCATAATTTTTAAAAATCATCAAAAACCTCTTTTTTCAACTCACTAGATTAATGGTTTACGAAAGTTTTTTTAATTAAACACCTTTAAGAAAAAAAAAAACTTAAACTTTTTAGGAGCAAAATATTAAAAAAATAAAAATTTAAGCTTAAGTTTATTAATAAATAATATATCTTCAACTAATAAATTAAATTAGATTAAATGATATAATTAAATTATTTAATATTACGTGTAAGGTATTCAAATTAAAAAGAATTTTTCCATAAACAATTAAGAATCTTAAAGACTTGAAAGTACAAAAATTTAATTAATTCCATGCATTTTAATTGTAATTAAGGGCCCCATTAGTTGACATGTTATAATCCAATAATTAAGGGCTATTGGATCTAGCAATCTGTTCTTAGGGCACTTTCAGTTTGGTTATTAATTAGGATAGGAAACACAAAAACAAGAAAAGGAAAGGCTATGATGGCTTTGCTGCTTTCACTTCAAAATTACACAAGAAGATGACAGCCATGTTGCATCTGGATCCTTCTTAACAGCCCAAGCCAACCTCAAAAGTGAAAAAATATTTTATTTAAAATTACAAGAATTTTACTTATGTGGATATTGATTAATTAAGTTGAGGAATCAAAATTTAATAGGATTGCTGCATAGAAAGAATATTTTAATAATAGAAAATAATACCCTTATTTTTAGTTTGAATACATAATTTGTTGAGTATTAGATTACTTTTGCTATCGCTAAATCTAATTATTTAGATTTTATATTTTAAAAAAATATATTATTTAATTTTTATATTTTACTTTCGTCAAATTATTTAAGTCTAAATTTTTTACTAGTCAATACATGTTAAATTATTATATAATCACTTAATTTTAGTAAAATTAATTAATTATTTTCTGTATCTTAAAAAATATAATCATTTAATTCTCTAATTTAGTGAAACTAATTAATTTATCCCTAATTTTAAAAAAATATATTCCTAAATAAAATTTTTATTATATAAAGACTAATTCTAAATTTATATTTTTCTCTAATCATTTAAATTATTTTTATTTAATTTCCTAACATTAATTTTGTGTTTTTTTATTGGAAAATAATTTTTCTATATTATCGCCTTAATTACTTAGATATCTAGAAGAAATAACTAATCTTTTTATGTGTATACTTGTATTAATTCTAAATGAAAAATAGAGAGAGAATGAGGGGAAAAGAGTATGTTATAGAGGGGAAGAAATATTGAGACAGAGAAATAAAGAAAGATAAAAAAATAAATAACTGGGAGAGGGTCAAAATAATTTTGATATTAAAAAAAGTAGTGAGAGGAGCTAAAGAATTAATAAAATGAAATTACATAAACTAATTAATGTGTTTTTTAAAATATAATTACTAATTAATTAATTTTATTAAAATAAATAAACTAAATAATAATTTGATTGAAATTAAACTTTTGAATAATAAAAAATTTAATAGAGAAATTAAGTAGTTTAACGAAAATAAAATATAGAGACTAAATAATATATTTTTTTATAATATATGAAATAAATAATTAATTTTATTAAAATATAAAAATTAAATAATAATTTTTCTTATTTAACTGAAGTATTATTCATTGTGTTCTAAACTTAATGAGCTCCTGATTAAAAAAAAAAAATTAGAGAGAGATAGCGATTAGAGAGAGAATTTTAAATTACAAAAATTAATGTTTACAAGGTTAAGCATAACGCAAGATGTCAATGGGCTCTCCCCAAAATAATGGGCTTTTATGGGTGAACTGATGCACACTTCAACCTCAAACATTCTAACAATTTTTATAAAGCTCAATACAAGAAAATTTTGTTATGGTTTGGATTTATGAGTAGAAGAGAAGAGTTATGGATTTTATAATTTTATTAAAATTAAAAATTAAATTAATAATTTACTAAAATATTATGATTTTTTTATTTATTATTAATTGGAATTAATTAAATTATTAAAATTTAAATCAACTATATAATTTTTTTAAAAAAAGTGGCCACTTTTTTATTTTATATGTATAAATAAACACATATATAAATATAAATATAAATTGTGTGTGAGAGCCAACCACTGTTCTGAGATTGAGATAGTAACGAGTTATATTTAGACACGTTTGATCTAGCTGGCTTTTAATTTCTTGTTGGACATTATACAGAACCCGTTAATTTTGGCACGCATAGCATATCCTTTATTCCTTTCCAGAATCTGCATTACAACCTTTAATCTTTAAGCTGCTTGCAATCTTCAGCAACTTATTTTTATGGCAATGACACGTGGCTTCATCATCTTTCCTGTTACTTCTAATCGGCCGCAAAACTCGAGCTTTTATAATAATGAATTTAATAATTATTAAATTAAATATTTTATAAATTTATTATATATTTTTTTAAGTATAAATATTTAATTTAATAAATTTATTCAATATATAAATATTTGTTAAAATAATTTATATTATCAAAAACTATTTCAAATATTTGAATATCTGTCTTTAGGACTTTCTTCTTCAATCAAAACTCTGCGTATATAAAACTACATAAATTAGCAGCACATCAAACAAAACCACCATTCACCTTCCAACCAAACCAACACCCAAACCTAACCGCCCAAAATGGTTGCAGAAAGCTCCTCTTCCACCCCACACCAATACCCCATCAAAACGGTGGTGGTTCTGGTCCAAGAAAACCGTTCATTCGATCACATGCTCGGCTGGCTAAAGACCCTCAACCCATAAATTGAAGGCGTCACAGGATCCGAATCCAACCCCATCTCCAACTCTGACCTCAACTCCTCCGTCATCTTCTACGGCGACAACGCTGCATACGTTGACCCAGACCCTGGCCACTCCATCCAAGCCATTTACGAGCAGGTTTTTGGCGTTGAATGGACAGAAGCCGCACTTAGCGAGAACGCTCTGACACCGAAAATGAATGGCTTTGCTCAGAATGCAGAGCGCATCCAGACGGGCATGGGGGAGACAGTAATGAACGGGTTTAAACCGGAGGCCGTGCCGGTTTATAAGGAGCTGGCGATGAATTTCGCGATATGTGATAGGTGGTTTGCTTCAGTTCCGGCGTCGACGCAGCCGAATAGGCTGTATGTGCATTCAGCGACATCCCATGGTGCAACGAGTAATGACACAAAGTTGCTGGTAGAAGGGTACGCGCAGAAGACCATATTTGAGTCGATGGATGAAGCTGGTTTTACCTTTGGGATTTATTATCAATACCCTCCGCCTACTCTTTTCTACAGGTATCACTTTCATTTTCACTCCCTCCAAATGACCTCGGCCTTTTTTTTTTTTCTAAGATCTTTTTAATTATTTTTCCAATCACATATGAAAATAGCAATAATGGTTAGATTGAATATTTGTCCACTTTTTAAATATATTTTAATTAATTTTATGCATATTTTAATATAATTAATGTAATTAAAATAATAAAATTTATTTAATCTTTTTTTAATATACTCTTTATTTATATTATTTTATTAAAAATTAAATAAATCATATTAATAAATTATTTTTAAAATTAATCAATTTTAATTTTTCAATGCATATTAATTATTGTGGCTATTAGTTTGAGTGGTAATCACATTTAATTATTCAAGACACAAAAGGGATCCACGTGTAAAGTCACATGCTCATATTTTCATGTATTTTATAGAGTAAAATTATAAAATTAAATAAATAAAATAAAAAGGGCTTTGATCTTCCATAAATCTCAATCTCATCCATTCCTAATCATAGCATTTTTCACCTTAATTAAACATCCACATGCATCAACCCCTTTCAACTTTCTGTGTTAATTAACTGAATAGTAGTTTACATGATTTGCGAACCCCACATGGATCTATGATTGGATATCATACATACATCTCTTGTTTGCATAGGATACTTTCATTCTTGAGAAATGGTATTTTGATAAATTTACAGATTTGAATTTTCGTTTTAAATAATTAAATCTTTTAAAACGGTGAAAATTTAAACTCACTCTTTATTTATATATTATATTATAGTAATATAAATATTTGATTATTTCAATGATTAGTTTTTCTAATCCGCTGGCTAATTTGTTTAATTATAATATATATTTTGATTAACTCATGGATTTACTGAGCAAGGAAAAATTAATGAATCAAAACAATTTAAAAAAAAATCAATTATAAAGACAAAATAATAATGAAAAAAAATTCTAAATAAGCCCTTATATTTCCAATAGAGATTTAAATAAAATTAAAATTAAATTTTAAATTAAATAAACTCTTATATTTTTTAATAAAATAAAAAAGTTTATGCTTAATAAAATATTAATTTTTAATAATAAAATATCATTTTTTTTTCTTAATTTATTAGACGTGAACTTATTCAATTCTAATTAAAAAATATAAAAATTTATTTAACTCAAAATTTAATTTTATAATTATTTAATTCTTAACTGAAAATACAGAGGCTAATCTGATCAATTTTCAAATAATAATATCTGTCCTTATAAGAAGGTCATTGCATGTGGTAAGTCATATAAAATAATAATGCAGTTGTTGACCAGATGGTGTCCTTCCCAATCAACTGCTGCAGTTGAACTGGGGCCTATAAATGACAGGCACTCTGAGGCATTATTATATACAACTTGTTATTTTCCTTTTTTTTTTTTTTTTAAATAATTTTCTTAGATCTAGTTGAAAACTAACTCCATTTTTAAATCCACTTTTAATATTGTCTTATTGTGTATAGTTGACATACCATTCATCAAAATAATAAAAATCTACAATAGTATTATGTTTTTCTTTTCTTTTATTTTTTATTAAAAAAAAAATCTTGTAAGATGCACTTGATTTTAATGTGCATTTAGAATGTGTTTGATATTATTATTGAAATTATTGTTAAAATAAATATATTTTTTAAATATATTAATTAAAAATTAAAAATAATTAAAAATTAAATTTATTAAATTTTAACTATAAAAATATTAAAATAATATTTTATTCCAAAATATTTTTTTTTCCTTAAAAAATTCTTAAAGTTCGTTCCGTTGAACTTTCAGTTATATATATATATATATATTAGTTTTCTTTTTTTGGTTTTTAAAACACATCAATCAAAATGAAAAATTAGGAAAAGTGGCTTTCTGTTTCAGTTTTGTCCATCAAACCATTCCTCAATTATTATCGAATAATTTTCTTTTGAATAATTTTTATTAAATTTCTCCAAATGCGTTCATATTACTTAATAATTATTGTAATATTTTTTTTTAAATTCACTAATTTCACTAATGATTTTTAATGGAACTCTTTTATATATTAAATTTTTTCTCATTATTCTTTATTTTTAATAATATTTTTAAAAATATATAATAAAATGAATAATTTATTATAACTAGAAATATTTTTAAATAAAAAATTTATTTATTTATTTTCAATGTGTAAAAAATATTAGCTTTTATTTATTTTCTAATTGCACAAGAAATTTAAAAAGAAATTCTTAGAAAAACCTTTTTTAGAAAATATAAAATAAAAAACTATAGGCAGTTTTTAGTATTTTAAAAAATAAAAAACAAAAAATATACGATAATACTAAACACACCCTAAAATAATTAAAAAAAAAAACATTTTTTATCCTCAAATCACAATGCCAACAGGCTTTTAATGTATTTATTTATTTTGATAGAGTTGGCTCAATTTTGAACCATTTAAATTTAAAAAAAAATAATAATATTAAATTTTAGTTCACCAGTTTTTTTCAAGACTATATGTTGAATTCGACTATTAATTGAAGTCTTTTGTTAAATAGAAAAATCTTTTGTTAAATAGAAAAGTATTTGATAAAAAATGATTGACTAATTATATTTAATTTTTAATTAATCTAATAAATTAGATAAAATTAAATTGAAAATCTCTTATACTTGATGATTAAATCATGTAAAAAGCATATAATTTTTTTAACCTTAAACACGATTATATATATAGTACTATTAGAACCTGAATTAACATATTTAATAAAATACATAGTTTTAATAATATTAAAATTTATGCAGTATGTCACAGTTCTTAATTAACTTTAATTAAGTAGCTTTTCTCACTTAACGGAATAAATAATCTGAACCTCCTTGTTTGCAGGAACCTTAGAAAGTTGAAGTACTTAAAGCATTTCCACCAGTTTGATCTGCACTTTAAGGAGCACTGTGAGGAAGGGAAGCTACCAAACTATGTGGTGGTTGAACAAAGGTTTTTCGACCTTTTAAGCATACCGGCAAACGATGACCACCCATCACATGATGTCTCCGAAGGCCAAAAATTTGTGAAAGAAGTCTATGAAGCACTGAGAGCTAGCCCCCAGTGGAACGAAATGCTCTTCATAATCATATATGATGAACATGGTGGTTTCTATGATCATGTTCCAACTCCTGTAACTGGTGTCCCTAGTCCTGATGATATTGTTGGTCCCGCCCCTTATTTCTTCAAGTTTGATCGACTTGGCGTCAGGATTCCAGCTCTTTTAATCTCTCCCTGGATTGAGCCTGGAACAGGTGCATTTCTATTATACTTTCACTTTGTTAATTTTATGGATAGTAATACAACCATAGTTAGCTTAGGTTGTTTAGCTGAAGCCAATTCCAAGTGTCAGGTTCACTGATAGGT
This sequence comes from Hevea brasiliensis, assembly GCF_030052815.1. NCBI lineage: Eukaryota > Viridiplantae > Streptophyta > Magnoliopsida > Malpighiales > Euphorbiaceae > Hevea > Hevea brasiliensis. The sequence goes on along the minus strand of NC_079495.1, from coordinate 103,949,164 downwards.
ATAATCGAGTTGAATTGAGTCAACACACTGGCAATCTCAAGCTTGACTCAATTTTAGAACTCGATATTCAAAACTCTATTTGACTTGGTCGACCTTGATTTCTTCGAGCTAAAACTCGTTTTAAATATTCGAACTCGATTAAAATCGAGTTGATTTAGAGTATTTTTCGAGCCTAGCTCGAGTAATTTATAGGTTGCTTCCTCATTTACACCCCTGTAATTTACCTGGAGATTGTCAGCAGTGCAGAAGTATTGTCTCCGGCGCGCTGTGGGACGTCCAGGTCCTAAAATTAATGGTTATAACAGCACACAGAGCAAGTTTTATGAGAGTAATGTCCTGATTTTGAAGTAATTTGAGATAGGTTTTGTGATTAAATTGAATTGCAGTACTGCACGGACCTTCAGGACCAGAACCTACATCACAATATGAGCATTCCTCAATCGCAGCAACAGTTAAAAAGCTATTCAACTTAAAAGAGTTTCTGACCAAGAGAGATGCTTGGGCTGGCACTTTTGAGGGTGTTTTGACTCGAAGTAGCCCAAGAACAGATTGTCCAGGTAACATTTCTCTCACAACTTTTACAATAAGACGGCTTGTATTTTATCTAATCCTGTATGCATATATATATATATTCTGCAGTTACATTGACAGAACCTGTGAAACTGCGAGAAGCTGATGCAAAAGAAGAGGCAAAACTTAGTGAATTCCAAGAAGAACTAGTGCAAATGGCAGCAGCATTGAATGGAGATCATAAAAAGGACATTTATCCTCAGAAACTTGTGGAGGGCATGACAGTTCTACAAGCTGTAAAGTATGTTGAGGATGGCTTCAAGAAATTCTGTGAAGAATGTGAGAAAGCCAGGGAAAGTGGAGCAGATGAATCAGAGATCATTGTTTTAGCCAAGTCATCTACAAGCACAACACCCAAATCTTTCATTCACAAGTTGTTTTCTTGCTTGGTCTGTGATAATTGACACTTCAAATTCTTTTATTGAATATTTTCCAACATCTGTCCAGTCATTTGAGAACTCATGTTCAGTTTGCATTAGTTCATGAAGTTTGTTTGTTCATATTTGTAATTGTTTTGTGTTGATATTGGGAATAGTGATTAATTCCATCCGCAATGTATTGTCAATAACGCGTTAATTTTGTATTTGTGAATCTACATTTGTTGTCTCCCTCAAAGGCAAATTAATTAATGTTAGTACAATCTATATAGATTTGTGCACTGTGAAATCTTCCTCTTTGAGTTGGGGCCAAAAATTACTTAAATATGTGAGTCTCGAATTAAATCATTAATATATATATTTTTAAACGCACAGCTAAACCCAGCCTTAATCATCACGCAAAGCAGGGCCTAGCCCAAAAACCAAAGGCCACAATAACTGAATAACTTCACTATATATAATTTTTTTTTCTAAAAAAAAAAACAGAGCCCAGAGGAAGAGCAAAGGGAAATGAGTTCTGGCAGTAGCGGCAGTGTGGAGCAGCTGAATCAGCAGGAACAACATTGCTGCATATCTCACGAGTTTCTCAGAGCAGCAACCAGAAACCCTACAAAAATCGCGGCGATACACGCCGCACCATCAGTTGATGGTCAGCGCCAGATTGCCGGAGAATTGATCAACCCTGGAAGCTCAGTCTCCTCCGTCTCCTCTTCTTCTTTTAGTTCGCTGGTGTATGAAGGAGACAAATGTTTCACTTATGGTGACTTGTTGAAGTCCGTTGATTTCCTTAGCTCTCGCCTCCGCGTTGTTCTCGATGGTGCTGATGCATCCCGCCTTTACAAAACACAATCCTCATCAGGTTTTTTATTATTATTTTATTTTTCTGAAGTATTATAATGTGATCAACCAATCAATCAATAATGGGAAGATGTTCTATTATGGACAAATGAGGGATTAATTTTCAGTTAAATGAGAAATTGATTCAGTTGTGAATTATTGCGTTATAATCTTGAAACCAAATTGGTGTCTGATATTTCAACGTCGGAATTTTGGTGTCAATTATAGCTGTTCTCTGTGTTTGGCTTTGTTTGTACTTTTTAAAATGTTCTATGAACTGAACAGATATGCTACATTAGCATTTTGAATAATATTGTATGTCAATATCAGCATTTATCATTTTTGTTAGTATTTGATTTTTTTTTCCCCAATTTTCAGATAACTGTTCACTACACGTGTATGTTAAAGGGTTATTGGATGTGTTAATATGCCATATGTTTGACAGAAAGAATGATTAAGGACATAAACCCAAAACACAATTGGAAGCTGAGGCCAAACTTGATACTTTTGCTAAATTTTTGTATTCTTTTTGGAAAATTGAGCCCAATATTAATGCTGCTTGGAAAAAGTAAATATACTTAAAATAATGCATCCTTTTCTACAACCATCATCTGGTTCCTGTTTCAAGAGTTGCTTTTATTGGTATTGCTATTTCTTAAATGTGCAGGTAAGGGTAATTACGGCGGGCAGAGCACATGTGATGTATCCAAGTCCTCCACATCATTTATAACAAGAGTGGAGCAAGTGGATGAGTGTAAGAATGTGTATAGGCCAAAAATATTGGGAATATATATGCCACCTTCTGTGGAGTACATAATCTCTGTTTTTTCAGTTCTGAGGTGTGGAGAGGCTTTCTTGCCTCTTGATCCTTCATGGCCAAAAGATAGAATATTATCTATTGTTTCTTCTTCAGATTGTGATCTTATTATTACTTCTGAATCATCATGTGATAAAGGCATTTTTAATGAGCTTAATAACTTGAATTGGCTTGTCAAATGTAGTAGTTGTCCTGTCTTATGTTTTTCCGTGGAAGAAGCCCTTGAAGAGTGTGTTGGTCCACTACAGATAACTTGGCCTTGTGAAAAAAGGGAAAAAAGGTTGTTCTGTTATTTACTGTATACGTCTGGATCAACTGGAAAGCCTAAGGGCGTGTGTGGCACAGAACAAGGTAAGCATTTAGTTTAGCTTGCATTTTTCCATGTCTAACACCACAATTTGTTGTGTACATTTTGGTTGCTACTGTGCACTGTTTTATGCCATGAACAAGAATAAGCTGAAAGTTTTTTCATGCAATGTTGAAATTTATTTTTTGTTATTTTATGACGTAACTTTGTGTTTTGAGGACTCTTCATTGTAATAATCTGTTCAAAATGATTTGAGAGAAATAAGCAAGGAATGAATAAATATTCAAAGGTATTCCTGCTGTTGAATATGATGGACAACTTCTGTTTCTCTCTTAATCTACTGGCTCCATCCTTTCTTGGCTCGTTTCCTCTTTCTGTTGCACACAAAAAGGCTTTGTTTGGTAACCTTTCCAAAGTTGATTTTCTCTTCTTCTTCTTTTTGTTGTTTTCTTTAACCAAATGCAGCCTATATTTATATATGTCTGGTATCATAAAATGAACAAACTGACAACACGATGCAATTCTTGAATTTGATCAATTCTCAATTTTCTTTGCATGTGCAACATGATTTGTTAATGTAATCTTCTTGTTTTTCTTTTCAGGGCTATTAAATCGCTTTCTGTGGATGCAAGAGTTGTATCCACTGCATGAACAGGAAGTCTTATTGTTCAAAACTTCAATAAGTTTTATTGATCACCTGCAAGAATTTCTTGGTGCTATGCTTGGTGCATGTACACTGGTTATACCTCCTTTCACTCAGCTGAAAAAAGATCCATTTTCTGTTGTCAATTTTCTACAGGTACATGTGCTTATGGCAGTTTTCATCTCTGTATAGCATGCTTGTCCTTCATGCATGTTTAAGCATGAGTATAAATTGCAGTTAGCCTTGCTCTATTCAGATTAAATTGCAACCCGTTAAATTTTGTTCTTATTGGTAGTGTTGGTCTTTTAGAGCTCATTGCTGATTGAGTCTTGTAAATTGTAGGTAGCTTTTCAAGAATTAACTGAACAAATAGTGTTCTTGATTGGCATCTATAGACAATGATTAAGTGATTATGCCAAATAGTGGCTTGCATGCATCTTTACAATTTATATTAAGTTCATTGTTCAAGGAATTTGCTGTCACTGGTTGTAGCTTCTTTCCGGATACTTGCATTTGAAGGTTGAAATATTTTATTATGTAAGAGTTTCAAATTATAAAGTTTATTCAAGCATTTTGTTGTGGTTATGATCAGAACGTGGATCTTACATTGGTTCGTATGATTAGAGTTTCTACTTTGAATATTTTGCAGATGTTGAACGTTCGTTTTAAATGTGTCTATGACTTCTATTGTTTTCATTCTTGGCAATGATAAATGATTTATCTTTTAGTATTGATACTGATAATTCTGGCATGCTGTTAGTGATGTTTCTATTTAGTAATAAGTGTTTTAAACTGTTCCTGTAGGCGTACTGTATAAATAGGCTTATCGCTGTTCCTTCACTGATGCGAGCAATCCTTCCTGCTTTGCAAAGTCATCAATATAAAATGCAGATCCAGGATTCGTTGAAGTTGCTAGTGCTAAGTGGTGAAGTATTTCCTTTATCCTTGTGGGATGTGCTTTCCAATTTACTACCTGGGACCTCCATTTTGAATTTATATGGGAGTACAGAGGTTAGACATTTGGAATCTCTCCTTATTCTTTTTTTTTTTTTGGGGCTGATGGAAATTGTAAAAATTCATATTCTTGCTTCACCCTTATTCTCATATATGTAGTCGTCTCATTTTAAAATATCAATGTTCTTCACTATTATTGCATCAACCATGGATGAAGTTTTTCTATGGTACTTAGAGTAGTACAGTTCACAAATACTTCATTGTGTTAGCTTATTTGTTTAATTTCTTATTATTTAATCTTCATTCCCATCTTCTCTATAATTTCTTTGTGCCTTTGATGAAAGGTTGTCGATCATCTTTTTATATGGTTTTGTGTATAGTGAAGTACTTGCTGAGAGCCTGATACAATATCACTTGCTTTCATCCTTTAATTTGCATTTCTCTTCTTTCTTTATTAAGAAGATCTCCTTCCATCTAAAACATGCTTCAACTTTTGAATCAAGGTATCTGGTGATTGTACATATTTTGATTGCAAGAGGTTGCCTCAGATTTTGGAGACAGAGGCACTAACAAGTGTTCCGATTGGTGTGCCTATTTCTAACTGTGATGTAGTACTGGTTGGTGAAACTGATCCAGCCAATCAGGGAGAGGTATGTGTTGGTGGTCTCTGTGTTTGTACCGGTTACTTTTCTGATTCTGCTATGTTGTCTTTTGACTCTGTAAAAGTGCATAAAACCCTCATTTGCAACTGTTTGGTGGATGACTGTGGGAGTCAAGTTTATTACAGAACTGGTGATTTTGCACAACGGCTTCAATGTGGTGACTTGGTATTCTTGGGGCGAACTGATCGCAGTATAAAAGTTCATGGGCAACGTATAGCCTTAGAAGAGATTGAAATTACACTCAGGGAACATCCTGATGTTGTTGATGCTGCTGTGATTTCTTCTGAAGGTCCAGGGGGGCTTTTGCTCCTTGAGGCTTTTTTGTTGTTAAAAGATGAGGAGAAATCTGGTGATTCAGTACGATCTTCAATTAGAAGTTGGATGGTTGGAAAAGTTCCTTTAGTTATGATTCCTAACCGCTTTGTATTTACAGAATCATTGCCTATCTCTTCCAGTGGAAAAGTTGATTATGCCTTGTTGGCAACTTCAGCATTTTTCAATGTGAATGTTAAAGATAAGATTTGCAACACTGAGATCAGTGACCACCTGCATATCATAAAAAAGGTTTGCCTGCAAAAATTTTTACCCTTCTCACATCTCTATACTTCCTTCAAATGGGCACTATTTCATTTGAACTAAGAATCCTTGCTATTCTTATTATCTAAAGATTTGCTTCATTGAGAAAGTGAAAAAATATGACCTTTTTTTTACAGGCATTTTGTGATGCTTTAATGGTGGAAGATGTTTCTGATGATGATGATTTCTTTATGTTGGGTGGTAGTTCCATTACTGCAGCACAGGTTTCTTATAATCTAGGAATTGATATGAGATTACTTTATAACTTTCCTACTCCGTCTAAGCTTCGCAATGCTCTGCTACATAAGAGGGCATCTTACAAAGATGTCAGAACTGAAATTAGTTGGAAATCGAATCTGAAAGCACATAGCTGGAATATGTCTTATTCTGTTAATTCCTCTGTTCCTAATACTGGCCTTAAAAAACAGAAGAACTTTCATCAAAATAATGATCACATTGTTGCAGTATCCAAGCCCTTTAAGGTTAATTTGGACAATCACATTTCTTCAAAACGTGTTAGTCTCAGAGGCGGATATCCTTGGTCTTCTGTGATACCAATCTCATGTTCATTCAGCCGATGCAACAAGGTTATGTATGAAGAGGAGTGCAGTTTGAGAAATACCCATCAATTAACTTGGTCTGCAGAAGTTCCGAGAAACAGAAAAGGTTCTTCAATGCAGGACTTGTGGAAGGTTCAGATGGAGTCTTGTGTAGACGCATCACCACTAATTGTATTTAAAGACCAAGATGTCTATTTGTTTATTGGATCTCATTCGCATAAGTTTACTTGTGTTAACGCCAAAAGGTATAGTTCATGAAGAAGGTGTTTTGATAGGGATTATCAACAATTTTCATTATTGTCACATCTGATTATCACTTTCAGCGCCATGTTTAGAGATCAGGTTGTAATGCTTGAATAAGTAATGACATAAGAGAGCAGCAGGAAGAATTAGGGGTTTTATTAGCTGGCTTAGAATCAGTTGTAGGTAGGATATTTGAGGGTAAGGGAAAAAAAGGAAAGAACGAAGGGTTCTGGGTTCTTCCAGATGCCTGGTGCAATCCCACTCTTACCCATGAACACTACGTGGGAAATTGAACATGCTTTTGATGTAGGTCATTTGGTTTGGGATTTTAAAAATAAAGGTTTTATAGAATCAAATTTATTTTTGGATATTTGCACTGGTTTTCTGTGCAGGACTGGAGTGAAATGCTAAATCTTAGAGGGGTTTTCCTTTTTCTGTTTCAGTTCCAATTTATCATTTTATTCCTTTTTGTCTGAATACAAAAATGTTTCCTATATTAACTATCTTTTGTTTTACGTTTTTCCTAACAATAATTACAAACTTTATGTTATTTATACGCTATAAACACCCAATATCATTTTTTTCACATTTATGATGCATGAAAAATTTAGTGCTAGTGTGAATTGTTCATCTTTTAACTGTATTACTGGAACATAATTTGCTGTAGCGGTGCTATCCAGTGGGAGGTCAAACTAGAGGGACGAGTTGAATGTTCAGCAGCAATTGTTGCTGACTTTTCTCAGGTTATTATTTCACATAATTCACCATGTTATTCCATTTTTTATTGTGCATTGTAAGAGCTTTAATCTTTTATATACATTATCAGGTTGTAGTCGGATGCTACAAAGGGAAAATATATTTTCTTGATTTTTTCAATGGCAATATTTGTTGGACTTTCCAAACATGTGCTGAGGTATGATGGTAAAATGGCCATCTTTCTGCATTTTTCCTTTTCAAGATGCAGCAAGCATCAATCCTGTATCATCTTATTTTACCAAGTGTTAGTTTGTTGGCTTTATGTTCTCTTTGCTGTGCCTGATGTATGTAGAACCAATTTAAGAATATTAATTGAATGAAATTTCATTTTTATTATCAAATCAATAACTACCAAAGCCGAGGAGTCCCATAAGAAAATTTATCTGAGCGTCATGAAATCAGCTCCCAATGCTTATATTGGTGTAAAATGCCTGAAATAACTATTTTCTAATTTTCTTTGTAATATAAGTAGTCCTAAACTCTCTAAGTGTCAGTCCCACTCCCATATCAGTTTGTGTTGGGCTTTTTGAAAATATTACAATACCAGAACCTTTAGATATGGTTATTGTCATTTTTAAGAAAGAAGATATAATAGGGAAATGCTGGTCTTGGAATCTTTTTAGCTTTTCCTTTCTCATGCTCCAATTCCAATGACATTTGTAGAAACATTTTACAGCTTCTTCATAACTTGAATTTTATTAAAATGTATATATCGAGTGTCAGAAATTCTTACCTGAATGATAATGTTTCTTTTTTTTTAACCTAAATTTTCTTCTTTTCTTTGCACACACACATATGAATGCACATTGCCATATCTGGTTTCACGCATTTGTGAACCATGTAAGTTTCCCATGCCCACACTGACACACTCTTAGAGATGTTCTCATATCATTTTATTCTAGGGCTTTAATGTTATGTTAGTTGATAATAGTCATCTGTTCTGTCACAATCTTGTAGCAAACAGATTGGTGTCAAAACGTGCAATAAAGTTGTTGCATCTTTGTTTACTGTTGTGTTGAGCTGGAAATACTGGCAGTAGAATCAGGGTCTATCGTCCATGACTGACCTCTTTGGTTAGAAGTAGCACATGGCCTGCATGCATCGAGGCCACATTGCTGAATATCATGTCATCATGTGGCAATGAGTGAAAATTGGTTTCATTCACTTCTTTAATACAAATAAAAAATTTGGAAGAAAAAGGAAGATTTCATCTGGTTCATTCATCTGTTTCCAGTTGTGCTTTTTTAATTTATGCTCAGCGCATATTTTAGAACATAATCTCTGATTCCTGTTGATTTTTTTTTATTCAATATTCAATGAAGGTGAAGTGCCAACCAGTTGTGGATATACACAGAAAATTAATCTGGTAATAAATTTTCTACTGTGTCATGCTTGCATCAGCTCTGCTTATTGTTGTTTCTTTCTGTTGCTTTAGTTGAAGATAGAAACTGAATTTTCTTTTTCTGTAGTGGTGGAACAAGTGGACTCGGTATGGTTTAGGGTTGATCAAATTTGGAATAAACTCAACTCAACTAAACCTTTATCCAAAAAATTTGGGGTCGGCTATGTGGATTCGCTTTCTCTACTTTAAACGATTTTGGGTTAAATTCTCAGAAATGTGTAATGCTTCTAGGTCATGTTGTACTACTCTCCTCCAAGTCAATTTAGGTCTTACCCTTTTTTTTCTTTCTATCCTCTAACCTAATGTGCTCTACTTGTCTAACTGGAGCCTCCGTATGTCTACGCTTCACATGACCAAATCACTTCAATCTCCTTTCTCTCAACTTATCTTCAATTGGCACCACTCCTACCTTTTCTCTTATACTTTTGTTATGGACTTCATCTAGTCTAGTATGGCCACTCATCCACCTTAATATTCTCTTATCTTAGACCCATACGACTCTTTCAGTACCCAACACTCACTACTATATAACATAGCCGGTCGTATGGCTGTACGGTAAAATTTCCTTTCAACTTATTGGGAATTTTACGGTCACATAAAACTCCTGTGGCAAGTCTCCACTTCAACCATCCTGCTTTACCTAAAAAAGAATTTAAAAAATAAGGTATAATATCCTTAAATTGATCAAGAAAATAAAATAAAATGCTGAAAAATCTTCTACTTCCATTTAGTGTTGTTCTCTTCTTGAAGTTGCATAAACTCATAAACTAGCTGAATTAGCTCCTTTTTTTTTTTTTATTTATTGCTTTGCATATTGAACAAGGTCGGAAATATCTTTGGTAGAGCCTTTTTGATTAAAAGCCTTTGAGCTCCTAATCTTTTATGTGCAACTATCGGGTATGGAATATGGTTAACAGAAATAGTGTGAACTATAATACTGCTATGTATATATTGTTGGGCTTTGTCAGCTTACATCGTTGCAATATATTTGTTGTCCTATTAAAAGACTTCTCATGGAAAATGTTCTGCAAAACATATGTTTCGTTTTTATCAAGTAATTGATCTTCAGACAAAATGTTTACAGGTGTGGCTCTCATGACCAGTATCTATACGCACTTGACTACAGAAATTGTTGCTGTATCTATAAACTCTCATGTGGTGGAAGTGTATTTGGGTCACCTGCAATTGATGAGGTGAATATTTGCATTCATTTTTTAAAAGGAGCTTCCATTTTGATTTTTTTTTGTGGAACAGTATATATGATTCATCTGCATTTGATGTGATTTTGGTTGATTTTAACTTTGTATTGTTCTTATTTCACAATGATTTGGCTTATATTCTCGTATTTTGTTTAATCTGTCAAATTTTAATTATACTGTCATTTCTTATGTTTCTTGTTGCTTGACATTCTTACTTGTTCATATGTTATGCACGCATATCGCAGAATATATATTACGTATATCTTTAATTTTCTTTTTTGTTGGTTTTTCACCTTGTGTGATGTTTTATATTTCTGCACGTATCTCTTATTATTTATAATTTTTATTATTTGGATTCAATAGTATCAAAAAGAGAGAGCCAATTGAATTCATCATGTTGGATGTAGGAATTGTCTCTATCCCATATATTTCTTTTGTTCTTTTGGGGAAGAGCCTGAGCATGGAACCCATGATGGACCTGTAATTATCTGCAGGTGTACTAATTGAGCTAATCCCTGTTGATTAGGAGAGAGCAGATTTTGGTTTAAACTGAAAAACCGAACCGAATCAAGTCAATTCGGTTCAATCAGTTCGGTTTTAAAATTCAATCGGTTCGGTTCGATTTATAAATTTTGATAATTTCGGTTAATTGGTTCGGTTCGGTTATTTCATAAAAAATTTAAAAAAAAAACGAACTGAACCGAACCAAAATTACTAATATATATATATATATATATAAGATTTTTGAGTTTTGATTTCTAAGTTTTTTTTTATGTTTTTGTTATTGAGATTTAATGTTGAAAATATGAAATTTTACAAAATTTGGTTTGATTGGTTTAAAATCGAACTGAACTGATATTTATCGGTTTTGGTTCGGTTCGGTTTTCTCTTAATAATCAGTTTGGTTTGATTTTTAAAATTTTTGATTTTCGATTTTCAATTTTATTAGTTCGGTTCGGTTCGGAACCGAACCGACTATTTGCACACCCCTACTATTGATTGATTCAATCCATTTGTTAGAATTAGATTATGTTGTGTTGTCATTATGAGTATTATTAGAATATTGTAAAACCATCGTGTAGGAATTACTGAATTATCTTTACTTTATCACCTGATTTGAAATTTAATTATTTTTCATTAGATGCATGAAACACTTTATGTGGCTTCTACCAGTGGTCGTGTGACAGCCGTATCAATAAAGGTATGACACAATGCAAGTTGCAATTTTATCCTTCTCTTTTCTTTCTCTCTCCTATATGTGGGTAAGATTTCACCAAGATTGCTGCAACTATATCCAGTTGTCTTTATCTTTGAGCTGATGCCTAAACCTAAACAGCCAGATTGCTTTGTTTGTCAATTTCCTATAGTAAAGCACGTGTTTCTAGAACAAGTGCTTCAGGTTTGGGTTATTTTAATTTAGATTTGCTTATAAACGGGATTGTAATTGTGGCTTTTGACTATAGTTGAATGCAGAAACTTGAAAGGTTCTGGAAGCCACGTCAATCATTATGTTTAATTTTGGTATGACAGGGAGACCTATTGAAAAGGCATTATTTAAAAATCTTTACCAGAAAGGAAAAAGAAAGGGAAAAAAACGCTACAAAACTTGGGCTTTAGGCTAAAATCTTGCAAATCAAAGAAAATATAGTGCAGGCAGAAGAAATATTTGCAAATCACTATTTTAATGTGTTCTTTACTGCTGCCATTGCTAACCATCATTGTGTCTAGCATTCCATCACTACCACTTGTTACAACAATGCATTTGCTGTTTGTTGGGCTAAAGTTGAGTGGAGTTGAGATCATTATGTTGCTTGAAGACTTAGTACAGTTGACAATAACCTGAGTTGGGCTCTTTTATAAAAGGTCAATCATATCTTGAAGACATCATTATAATTGAGCTCAAGCATAATACCAAGCTTGAGTTGTTGAATGTAACTTGACTTGAAGTACCTTATTAACTTTTGTATGAATTTTACTTGTTTATCAATAGCATTATGTATTTTTCTTTTTGAAATTAGCAACACATAGTTTATATTTACTTATTTCCTGTATATCTTTTAAATTTATCCTATCTTTATTAAGTTTATTGAACCTATCGCCAGGCTTATTAACTTTAAGTTGCTCTCATATTAATCTTTTCATTTTTTAACCCAGAAGCTGAAGTTGAGCTCATTTGCAGCCCTGTTGTCTGACAATAATTTGGGGAAAGTACAAAAAATTGCCCTGAGGTTTGGCGCTTTAGGACTTAAGGGCTAGTGGTTTAATTTTTGATAAAATGGTACATTGAGCTTTACTATGTTAGCACTTTAAGGATGTTGGAATATATGGCTTGTGAGAACAAGTCCCACTCGGCAGTATACAGGAAAATTAAAGGGCATATAAGTGTTAGCAAACCAAATCAAAATCACCAAGGCCATTTTGGTGATGGAGAGCCTAGTTTCAAGCCTAGTTTAGCATGGAGGCCTGCTTGTTTATTAGTCCGCACTTCTTGACCCTGTGATTTCAATAAAAGGACAAAAGTTCAAAATTTGTTAGTCATGCTGATGTGGCAGTCTGCAATAAATAAAAAATATTTTATTATTTTTAAATTTTAATTTTTTTTTGGGGCCTAAGATATTTTTAAAAAAAAAATTATTTTATTAGAATTGCACCTCCACGTCAGCATAACTAACAACATTATAACATTGTCCTTAAAGTTCTAACTGGGTAAAGCTTAGGCCTCAAGGTACCATGTTGTCGAAAACTGAACCACAGACAGACAGACCCCTAATTGTTAAAAGTGCGAAACCCACTTTTTTATACTTTTTCCTAATAGTTAGTAAACAAAAGTTTATAATGATAAATTACTGGGTTAGTTTAAGTTAAAATTTGGAGCACTGAGGATGAGCCTCAATGCAACACTAAGGTTGCTCCATTTTGACTTGAAGGTCATTGGTTCAAACCAAGGAATCCTCCTTATACTTGCAAGGGTAAGGCAACATACCTCTGATTCTCCCCAGAGCCAATAGTGTGGGTGGCTTCATGCTATTGTGCAGTGGGGCACCTTTTTTACCTTACACTAAAATGTGGTTTGTTCATTTGTCTTTGTTGTCAATTGCAGGCTTTACCATTTTATACCTTATGGCAGCATGAGCTACAGGTGCCTGTATTTGGGTCACTTTCAGTTGATTCTTCACATGGAAATGGTGCGCATGCAGATCATTTAACTACTTTTCTAGCAGGTGGATTAATCTTGTCACAACCCATCATTTTGTCCTTTCCCTTTTGGTGCAGTTATTTGTTGTTTAGTGGATGGGAACATTGTTGCATTGGATTTGCGTGGATCTATCATTTGGCAGGTATGAATTTATCCTATTCCATTATATCCAAGTTTACTTTTTAGCACCCTTCTCTAATCTTTTGGGGCAGTCACTTGTGAATGAGTGAAGTGCTTGTAATGTGATAAACCATACTTGCTGGCTGCTGCAATTGCCTTTTCCTGGAAAAACTAGTACAGTAGGATCTATTTTCACATGTCCTTTTCCTTCTCCGTAACTCTATAATGTTAGTGGTATTTCTGGCAAAACTTTTGATCTATTTTTCTACAATTCAATTTCTCCTTCAGCGTAAAACTGGTGGTCCTGTATTTGCTGGAGCCTGCACATCTTGTGTGCTTCCTTCTCAGGTAAATTTTTTCTGACATAATCCTTCTTGAATTGCCTATATAGGATAATGCCTTTCCACGTCTAGATATTTTAAGTGTTGACTATGATATTGACATAGCTTGCAGATCTCAGAATATAACAGTTCAACAGAATTATTCAACAGAATGATCACATAATTCTTATGGTTGTCCCCAATGCACAATGACGTTAGCATGATCTTATTTTTTCAGCCTGTTTTCTATAGCCTGTAATATTAATTTTGTGACCGACTTCGCTTCCCTTCAGTTGTGAATTTGAAACAAGCATCGGCTGTAAAATAAAATGCAGTTACCTGTTCTTTTATTTTGGCACAGGTGCTGGTATGTTCAAGAAATGGAAGTGTGTATTCATTCGAAATGGTAAGTTTCAGTGTAAACTTCGTAGCAGTATGCATGCCAGGTTTTATGCTTTTGTTGCTGGTATTTTTCAAATTAATATAGATGCTAGTCCTTTTCTTCAATGAATTTGATGCCCGTGTTTAGAATGAAGCTCATAGTGGAATCCTGGGCCACAGGGAACGGTTTGTTCTCTGTTGACTAACAATTTCCTGAAGTCATCGCACTTAATTATTATTATTTTTTATTTCTTTACATTGGTATGCTGAAATCTCCTGAATCAAGTCATCTTCATGGTGTGTTTTTTCCATGGAATTGATGGGTTTCTAGCTATATGACTTAGGACCATGGCATTTTTATAATAGAATACATGGATCAACTTGGGCATGTAAGTTGATGCGTATCAACACACAACTCAGAGCTAAGCAAATCCGGGTCCTTACTGGAATCAGAAAGATAAAAGAGAAGTACAGTTTCGAGGAGCAAAAAATAAAAGAAAAAATTGGGTGTCTTGTCCTTTCTTTATTGTTTAGGGCCTTGCCTTAACTCCATATTTCTGTATTGTTTGCTTTAAATGGCATGTGGGTAACTGGTAATAGCGGTTCTTCCCTGCTTGTGGGTGTTGAATTTCCTATTAATTGGTCTTATATCTTATCAGAAGAGGAACTTACATCTTACCAGAAGAGGAAACTATCTCTTAAAAAGAGTAGCTTCATGATCAATTATAAAATGGAATTGAAATATTTCAATTTGTTTATGGTATTTGTGTTGAATAATCATGTGATCACTGAAGTTCTCATTTTCTCAATCTTTTCCTTGTATCCTTGTTAATTTTTTATATATTCATGAAATTAATTGTATGATCTGACATCATTAATTCTGCATATATTCAAAGGAATTATTTCCATTTGGAAAATGGAATACTGTATAGAAACTTCCAGAATGTTTTTACCTATTTGCTCTACTTTCATTGCCCTTTCTTGATTCTGAGGTGTGTGTCAGGAAAAGGGAGATCTACTCTGGGAGTATAATGTTGGAGATCCCATAACTGCATCTGCTTATGTTGATGAGCACTTACAGCTGGTGTCTGACTCCTTCCTTGTGTCAGACAGGTAAAGAAATCACAGTAACACTCTGTTTGGATGGGGTGATGGGAAGGTTAGGGGAGGTTCATTAAAGTAAAGGTGATGTAGAACAAGAAGAATACAAGAATCAAGAGAAACAAATTCTCAACTTTATTAATTCTCAATTGTTAATCATATCATGATAAAAATCTACTAAATATGTAGAGAACCTAGGCCTATATATAGAATTTTTGTAATCCTACTAACATTAGGATTAAGTACCCTAAATCCTATACTAATTAGGAATCACAAATCACTTAATGTCCTAAATCAAATAAAATTCTACTTCCTAAATAATAATAATAGTAATAATAGAATTCTTAAATAATAGAAATAATATTAGTATTTCCTTAATAATATAAATATAATCTTCCTAATTTTACAACAAAATATTAAATAAAAAAAATCTGTAAATCTGGTCTTCTTATACTCCTTCAAAAAGCAGGGGAGGGAAAGGGAAGTAAAATATTAAAGTTATCAACATTTCCTTAGTTACAAAATAATATATAAATCGCTCTTGCTAAATTTTTGCTAACATAATGCATTCCTTTAGTTTAATACAATATTATATCAAAACTATCTTAACCTACAATAAGAAAAATTAAATAAACTTTGACTTATTTTCCATTGAAAAAAAATCATTTAATAATAATTATTGTCAAATTTTTACATAATTGAAAAAACCTTTCAATTTTTATGATTTTATTTAATACATAGTGTTCAAACAAGTAAAATAATAAAGAATATTAATTTTTATGTAGTGTAAATAAAAAATAATGAAACACAAGTAATCAAGGAAAAGGGAAAAAAAAAGAAAAGAAATTCTATTCAAGATTTGAAAAGAACTGAGGAGGCCGCAGGTGCCGTGAAGAGGGAAAGAAAAAAAGAAAACACACTGAAGGTAAGACAGAAGCTGCCACTGATGGGCTTATATGACAAGGGTGAAATTGGGCTTCTGTTTTTCCTTAGGGATAAGAAAAAAAGTCAACTTTCGAGACAAATGCTCAACTCCCTTCCCCTTGCTTACACTACAATTTGGGGTGCAAGAAAAATGGGAGTTTGAGGGGGAAGGCCCCTTCCATACCCTTCCTAATAAAAAGCCACTGCCAAACATGATGAGCTAGGTACTTTATCTTCCCTTCCCCTGTCCCCCTCCTTACCCCCAATCCAAACAAAGTGTAAATTGTAAGAAATTCTGAGTATACATTATCTAATGTATCTGTCCATGACATCTTCCAGGTTGGTTTGTGTATGTACGAGTTCTGGAAGCATTCATTTGCTTCTTATCAACAGGGATGTTGCAGGAAAGGCTAATCAACCAAGTAAAAATGCAGTTCATGAACTTGCAAGGTTTGAGCTCCCAGGAGACATATTCTCTTCACCAGTGATGATTGGAGGCAGGATTTTTGTTGGTTGCAGGGATGATTATGTGCACTGTATTGCCCTTGAAAATCAAAGTTCAGTGGAAGAATGAAAGTTCTGGTTCCCATTATGCATTCTTATAAAACTAAAAGCATGAACAGCTGTATCCACTTAAATCTTTTGGAGATCAGTCGTTACATATGGTTTTGAAGCCAGCACATTTGATGTGTTTCCCTCTGGACTGCATGGCTGCTTAATATGATGTCATAATCGGCTAGCGATCCCCTTGGTGTGTCTTCTCATGTCAGCCATGACATCAGTCAATTGAATTTCAGTTGTGCCTCGTTTGCATTAAAGCGTACATAGGTGGCTCTGTCAAAAATCATAAGCTGATAGAGAGGTATAATTTTATTAGTGTTCCATATGATATTTTGATGTGAGAAATGGGGTTCAGGCTTCTGGATTTCTTATGTAGTTCAATTGAAAAGCTTGCTTGAGGACAGGAATGAAAGCAACCTCTAAATTCTCAAGAAATTCAGAGAAGGGCATCCAATTGGTTCGCTGGGCAAATCTTCCAAGTATAGAAACACATGCAACAAGTAATTAATTTTAGTCTTTTCTGTAATTCATTGTTGATATAAACAGGAAAACTTATATGACATTTAGCAGTGTTGAATTTTGGCAGTCATCAGATCTTACCTGAGAACTATTTTCCTGGAAGTCAAATAATGCTGGAAATGTCTTGGCTGCAAGTGAATTTAGTAGAGATTTGAAAGGAATACAATTCAAGTGACGACTCAACTCAAACCAACCCAACTAATCCATGGTGCAAGCAGCAAAAAAGATCGATTCTGCCGTTGGTTACAAGGTTTGTGGAGCTTTCGGTTTCAACCTGGGTTTATCTTGTATATTACCTCTGTTTTTCATTTTTGTTGTAGATGTATAATATTACTAGGACTATTTATTGTATATATAATAGATTATCAGTAATATATACAAAAATAAAAAAAAGGTTTTCTTGATCTATTCTAAACTGAGCGATCCGTCTGAGTTTTAAAAAAATTGAATTTTAGGTTTCGTTTCTGTTTTTTAATTTTGATCGAGATCAAATCTTGACCTTGGGTATAGGTTTTCTAAGTTGCTTAGAGTGATAGTCTGATGATCATATCTGGCAGGTTAAATATCTAGTTACTATTAGAAAAAAAATTTTAAAAAAAAAATCTCACTTCGACATAATAATTGCCTCTCTCTCTCTCTCTCTCTCTCTCTCTCTCTCTCTATATATATATATATATATATATATATATATATATATACATATTCATTTTTATTTGTCAATTATTTAAACATGAAATCTTGTAAAAATTGTTCAATACTTTGGGGTTAGAGATTATAAGTATAAAGAAGCCTGAATTAAGAAAACCATTATAAAAAAATTTAAGGGCTGCCATTTGGCCGTTGCTTATTGCTTATCAAATCTTTTTTTTTTAATCATTTGTTTAATTTAATTAATTAATTTTAATTTATCATTTTTGTTTTGTCAAAAATTTAATGTTGAGTTATTTAAGGTGGTAATTTAAGCCTTATTATGGTTCTTAGGGCAGTTCTTGACATAGTGACCTCGATTGCCACAGATGTAGTACCTGTCAGACTTCTTTGTACCCGTTCTTTTCTTTCGAAAGTATCTGACTGGTCTTCTATCTTTCTTTTGCTTGAAAGAGAGTTGAAACCCAGAGAAATGCTTCTTGTAATGTCCTTTCTTCTTTGTCTTGCATTCACAATTCTTTTCTTTGCATTCAATGGCAATGTGAGACTTTTGACAGATATTCTTCAGGGTCTTGCTATTGTCAACATATCTTTGAATAATTTCTGCTGCTCACACATTTTATCTAGGCAAGCCAAGGTCATCTGATGGATTTCTACTTCATTGGTGAGTAGGGGAGAAACTTTCAACATCTGGTATTTCTTTTAACTATTATTCCTTTGTTTTTTGCCATCTTCTCTTATATTGGTATATCGGCTGGAAACTAGTAACTGCTTGATTCATTCCTAGAAGGTAGAGCGATCTCTAGCCACAACGCCACGTACCAAACATGGCTTGTCAAACACCAAACCCTGTTGCTGAAACTCATCTTCAAACCCCTTCTCCTTCTGAAATTGTTAATCTCACTTCTTCTCTTTCTTTCTCTTCACCACTTCGAAGAACACTATCTTCTAGAATTGATATTCTCGTGGAAATATCTACTCTACCTGAAGATGCTCAGGTTGGAGAATCTCTCTTATCTCTTCTCAGTCCCTAAAACATCTACAGACGATCTGGATCTCTCACCAGATCTATCAGATCTCTCATTTCTTCCAAAAGGTCCTTATCAAAGGAATATGTTTAGGCCTCCAGAATGGATCAATACTCTCTTCAGAGTTCATCTGCTGAACAGTATGTGACCTTAGAAATCCCTCCTCAACTCATTCCTACATGGAGACAAGAAGGTTTTTCTCACCTCCACTTTGGAGCTGTTAGACTTATCCTCAGTCTACATGGAAGACGAGGGCTTCCAGTGACAGCAAGAGTATCACTCCTGGATACGAGATTCTTGCAATATGAACATGCAGTGATAGGAACCTGCCTTACTACTTTGCATGTTGGAAGTATGGTACTGACATTCTTCCCGAACTACAATCTCTCACTCAGAGACCCTCATCTCAGCACCGCTTTAAAGGTCCAAATCCAACTCAATGGTGCAGCACAGGTCACATCCTCCATGATGGCTACGTTACATCATCAGATTATCTATAGGCTGCAAGATCATGCAGTAGATTTATCTCAGCCATCCGTATTAAATGATGCTCTGTTTGTATTAGCAGACACTGAGACCACCCCAACAATTGTTCAGATCCCTAGGTAACTGCCTAGAAATGAGCTTGAGCAGCTCATTCCAAAGGATTGGTTAACCAATTATGAAAGGCTCCATTCAAGCTCTCAACCAATCCAGATCACAAAATCCTCTTTCAGGAGAAATCCTGATGGTACGGTACAGACCACTTTTCAGCCACCACGGCATTCTACGGGATCCTTGCTTGTATTCCAGACCATGATGGTCCAGCCATTAGAAAAGGAGCAAGAAGACTATCACATTGGAGCAGTAACACCTGACAACCATTACATCTATCCTCAGAAGATAGATGGTCACTGTCCCTGGGATCTCCCAGGATCTGGAGCGTGCAATGAAGATTGTGACTGCTGTGATAACTACTGAGAAAATGAATATGACCATCCTTTGTCTAATAAAAACTGGAGAAAGCTCACCAAATAAACAAGGAGAGCCTCTTGCAAGCCTCAACAAGTTCTTAGAAGAGACTACTCAGATAATAGCCCATGGATTGGTATCCATGAAGAAACCAAGCAGAAGAAGCTCTTCCCATCTATGAGCTTGCCCTTGAGATCATCAGAAAAGAAAGAAAGAAACAGCCCCCTCTTAAACCGGTTTCTTCCCCTCTTGCACTTCCTTTGGTGCAGCCTTGCATGATGTTCTCACCCACTTCTTATGAAGCAGATTTTCCCCCATTAACACAACAGACAGACCAGCAGACCAAAATTTCAACCAGACCTTTCGTTCACTCAACTAAGGTTGATAGTGAAGGTCAGATGACTCCGATCACTCAAGCTGAAGAAGTTCTGAATTGGCAGACAAAGAATGCAGCTGTCTAGAATAGGATATTACAACGAATTGACTCTAAGATTGATCAGGTCCTCACCAGGACTCAGCATATTGATCAGAAGGTCGATTCTTTCACTGCATTTGCCCAGAACATGTATAAAGACTTGCAAGGAAGAATTGCCCAGCTTGACAAGGATTTAAGATCCTCAATCCAGCAAAGGAGGTTCGGCGTGGAGTTTAACCAAAAGGAACAGGAAATCAGAAGGTTAAAGAAACAGTTAGCCCAAGTTGAAGCAGACCTGCGTAAGCCAACAGAGGCTCCTGTTACTTACAGCCCATTTTCCACTCAAATGGCCCATAATCCTTTCCTTCCTATTCCTGAGCCTGCATATTCTCTTTTTGGTCCTTTTAACTACTCATATGAACCACCTCCAACCACATACCACCCATCTCCTTTGTTCAAACCTAATCCTACACCTACCAGATATGAGCCAAAGAGTCCATCCTCTTTAGAAGAATCCCATCCTCCGAAAAGGAAGATTGATAAGGGAAAGGACAAAATGTACCCTGATCCTCCTCCTCAGCATATGATGTCTATACCCTCTGAACCAGAAGATGACTCTTCTGATAACTCGTCTGATGATAGTGAGGACGGACGAATGGATATTACGACATTGCTCATGGCTGATCCGCAACCAACTGCCTCTCAAACAGGCCCTTCCCCAACTACAGATTCCACCAGTGGCACTACAGGCCCTCCCACTGGGCCTCCTCAAGCCCAAGACCCACATGTAGAAATGCCAGAAGATGATCCAATCCTGGATTTTAATCTCCCAGGAGCCCCACACCAATCCAGGCCCAGCTCAGGCCCATGGTTTACATTGGACGACATTCCCCCTTCAAAATGGAGAAATCGTCTTGCAGAATTTAAAGCTTGGCTCGATGTTCAGATGCTTCGAGAGGATGCTGATTCTCATACTATTCTCAGAGAATTTATCTCTCGAACTTTACAAGATTGGTTTGTCTCCATCAGAGAATATAATAAAGTCCAGTTTTACCACTTGAATATTATACAGGCTGTCAATGTTATTTTTGCTGAGTTCCTTGGCGATGCATCTTTATATAGTAAACAGCTAAGGCAGGAGTTCTTTGACATGAGATGTTGCTCTTTAAAGAGAACAGATATCGAAATGCATTACCAGCGCATGGCTCAATGCTATTATTTATTAAATGGATACAATGATGTCAACCTCAGGCATACATACATTGCTTCTCTCCCAGAAGTAATACAGCCTGAACTCCACAGAAGTATTGCTGCTACCAGAAGAGCAATGAATGCCATCACCATTGGAGAAATCCATCAGATGACCTTGGCTTGCCTAGATAAAATGTGTGAGCAGCAGAAATTGTTCAAAGATATCATTGACAATAGCAAGGCCCTGAAGAATGTCTGTCAAAAGTCCCACCTTGCCATTAAATGCAAAGAAAAGAATTGTGAATGCAAGACAAAGAAGAAAGGACATTACAAGAAGCATTTCTCTGGGTTCCAACCCCCTTTCAAGTAAAAGAAAGAAAGAAGACCAGTCAGATACTTTCGAAAGAAAAGAACGGGTACAAAAAAGTCTGACAAGTGCTACATCTGTGGCAATCGAGGTCACTATGCCAAGAACTGCCCTAAGAACCCTAATAAGGCAGTGAAACTTCTACAACATATACAACAGGCTTCTCACATCTCCCTGGAGCATGATGATGTTGAATTTCTGTTCTCTGAACAAGATGAACCAGATGAAGATACAGTCTTTGCCCTCGGAGCAGATACTGGCCCAGACCAAGACTACTCTTTCTCTTCAGAAGAATCAGGATCAGATACTGAAGCCCATTACCCGTCTTACCTGGCCCAACATATCCAATCCTCCCAATCAACTTACGGCCCTGACACTATTCCCATTCCTTTAGTTCCGCTTCATATTCTTCTCAGCAAGTATGAACGGCCCATTAGTGTCATTGGTTTCCTAGATACCGGGGCTCATAAAAGTATGATGAACCTAGCCATCTTACCTTCAAAATACTGGGTCCCTCATGAAGAATACTTCAAAGCAGCAGATGGGAATATTTTTAAAACAAGCCTCATCACCAAGCATCCCATTGGAATTCAATTCTTCCCCACTTGTATTCTTTGGACCAGGGTTATTGGGTCAGATCTTCCTGACAAGGATCTGCTAATAGGTTTTGACCTATAACAATAAGCGAAGCACTTGAAGATCCTCCCCACAAGATTAAAATATAAGAGGAATTTTCAACCATTCACCTCTGTCCCAAGGCTATATTCTTTGGCTGATGCTGCAGCAGAGTTTCAAGAACACAAGGAGCTCCTTTTAAGATCCTGTGCTGATTCCCATGCACATTTTTACCATCACCATCCCCTATGGAAAAACTTAGATTTCTTTGTCAATCTCCCATTCAAACTCAATGAAGATATTAACCCGACAAAGGCATCACACCCGGGGATGAATCCTACAGACTTGGCTCTAGCCCAAGAATAGTGCAAACAGCTTCTCCAATAAGGCCTCATAGAACTCACTTCCTCTCAATGGGCCTGCCAGGCCTTTTATATTGAAAAAAGATCTGAGCGATTAAGAGGAAAAAAAAGACTTGTCATTGATTACATGCCTCTCAATCATTTCCTTCAAGATGACAAGTTCCCTCTACCAAAGCCTGAAGCCTTGTTCACCCAACTCCATGAGGCTCATATTTTCTCCAAGTTTGATCTCAAAGTTGGATTTTGGCAATTGGGTATTAACCCCTCTGATAGGCCCAAAACAGCTTTCTGCATTCCCACGGCCCAATACCAATGGACAGTCATCCCATTCGGCCTTAAGACGGCCCCATCAGTCTTTCAAAAGGCCATGACAAGGATATTCGAGCCCATACTTCACAGTGCTCTTATTTACATAGACGATATCCTTCTCTTCTCCAAAGATGTAACAGCTCATAGGACACTTCTCTCTACATTTCAACAACAGGTGGACTCCTATGGGATCATGCTATCAGAAAAGAAGAGCTCACTGGCTCAAACTGACATCGACTTCCTTGGAATGAAGTTTAAGGATGGAAAATACCAACCGGGACCTCATATTGCAGAAGAATTACTGAAGTTCCCTGATAAGCAGTAAAGCAGATACAGCAGTTCCTTGGTATAATTAATTACATCAGGAAGTTTATTCCGCATGTTGCCACCCACACTTGCCAGCTGTCCAAAATGCTTAGGAAGAATGCTCCGCTTTGGGGAGAAGAACAGACATGTGCAGTCAAAGCATTAAAAGAAGTGGCTCTGAATCCGCCACCTCTGAAGATTCCCAGCATTGGACATCGAATCCTTCAGACTGATGCTAGTGACACCCACTGGGGTGCAGTCCTCATCGAAGAAATACAAGGAGAAAAGCATATCTGCGGACATGCTAGTGGAGAATTTCCAGAGCCTCAGAAACATTATCATTCGGTCTATAAAGAAATACTAGCTGTCAAAAATGGGATAAAAAGATTCGAATTTCATCTCATTGGCCACCATTTCACTGTGGTCATGGACAGCTCATCTTTCCTAAAGGTTCTAGACTTCAAAAACAAGTCCCTTCCTGAACCACAATTACTGAGGCTTAAGGACTGGTTCGCTAAGTATAAATTCACAGTCTAGCATATCAAAGGGAAACACAACTTGGTTCCTGACCTTCTATCCAGGCCCAATAATCTCCATCTCATCCAGTCTTTCTCCACACTCCCTTTAATCCTTATGGCATCGTCATCATTTTCTCCACATACTCCTTCCCCAATGCACAACTTTTTGGTACCTACTCCAGACAGTTTTCCCCCAGGATGCTCACTCAACCAACCCATCACAAAAATAGCTCAGTTTGCAAGGGACCATCTGTTCCACTATCTAAGTGCCAGGAACACTCTGAGAGGATTGCTCCCATCCTCGTCTATCTTTATCCCCGATAACCCTTTCCTCACATGTTTCAGTATCCACCTTGACAGAGAACTCATCCTGGAAGAACTATGGCTCCTCTGGTGCATGGTTACCCTCTATTCCAGAGGGATAGAGTTTCAGCTCATGGCCCTATACCAGTATGTTATGTGTAATACCAACAGGACTCTCCTGTCTAGATTCCTGTAATGGTTCAAGTCCATTTCAGTATGGCGCTACAGTCTGAAGCGCATCATAGACACACATGGAATTAAAGACAGGCTTATCAGGGCTCAGCCCAATATCAGGACCATGTTCATAATGCACAGGCCTTTCTCTAGAAGGCCCGATGGACTCCTTTGGACCCAAAATACTGAATACGAATGGAGAACTTATGAGGGATCAATCACTAAAAAAGACGCCATGGGACCCTAAGAAAACAACTAGCTGAATATCTTTGTGAAATCAACAGCTATTATTGTCTGGTGCCTCCCCATGTGAATTATACATCACTTGGTCCCATCCGGTCTCTCACTGACTAGCCCATTGACTGGACCCATCCCATGTGGTAAGATTCTCAGGATCCATTGGACACAGAGTCACGGGATACCATTCAAAATGCTGACCCACCGTTTCCTGTACACCGACAATGGCCAAAGGACTTTTTTAGCATTGACTCTGACGACTCCGACTTTAACACCCTCAACCTGTCCACCACTCCATGAGAAAAGTTAAAGTTTGTCAGTCAATAATGTAATAACGTGTCCTTCTTTATTTTGCTTTTACTTTATCTACTTTAAGAGTGTCGGTAGCCAGTTTCTAACCAGTTGCCTGTAATGCTAAGAGCCTCCAAGTCTATATAAGGAATTGCTCTCTTCAGTTGTAAGCAGACTCAATTTCCCCTTCAATAAAATTCTCTGAAGTTTTCTTCTATGGCTTTCTAAATCTTTTCTCTTTCTCGCCGAAACCCTTTGAACGTGTATAATACCTTTATAATCAGAGATACGTATGCTCTACACTTGCCTCTCTAAGAGGATCCTGTGTATCAGAAATATCTTTGTTTTGATAATAAGGTGCGACGGTCCCGTTATCATATACATAATGTACAAAAGGGCACAGCCAGATAGTACCTATGGAGAGAGAATGGGCATAGCATGAGTACATTATGTATATGGTAAGGGCTTCTTGCTCCTTTTCTAATGGCTGGACCATCATGGTCTGGAATACAGGCGGATCCCGTAGAATGCCGTGGTGGCTGAAAAGTGGTCTGTACCGTTAAAAGGACCAAAAGGAGAATATGCAGGTTCAGGAATAGGAAGGAAAGCATTATGGGCCATTTGAGTGAAAAATGGGCTGTAAGTAACAGGAGCCTTTGTTGGCTTACGCAGGTCTGCTTCAACTTGGGCTAACTGTTTCTTTAACCTTCTGATTTCTTGTTCCTTTTCGTTAAACTCTACGCCGAACGTCCTTTGCTGGATTGAGGATCTTAAATCCTTGTCAAGCTGGGCAATTCTTCCTTGCACGTCTTTATACATGTTCTTGGCAAATGCAGTGAAAGAATCGACCTTCTGATCAATATGCTGAGTCCTGGTGAGGACCTGATCAATCTTAGAGTCAATTCGTTGTAATGTCCTGTTCTGGACAGCTGCATTCTTTGTCTGCCAATTCAGAACTTCTTCAGCTTGAGTGATTGGAGTCATCTGACCTTCACTGTAACACCCTAGGCAAATCCCACATCGGCAAAACACGGGAGAAATGCTGGGTTTATAAGTTGGCGGTTCGTAACTCCTAGTGACGCATTTTAAAACCGTGAGGGCTTTGGCCCAGAGCGAACAATATCACTAGTGGGCCGGGCCGTTACATTTGTGGTATCAGAGCCGCTCCGCGTGCAACCTTGAACGATGGTGGGGCAAACCTCAGCGAGGACGCTGAGTCCCATAAGGGGGGTGGATTGTAACACCCTAGGCAAATCCCACATCGGCAAAACACGGGAGAGATGCTGAGTTTATAAGTTGGTGGTTCGTAACCCCTATTAACGCATTTTAAAACCGTGAGGGCTTCGGCCCAGAGCGGACAATAACACTAGTGGGCGGGGCCATTGCATTTGTGGTATCAAAGCTGCTCCGCGTGCAACCTTGAGCGATGGTGGGGCAAACCTCAGCGAGGACGCTGAGTCCTATAAGGGGGGTGAATTGTAACACCCTAGGCAAATCCTACATCGGCAAAACACGGGAGAGATGCTGGGTTTATAAGTTGGCGGTTCGTAACTCCGCCGTTACATTTGTGGTATCAGAGCCGCTCCACGTGCAACCTTGAACGATGGTGGGGCAAACCTCAGCGAGGACGCTGAGTCCCATAAGGGGGGTGGATTGTAACACCCTAGGCAAATCCCACATCGGTAAAATACGGGAGAGATGCTGAGTTTATAAGTTAGTGGTTCGTAATCCCTATTAACGCGTTTTAAAACCGTGAGGGCTTCGGCCCAGAGCGGACAATATCACTAGTGGGCCGGGCCATTACATTCACTATCAACCTTAGTTGAGTGAACGAAAGGTCTGGTTGAAATTTTGATACTAAGATAAGGCGGGAGCCCTTACCATATACATAATGTACTCATGCTATGCCCATTCCCTCTCCATAGGTACTCTCTGGCTGTGCCCTTTTGTACATTATATATATGATAACGGGACCGTCGCACCTTATAATCAAAATAAAGATATTTCTGATACACAGGATCCTCTTAGAGAGGCAAGTGTAGAGTATACGTATCTCTGATTATAAAGGTATTATACACGTTCAAAGGGTTTCGGCGAGAAAGAGAAAAGATTTAGAAAGCCATAGAAGAAAACTTCTGAGAATTTTATTAAGGGGAAATTGAGTCTACTTACAACTGAAGAGAGCAACTCCTTATATAGACTTGGAGGCTCTTAGCATTACAGGCAACCGGTTAGAAACTGGCTACCAACACTCTTAAAGTAGATAAAGTAAAAGCAAAATAAAGAAGGACGCGTTATTACATTATTGACTGACAAACTTTAACTTTTCTCATGGAGTGGTGGACAGGTTGAGGGTGTCAAAGTCGGAGTCGTCAGAGTCGATGCCAAAAAAGTCCTTTGGCCATTGTCGGTGTACAGGAGACGATGGGTCAGCATTTTGAATGGCATCCCGTGACTCTGTGTCCATTGGATCCTGAGAATCTTGCCACATGGGATGGGTCCAGTCAATGGGCTCGTCAGTGAGAGACCGGATGGGACCAAGTGATGTACAATTCACATGGGGAGGCACCAGACAATAATAGCTGCTGATTTCACAAAGATATTCAACTAGTTATTTTCTTAGGGGTCCCATGACGTCTTTTTCAGTGATTGATCCCTCATAAGTTCTCCATTCGTATTCAGTATTTTGGGTCCAAAGGAGTCCGTCGGGCCTTCTAGAGAAAGGCCTGTGTATTACGAACATGGTCCTGATATTGGGCTGAGCCCTGATGGGCCTGTCTTCAATTCCATGTGTGTCTATGATGCGTTTCAGACTGTAGCGATATGCTGAAATGGGCTTGAACCATTCCAGGAATCTGGACAGGAGAGTCCTGTTGGTATTACACATAACATACTGGTATAGGGCCATGAGCGGGAACTCTATCCCTGTGGAATAGAGGGTAACCATGTACCAGAGGAGCCATAGTTCTTTCAGGATGAGTTCTCTGTCAGGGTGGATACTGAAACAAGTGAGGAAAGGGTTATCAGGGATAAAGATAGACGAGGATGGGAGCAACCCTCTCAGAGTGTTCTTGGCACTTAGATAGTGGAACAGATGGTCCCTTGCGAATTGAGCTACTTTTGTGATGGGTTGGTTGAGTGAGCATCCTGGGGGAAAACTGTCTGGACTAGGTACCAAAAAGTTGTGCATTGGGGAAGGAGTATGTGGAGAAGATGATGATGATGCCATAAGGATTAAAGGGAGTGTGGAGAAAGACTGGATGAGATGGAGATTATTGGGCCTGGATAGAAGGTCAGGAACCAAGTTGTGTTTCCCTTTGATATGCTGGACTGTGAATTTATACTTAGCGAACCAGTCCTTAAGCCTCAGTAATTGTGGTTCAGGAAGAGACTTGTTTTTGAAGTCTAGAACCTTTGGGAAGGATGAGCTGCCCATGACCACAGTGAAATGGTGGCCAATGAGATGAAATTCGAATCTTTTTATCCCATTTTTGACAGGTAATATTTCTTTATAGATCGAATGATAATGTTTCTGAGGCTCTGGAAATTCTCTACTAGCATGTCCGCAGATATGCTTTTCTCCTTGTATTTCTTCGATGAGGACTGCACCCCAGTGGGTGTCACTAGCATCAGTCTGAAGGATTAGATGTCCAATGCTGGGAATCTTCAGAGGTGGCGGATGTAGAGCCACTTCTTTTAATGCTTTGACTGCACATGTCTGTTCTTCTCCCCAAAGCAGAGCATTCTTCCTAAGCATTTTGGACAGCTGGCAAGTGTGGGTGGCCACATGCAGAATAAACTTCCTGATGTAATTGATTATACCAAGGAACTGCTGTATCTGCTTTACTGTCAAGTTCTTATCAGGGAACTTCAGTGATTCTTCTGCAATATGAGGTCCCGGTTGGTATTTTTCATCCTTAAACTTCATTCCAAGGAAGTCGATGTCAGTTTGGGCTAGTGAGCTCTTCTTTTCTGATAGCATGATCCCATAGGAATCCACCAGTTGTTGAAATGTAGAGAGAAGTGTCCTATGAGCTGTTGCATCTTTGGAGAAGAGAAGGATATCGTCTACATAAATAAGAGCATTGTGAAGTATGGGCTCGGATATCCTTGTCATGGCCTTTTGAAAGACTGATGGGGCCGTCTTAAGGCCGAATGGGAGGACTGTCCATTGGTATTGGGCCGTGGGAATGCAGAAAGCGGTTTTGGGCCTATCAGAGGGGTTAATACCCAATTGCCAAAATCCAGCTTTGAGATCAAACTTGGAGAAAATATGGGCCTCATGGAGTTGGGTGAACAAGGCTTCAGGCTTTGGTAGAGGGAACTTGTCATCTTGAAGGAAATGATTGAGAGGCTTGTAATCAATGACAAGTCTTTTCTTTCCTCTTAATTGCTCAGATCTTTTTTCAACATAAAAGGCTTGACAGTCCCACTGAGAGGAAGTGGGTTCTATGAGGCCTTGTTGGAGAAGCTGTTTGCACTCTTCTTGGGCTAGAGCCAAGTCTGCAGGATTCATCCCCGGGTGTGATGCATTTATCGGGTTAATATCTTCATTGAGTTTGAATGGGAGATTGACAAAGAAATCTGAGTTTTTGCATAGGGGATGGTGATAGTAAAAATGTGCATGGGAATCAGCACAGGATCTTAAGAGGAGCTCCTTGTGTTCTTGAAATTCTGCTGCAGCATCAGCCAAAGAATATAGCCTTCGGACAGAGGTGAATGGTTGAAAATTCTTCTTATATTTTAATCCTGTGGGGAGGATCTTCAAGTTCTTGCTTGTTAGTACAGGTCAAAACCTATTAGTAGATCCGTGTCAGGAAGATCTGACCCGATGACCCTGGTCCAAAGAATACAAGTGAGGAAGAATTGAATTCCAATGGGATGCTTGGTGATGAGGCTTGTTTTGAGAATATTCTCATCTGCTGCTTTGAAGTATTCTTCATGAGGGACCCAGTATTCTAAAGGTAAGATGGCTGGATTCATCATACTTTTGTGAGCCCCAGTATCTAGGAAACCAATGACACTAATGGGCCATTCATACTTGCTGGGAAGAATATGAAGCGGAACTAAAGGAATGGGAATAGTGTCTGGGCCGTAAGTTGATTGGAAGGATTGGATATGCTGGGCCAGGTAAGATGGGTAATGGGCTTCAGTATCTGATCCTGATTCTTCTGAAGAGAAAGAGTAGTCTTGGTCTGGGCCAGTATCTGCTCCGAGGGCAAAGACTGTATCTTCATCTGGTTCATCTTGTTCAGAGAAACAGGGATTCAACATCATCATGCTCCAGGGAGATGTGAGAAGCCTGTTGTATATGTTGTAAAAGTTTCACTGCCTTATTAGGGTTCTTAGGACAGTGCTTGGCATAGTGACCTCGATTGCCATAGATGTAGCACCTGTCAGACTTCTTTGTACCCGTTCTTTTCTTTCGAAAGTATCTGACTGGTCTTCTTTCTTTCTTTTGCTTGAAAGGGGGTTGGAACCCAGAGAAATGCTTCTTGTAATGTCTTTTCTTCTTTGTCTTGCATTCACAATTCTTTTCTTTGCATTTAATGGCAAGGTGGGACTTTTGACAGACATTCTTCAGGGCCTTGCTATTGTCAATGATATCTTTGAACAATTTCTGCTGCTCACATATTTTATCTAGGCAAGCCAAGGTCATCTGATGGATTTCTCCAATGGTGATGGCATTCATTGCTCTTCTGGTAGCAGCAATACTTCTGTGGAGTTCATGCTGTATTACTTCTGGGAGAGAAGCAATGTATGTATACCTGAGGTTGACATCATTGTATCCATTTAATAAATAATAGCGTTGAGCCATGCGCTGGTAATGCCTTTCGATATCTGTTCTCTTTAAAGAGCAACATCTCATGTCAAAGAACTCTTGCCTTAGCTGTTTGCTATATAAAGATGCATCGCCAAGGAACTCAGCAAAAATAGCATTGACAGCCTGTTTAATATTCAAGTGGCAAAACTGGGCTTTATTATATTCTCCGATGGAGGCAAACCAATCTTGTAAAGTTTCAGTAGTTCGAGAGATAAATTCTCTAAGAATAGTATGAGAATCAGCATTCTCTCGAAGCATCTGAACATCGAGCCAAGCTTTAAATTCTGCAAGACGATTTCCCCATTTTGAAGGGGGAATGTCGTCCAATGTAAATCATGGGCCTGAGTTGGGCCTGGATTGGTGTGGGGCTCCTGGGAGATTAAAATCCAGGATTGGATCATCTTCTGGCATTTCCACATGTGGGTCTTGGGCTTGAAGAGGGCCTGTAGTGCCACTGGTGGAATCTGTAATTGGGGAAGGGCCTGTTTGAGAGGCAGTTGGTTGCGGATCAGCCATGAGCAATGTCGTAATATCCATTCGTCCGTCTTCACTATCATCAGAAGAGTCATCTTTTGGTTCAGAGGGTACAGACATCATATGCTGAGGAGGAGGATCAGGGTACATTTTGTCATTTCCCTTATCAATCTTCCTTTTCGGAGGATGGGATTCTTCTGAAGAGGATGGACTCTTTGGCTCATATCTGGTAGGTGTAGGATTAGGTCTGAACAAAGGAGATGGGTGGTATGTGGTTGGCGGTGGTTCATATGAGTAGTTAAAAGGACCAAAAGGAGAATATGCCAATTCAAGAATAGGAAGGAAAGGATTATGGGTCATTTGAGTGGAAAATGGGCTGTAAGTAACAGGAGCCTCTGTAGGCTTATGCAGGTCTGCTTCAACTTGGGCTAACTGTTTCTTTAACCTTCTGATTTTCTGTTCCTTTTGGTTAAACTCCACGCTGAACCTCCTTTGCTGGATTGAGGATCTTAAATCCTTGTCAAGCTGGGCAATTCTTCCTTGCAAGTCTTTATACATGTTCTGGGCAAATGCAGTGAAAGAATCAACCTTCTGATCAATATGCTGAGTCCTGGTGAGGACCTGATCAATCTTAGAGTCAATTCATTGTAATGTCCTGTTCTGGACAGCTGCATTCTTTGTCTGCCAATTCAGAACTTCTTCAGCTTGAGTGATCGGAGTCATCTGACCTTCACTATCAACCTTAGTTGAGTGAACAAAAGGTCTGGTTGAAATTTTGGTCTGCTGGTCTGTCTGTTGTGTTAATGGGGGAAATCTGCTTCATAAGAAGTGGGTGAGAACATCATGCAAGGCTGCACCAAAGGAAGTGCAGAAGGGGAAGAAACCGGTTTAAGAGGGGGCTGTTTCTTTCCTTCTTTTCTGATGATCTCAAGGGCAAGCTCATAGATGGAAAGAGGTTTCTTCTGCTTGGTTTCCTCATGGATACCAATCCATGGGCTATTATCTTAGTATCAGAGCCTGATTATCTTTGTATTATACATACTTCATTGGTGAGTAGGGGAGAAACTTTCAACCTCTGGTATTTCTTTTAACTATTATTCCTCTGTTTTCTGCCATCTTCTCTTATCTTGGTATATCGGCTGGAAACTAGTAACTGCTTGATTCCTTCCTAGAAGGTAGAGCGATCTCTAGCCACAACGCCACGTACCAAACATGGCTTGTCAAACACCCAACCCTGTTGCGGAAACTCATCTTCAAACCCCTTCTCCTTCTGAAATTGTTAATCTCATTTCTTCTCTTTCTTTCTCTTCACCCCTTCGAAGAACACTATCTTATATAATTGATAATCTCGTGGAAATATCTACTCTACCTGAAGATGCTCAAGTTGGAGAATCTCTCTTACCTCTTCTCAGTCCCTACAACATCTACAGACGATCTGGATCTCTCACCAGATCTATCAGATCTCTCATTTCTTCCAGAATGTCCTTATCAAAGGAATATGTTCAGGCCTCCAGAATGGATCAATGCTCTCTTCAGAGTTCATCTGCTGAACAGTATGTGACCTTAGAAATCCCTCCTCAACTCATTCCTAGATGGAGACAAGAAGGTTTTTCTCACCTCCACTTTGGAGCTGTTAGACTTATCCTCAGTCTACATGGAAGACGAGGACTTCCAGTGAGAGCAAGAGTATCACTCATGGATACGAGATTCTTACAATATGAACATGCAGTGATAGGAACCTGCCTTACTACTTTGCATGCTGAAAGTGTGGTACTGACGTTCTTCCCGAACTACAATCTCTCACTCAGAGACCCTCATCTCAGCATCGCTTTAAAAGTCCAAATCCAACTCACTGGTGCAGCACAGGTCACATCCTCCATGATGGCTATGTTACATCATCAGATTATCTACAGGCTGCAAGATCATGCAGTAGATTTATCTCAGCCATCCGTATCAAATGATGCTCTGCTTGTGTTAGCAGACACAGAGACCAGTCCAACAATTGTTCAGATCCCTAGGCAACTGCCTAGAAATGAGCTTGAGCAGCTCATTTCAAAGGATTGGTTAACCAATTATGAAAGGCTCCATTCAACCTCTCAACCAATCCAGATCACAGAATCCTCTTTCAGGAGAAATCCTGATGGTACGGTACAGACCACTTTTCAGCCACTACGGCATTCTACGGGATCCTTGCCTGTATTCCAGACCATGATGGTCCAACCATTAGAAAAGGAGCAAGAAGACTATCCCATTGGAGCAGTAACACCTGACAACCATTACATCTATCCTCAGAAGATAGATGGATAAGTCTAACAGCTCCAAAGTAGAGGTGAGTACACTTCGGTTTGTTTTTAGTTTATAATTTTTATTGCGTGTTATTGTTAGCATTTCATAATATATGCTGATTTCTATGTTCACATAGATTAAAAAATTATAACTTTTTAATTATTGAATTAAATTAAACTAATTAAAAGAATATAATCAGCATAAATAAAATAATAACTGCACTCATTATTTAATTAAAAATTAAATAACTCATCCCATGGAATGTCTCCAAAGGGACAAATTGGTAAGTAAACAACAAACTTTGTTTAAAAAGGAAATTAGCCTGTGATTTGAGATCAATAAAAAAGAAAAGTAGGCCCACTTTTCCGACCGAGGGAACTTTCATTAAAGAACAAGTGAAAGAATCTACGAGAACGATATAAATGGATGGCTAGATGAATATAAAAATGATTTTGTCAAAGAAGCGGTTCACATTTAGTGGTTCATCAAATCATTTAATAAAATTCTATTCATTACGATTAATAAATTTTAGTTTAATAATATTAAAATCATTTTTAAAATTATAAAGTTCAAATCTAATAAAAAAAATTTATTAATTAAATTTTAGTTTAACGATGATATTAGAATTATATTTAAAATTGTGAAATCTTAGTGTGCGTCTAACTAATAAATTAAAAAAAAAAAACTATAATTTTAACAAGTAATTTTTGTAACAAAAATCATTCTTCTGTTAATAAATCACATTTAACCCATAAAAATGTAACGAAAAAACTGCTTTCGCTTGTATACAGTATTTTTATTTTTGTGCTGAAGCATCTGTTTATTGATTTTGTAGATGCCTCACGTAGACATAAAACTTGTTTTAACTGTTATGCCAAAAACACTACATACTAACAAACACCTTTTCTTGCAGTAACTAACCCCTCCGTTTTCAATGCTTTTTATTGTTCCTGTTTTACCTTCTTCCTTTGATGGGCTGCATGATCAGAATTCCCATCCCGCTCCGCCGCCCACCACCTCCATCCAAGAAACTAAGGAGGCCAGCACCACTACAACACCGCCCCCATGCATCAACCTTCACCTTCTCCTTCTCCACTGGAGGAAAGGAAAGGAGATCCTAGAATTTATTTTCTTTCTGCCTTCTTCTTTTCTTGTATTGTCTCTGGTGGAGTTTTTCTTGGTCTTTACATTTTCCTTCCACCAGATGAAACCCAACCCTGGTATCCCATTTCAGGGTTTATTCTTGTGGCCATTCCATGGATATTTTGGTTCTTGACCTATATATACAGATGTATCAGACCAATACATACCCATTCTGAACCCTGCAAATCCTTCCCAAGATCCACATCTACAGTTGCAGCAACAAACCCTTCATCTAATAAATCTCATTTAAATTTCCTGATGCCTTCCCCTAATGACGTTGAACATTCTGTTAATGAGCATTCTAATGGCGTTGGACGCCATGTACGTTTTGGACGTGTTATTGTAATTAGTGAATATGATGATTATAATCATGAGAATAATAGCAATAATGATGACCATGATATACATGATGGTTCAGAAGCCGAGCACACAAGTAGCACCTCACCATCTCAGGAAGAAGAGAAGATGGTTGATTCTAGGGAAAGTGAAATACTATTAACTTGCTCTGCTGGCTTATCTTGATACAAAATATGTGAAGGTGATGATGGTATATATGAAGTTGATATTCAATTTTCAGTTTCTCATACAGTGCGTTTGCTTAGGCCATTAATTGTAATTGGATGAAGTGAAGGACACATTGAGAGAAAGAAACGGCCCATAATCAGAAGGGGCGGCCTAGAAAGTCATGTTCTCTTGGACCAGCAAGTAGGGAAAAAGATTTGGGTTAGCAAAATAGTGGCACAGATTTTCTTGGATGTAGGTTGTCATGTGATTTCATGACAATAGAAAAGGGAAAATGAGAAACATGTGTAATTTGCATGCCTTTATTTGTCCGTCTTGTTTGCAAAATATTCGCATGAATTACTTGTCTGTGATCATGATTGATATTTCCACCTAACGCATGCCTGAATCACTCTTCAATAAACCTGGAAATGAAAGAGACCCAAATTACCATTCACCAGAAGCATCAAACGAGAAAACAAAAACACAATCAATCAGAAAACCAAACACTCAAATTCAAATGTGACCTAACACTAAAATTAAAAAACAGAAAAACGAAAGAATGGAAGGGGTTACACTCACCAAGGATGGAGACCAAAGCAAGGAATCGGTATCACAGAAGGATAATGCTTACCCATCTCTCAGTCTTTCTGCCAGGATTCTAAAAGGATAAAAATTTTCAAATGATCATTATGGGAGAGGGACCAGAGAAGATGGGTAATGAGTACTTTAGACACCATATTTTGGCCGACCTTCAAAGGCAAGGGTCTTTTAAAATCGAAACTTTATTATTCGTTCTCGACCGATGTCCCAATCATAGGTAGCTTTTCCGAACTTACCGATCGCTCGTCCTTGGAACAAATCGATCTCTCGCTTAAGTTAGATTGTTTTCCGATCTTTTGATTTTTATCAGATGAGTTCGAGTCAATATGAGGTTTCCGGACCATCCAACCTTGCCAGCTGTTGTTCTCTAATTTCTCTATGTACAAATATCGCAGAACTTCACTTGACTAATGTTGTAATCGGGCTTCTCGCTTGAATGCCTCAGATATTCCTCAAAATGAAGTTAAGGTATTTATCCGGTCTAATAATGGTTCCGACCTTAAAAGTTCTAGCCTGTGTTAAATCTTTGCAATTCTAAAGTTACGTTCGGTATTTGGTCATGCCTCCGTCCGATCTCATGTTCACGTGTAATATTTTTCCGATCTCTTATCTTTTGATTAATAGTCGCTCTCAGGTTTAATGTTCAACTACATTCAATCAATTAAGTACTTAGACAATTTGGTTTGGATGCTTTCCGATCTCATCAAGAAATTGAACATTAAAAAAAAAAAAAACTTCAATTCATTTCAAAATAAAAATGTACAAGTCAATTAGCGAGGGGGGTCTTCTCCGCCCTAGGCCTAGATACATCTCTCTCTCTCTCCTCACCTTTGGGCTCCTCATCACTGTCCTCTTCGATCTCTGGGATGAGCTTATCCATCCAGGAGAAGTCCTCCTCAGGATAACGCTTCTTTAGCTCGGCCAGGAGGTCGTTATGGGCGTTCACATATGCTCCGACCTCTTTTGTAGTGCTCTCCTCTTCCTTTGCTTGGAGCTCCTCCTCCTTCGCCCGAAGTTCCTCAGAAAAATGAGCAAGATCGGCAGATCAATTAGCCCTAGAGACTTCAAGTTCCTGCTCCACTTCGGTTACCCTCTCTTCGCAATATTTCACCCAATCTTCCAGTTTGGCGATGTAATCATTGGCAAAGGAGAGCTGAGCCTTTGCAGCTGAGGCATCCTAGACTGCCTTAAGAATCTCCTTCCTTAAGGCATGGGCTTTTTCTCTGATCACATGTTGATTTGCAATAGCCTCCAAGCCCAAACTCATTGTTTGAGTTAAAATATCGTCGATACTCTCCTCTACCAATCTGTTCCGATCTTCTTGGAAGTAGATGGAGGTGCCCATGACCTTGGCTAGGCCAGGGTTCCCTCGGGTGGACCGGATCCTTTCCAGCGATTAGATGAGGAGTTGAGCTCCTTGGGAGAGCGTTCTAACAATAGGGCCAGAGGACTCCCCTTCTACATTAGAAGAGATCGGAGGAGGAGGACATTCGATCTGCTGAGGAGGAGGGACAGCGACCTCTACTTCTGAGACTGGCTGCTCCTGAGGTCGAGGAGGGGAGCTCGGCACTTCTACCAATTCTTGGTGAGGTGTCTGAGTAGCGGTGGAGGTGGCCTCCTTCATCGCTCGTACCTTTCGGGAGACCTCCCTCTTTCACTTGCGGCTCTCTTTAGAAGCGTCACCACCCGCCATGCCTGCACAAAGAAGAAGTCAGTGAGTTCGCTAAGAGTGAAAGACTAGAGATCGGGAATATACCAGTAGGATCGAGGTCAGAAAGCTGAAGCTCGTAATCTTTAACGGAGATCAGCCGCATCATCCACCATTTCAGTTCGGCCATCACCGCATCTAAGCACGAATATTTATGGGTGGCCGCCTGAGTTTTTAATTCCTTCACCATGGCGTCTTCGTCTTTATTTAAAGCAAGCTTCTTAGGGAGTTAGGGGACCAAATAGTTCCAATTACGTGGGATCCCTCAAAACCATCTCGATCCTTGCTGGCAGGTTTTCCTTTCTCAAAGACGTTCCTCGCTTTGGTCTGGTAGCCAAACCGGGAACCGAAATAATGGTTGTGCTTGCTCCGATTGGTCTAATCGTGTCGCCTTCTTCCGAGGTTCATGAAATATGAACAGAGAGAGGACTAGCAGCTCTCTGACCGTCGGTACAGCTCATTTTTAGAAAATAAAAGGGAAATTAACTGAGAAAAGATCAAAACCCTTACCAGAGTGTGAATCGGTGTCTGGAAACTTTAAAAAGCGAGAGGCAGTGCTGAAATTGCTAGGGGAAGCTTTGAAAATGACATAAGGAAACAAATGAGTCACCTCTCCCCTATTTATATCCGTCTGAATATTAAATGCTCACGAAGTCTCAAGCGACGCATCGATTAGCGAAACCGGGCCGCCTCCTTGACATATCGTAAGAAGGTTCCAGAAATATAATAAAAAATCAAATAAATGAGATCGATCAATTAAGGTCACTGAATATCGACGAATGACGATTCGTCTAGGGATCAGATCGAGTACACTTATCAAAGATCGGAAAAATAATCAATGCAAGTTAGAGAGGAAAGATCAAGAATGAGAGAGATCGAGAAATAAGAGGGGACCCAATGCAAGAGATAGAGATTGGAATAATGATCCCAAAAGGGGATGGTCATAATGGGAAGATCGGAAGAAACAGGAGACGACCTATAGAGATCGGAGAACGCAAAGGGGTTAAATAACTTTCAATTAACTCTCTTCATCGTCAGATCCGAGTTAGTTAAAGCATTTGCAGGCATGATCAGATCCTCACCATGAATCTCATTTGCAAGGATGCCCTCCTAGCTGCCAGACGCCAAAGCAATTAAAGCAGCCCTGTACATCTCGATCTCCACCATTGATTATAATTGTAAGGATGGATATGGAGCCCTTAGATCAAAAGCAGATGACAGATTCGGCACCTTTTATTCCTAGCCTTTGGATCTATTTCGTAAGGCAGGACCCTGGACCGTTGGATTAAAAAGAGAAAGGATGGATATTCTAAACGGAATCCCTACCCTCCATTTTGATTCTCTTTAATTCTCATACATCAGATTATGTCCTTTTGAATCTGAGCCCTCTGTCTCCCCCTGGTGAGATCCTGACCCTTCACACGTTCCCTATAAATACCTGCATGCAGCACTGTAGAAGGAACGGAAGGAAAAAAAAAAAAAAAAAAAAAAAAAGGAGGTGGTGATTATCGTAGAAAGACTCTGGATTTTGATTCAGTCTTGCCATTTTGAGCTTTTGAAGTATTGAGAAACTTTAGAAACCAGTTTTCTGAAGTATTTCACTAAAAGGGGCTCTAAATCTTGAGATTTTCATTTTCAGTGCCAGTGCACTACTCTCTGAAACCATTTTCATTCTGCTTCATTACCACCACCCTAGTATCAGTGCATTACCCTCCGAGCTCAATTTCGTTCTGACCCATTCTCATTATCTTGGGTAAGCTGAAGTCCTTCAGCCGTCAGTTTTCACCTCTCTAAGATTTGTGGATACCGGAGTCAGCTCGCTTGTCTCCTTAACTTTCTATAGGTAAGCGCCTAAGCTGTTATTTTGTTGAATATCCTTGGCTTGTTTCATCCAATTTTCTTTTAAAAGTTTCTTTTATATCCAGTCACATTAAGTTTCAGAATAGATTATCTAGGCCTGAAGTTATTTCTTATGCCTTCTTTTTCTATTTATTCGTAAACTCCAGTTATCATCTCTTAGTTTTCACTCCTTTCAAAAATAGATGTTCGAGTCATCGGCGACTCGTAAATACTCTAAAAAAATATATATATAGGCAGGGGTACTTTAACATGAGAGTTTTGGTCTGAATAAATGAAAAATGATAAAGGAAGATAGGTGTAGCAAAGGTCAGATAGGTTGGAAACAAGAATAGGTCAAATAAACAAGTTATGAGATCGGGCCTCAAAATGATCCCAGGCGATAAGACAATAGATCGGGGATTAAAAGAAGTTTGGATCCCGGGCGAGCAACTAAAAAGAGATTGGATATCGCAAACCAAAGAGTTCCAATAAAACGATCATGCGGGAGATCGGCAAGAAGTTTGATCTTGAATCCACTATCTAGGCATAAGGTCCCATCAGTTAGGAAAAGCTTTACACGGGTTTTCTTGCGCCTTCAGTACTTCATTCCCATATAAAAGGGGTCAAGAAGGACCCTTTACCAGAATCCTTAGTTCAAAGTTCTTGCAAAACGCCATTCTAATAAATATATTAAGAGTTCGAGGGAGAGTTCTTACCCGAACTTAGTCTAATTTTTAACATAAACACATTAAGAGTTCGGGGGAGAATTCTTACCCAAGCTCAGTCTAATCTTTAACGGGATTTTAACGTAACACATTAAAAGTTCGGGGGAGAGTTCTTATCCGAACTCAGTCTAATTTTTAATGCAACACATTAAGAGATCGGGAGAGAGTTTTTACCCGAACTTAGTCTAATCTTTAACGGGATACATTAAGAGATCGGGGGAGAGTTCTTACCCGAGTTCTCAACTTAAACCCTTAACACTAAGAGATCGAGGGAGAGTTTTTATCCAAGTTCTCAACTTAAACCCTTAACACTAAGAGATCGGGGGAGAGTTCTTACCTGAGTTCTCAACTTAAGTTCCTGATACACTAAGAGATCGGGAGAGAGTTCTTAACCGAATTCTCGACCAAAATCTTAATAAATATGTGGAGATCGATGGAGAGTTTTTACCCAAAATCCTCTGCTTAAATGTTAACAGAATTCACTAAGAGGTCGGGGGAGAGTTCTTACCCAAATTCTCAGTCAAAATCTTAATAAAATATGTAGAAATTAGGAGAGTCCTTACCCGAAATCTTCTGCTTAAATTTTGATAAAATACATTAAGAGATCGGGAAAGAGTTCTTACCCGAATTCTCTTAGCTTAAATCCGAACTAAAAAAAATCACAACTTCAATAGTCAAATAACCCCCAACAAAAATCCATTATATAGCACCTTTTCATTGAAGGATCAGCTCATGTACCCGTGTTCTTGGGCAACCTTAAATAGTGAAATATCAAATATTCCTTTTATCCGCATAAAGGATTAACATCATTAGTCTAACCCCCAAATTATCAATTTATAAAGAGCATAACTTTAATTCTGCTTACCCTCGTTGAGGGACGAGGTGGGGTGCCTAACACCTTTCCCACCCGTATACAGACCCCGAACCTAGAATCTATGTTTTTAAAGTAGTTTTTAATCTTTACAAATGGTTTTCTTTAATTTCCCTCAAAATTAAAGTGGTGACTCTTCACATTTCCCACTTCGGTGAGTATTCGTTCTGCGACCGCAAAAACCCTTGCGACAAGTACCTCGCAGATTCCATTAACAGCGAAACAAACTATGCCAGTATCAATGGCAATGACGATGAGTTGCGGAACCTCGTTGAGGTTTCTGGGATCTTGGAGGTGACAGTATGCACCATCGTTCTTGACTGAGCTCTGGACTGCATGGCTTTGAGCGCTAATTTGTTTTGTTGAGGGGTGAGCATTATTCGGTTCAAACTGAATAAATCGAACTGAATCACCTTAATTCGATAATTTATTCAATTTTTAAGATAATTAGGTTCGGTTTGGTTTTATATTATAAAAATTTCGATTATTGTAGTTCAGTTTTGTTTTAAAGAGAAAAAAAATCGATTAAACCAAACATAACTGAATAGTTTTATTGATTTTTAAATTGATTTATTTTTATGGGGAATTTATAAATTGTATGTAATTATATATATATAAATTGTTTAATTTTATTAATTAATGGTTATTAGGCTCAAACCAAGGTCAAAATCAGACCAAATAACTTAAAAATCAAGTCTAAATTAAAAAATCAATTAAAAATCAAAATTGATTGGTTTAAATCGAATCAAAATAGAGCGGTTCAATTCGATTTGATTTTTTATCCATTTTAATTTAATTTAATTTCTAAAATATATAATTTAATTTTCATAATTTGATTCGATTCAATTCGATTTAAACCAGCCGATGACCAAATAACTTTCTCATTCTTATGGGGGTGAGGGAGCCCATTTGTGATTGGGCTTTGGTCATGGCCCTACAATGAATTTCATTTTTTTTTTTTGGAGAAGACGTAGGTAGGATAGAATAGCAACTGCACAAACCTTTTAACAAAATAATGACAATTTGTATAATATATAAATATTATATACATGTATTCTCCATAAACAATATCAAATTTCAAAAGGATTAGCGACACAGACAATATGAAATCTCGAAAAATCAGCCTTCATAAACATTCAGTATCACACCCCCCAAAAACACAGATTTCAACCCTACAAATAATCTTAAATTTGTTTAAATTTTACTTTGGCATAAAGATTTAAATTAAAAATAAAATAATCATAAAAAACACTAACTAAAATTATAAGAAAAGTATGATTTTAAATTTGCTTAAAATTACTTTGTTTTGTCCGGGCTTATATTATATATGGTTCTCTCTCTAATGTGTGTGTATATATATATATATATATAAAAAATGTGTGCTATGTCACATTGGAACTCTAAATTTTTTGCACTTCTCCATAATAGGTAAACCTGAGATCAATTGAAAAGAAAATTCTATGCAAGTAATTAGGCAAAGTTAAGGGTAATTTATAAATTTTCTTTGCATCTGTGTGATTAGTTTAAGTTAGGAATTTAGATAAATTAGATAAATAAATAAAAAAAAAAAAAACTCACGATGTTAGCTTATATCATTCAATCAGAAAATCCTCAAACTCTCATGTTAAATGCTAACTTAATTTTTTTTTTATGTAAAATAAAGAGAGTCGAACTTGAATCATTTAAATTATATATATATATATATATATATTTATTTATTTATTTATTTATATATATATGAAACTGCCTCTTGGCTTGACTATGATCAATGTTGAGAATGCTAACTTAAGTTTGGCTTAAAGTAATTCATTGCAAAATTAAATATCATAAATACTAATCTTTCTGCACTTGCCAGCCTACTTGTTTATAGTCATTCTATAAAAATTCCTGAGTCTTGAATTTCAATCCTATATTTACTGGAAATATTTAATTTAATTTAGTTTTACTTTTTTATCTAAATTAATTTAAAAGGTTTAATTTAAGTTCAATTTAATTTAAAAATTAAATTTTTTAAGTTAAATTTTTTTAATTTAAAAAAAAATCAAAAATTTAATTTCTTAAGTTTAAGTTCAATTTCTTGATTTAACTCAAAAATAAAAAATTAACTTTCTTAATATTTTTAATTTTTAAACTAAATTAAATTAAAATTAAAATTCTTAAACTTATTTAAATAAAAATTAAAAATTACTTAATTAAATATCTCAATAAGTACAGTACAGGGTTGAAATTGAACGTTAAGCTGAAATTCCTTTCCCCTCTTGTTTAATTTGTGGGTTGTCCATTTAGTGTCATTTTGTTCAATGATCCTTTATAACAATTGGCATTTTAATAGTTTTAGTTAATGTTGGATGAGGCTTATTCTTACCTCTTTTAAGTTAAAATAATATGTAGGAGGTGAAACCATATTAAGACCTTTGAAGTCTATTATTTATAATCTTTCTATTATTCTCAATCAATCAAATCTTTACTTTTTTTTTTGTTAACATCTTTATTTTTGGTAAAGGAAAAGCTACATTATGCAAACTTTTGAAAAATTTGAATGTTATATGATCATGCGCAAAAAGATTTTTTTTTTATGAATAATTAAATCTTTTTTATGGATATACAATGAAAACTGGAACAATTATTGATAATGCGCTATACAGTTTCTCACTTTTAAATAAAATTAAAATTATTTACATTTTAAATAAAATAATAAAATTTTAAAATTACATATTAAAATATAAATATGCATGTTGTCACATATTAATTTAAGATACTATGTTTGAGTTATATATAAGATTTAAACAAACTTCTTCATTTTAAACTAACTTTTAGAATGGAGTTTGACTCGATTTATTTATCAGAGCTTATTCTATTTCAATATTAGATCATCTGTGAAGGAGTATGTTATTCTATATTGATTTGAAACGAGGTGTTTGAGTTATATATAAGATTTGAGAATATGAGTATCAATAAAAATTAATATAATTATCAAAAGACTAATTTATATTTCTATATTTATTTAATTAATTTACTTTTTATATATTTTATTTTAATTTATTTCCACAGTATCCCCTTTCCCAATCTTTTTAATATTAAAAAAATTATTCTTAATTACTAGTCACATGTTATGTGTAATGATCAAATTTTGGAATTTTAAGAAGAGAGAGAGAAGGGAGAAGGAGAGAAGCAAGAACAAAAAATTAAATAATTATAGTAATAATAATTTCTAAAATAATCAAAGTACCTAAAAAGTAAAAATGCTTAGTATTAATTTAAATTCTCACTTAATTGAAATCATAATCATACAAAAAAAATTTAAATAAAACTATATATGAAAATCAATTAATTCTATTTATATATGAAATATATAAAGTTAAAATCATAACTTTCCTCTGGTTGAAAATATATGCCATTGTTACATAATAAAAAAATTAATTAAAAATTTGCATATCAAAAATAAATTCGAATAGGGTTTCTGATTTTTTTTTTGATATTTTTAAAATATTAAAAAAATGAAATCAAAATTTAATAAATAATTAAATATAATAAAACTGAAATTCGATTTAACCAAATTAATAAAAAATATATATTTTATATATTACTTAATATTATTTTATAAATTATTAATAAAATAAAATTATAATTATAATTAATAATATTAATAAATTACAAATAGTATATTTTCAATAAAATTATAATTAATATTTATTAATTAAAAATTCAGTTAATTCTATTGGTCAAACTGATAAAAATTAAAATTTTTTAGAATTGTGAATAAAAATTAATCAATAATCGAATTACTCTTTATAAAAATAATAAAATTTATTAATTTAATATAATTCCTAATCATAATTAAATAATTCACACAAAAATAATATCAAATTATGTCTTATTAGCAACTCTGAAGTCCCTATTAATTCAACTCAAAGCCTTCTTTTTCTTCATCCAATATTTTGGTTTGGCTCTAAATTTTTCTTACTTAAATTTAATTCATTATGAGCTAAAGATATATGATTGAATTCATTTATTAAATACATATATCTCATATATCTATATTTTAGATGTATAATAAGCTGGGTCTAAACTAAAATTTCTTTTGCTCTACTACCCACAATTCGTACTAAAATTAATCAAACCCAAATAATTCTCCATGATTATTTGACTTTGCATACATTCACCACCTCAATATATATCACAAGAAAACCAAAATTTTCATTATTTTTTCTTGTCTGCCATG
The DNA here is from genome assembly GCF_030052815.1 of Hevea brasiliensis. NCBI lineage: Eukaryota > Viridiplantae > Streptophyta > Magnoliopsida > Malpighiales > Euphorbiaceae > Hevea > Hevea brasiliensis. The sequence continues at coordinate 103,904,228 of NC_079495.1, read as the reverse complement.
GCTACCAAGCACAACATTGTGACCATTTTTTTCTTGTTTCTCTTCCTAATAATTGTCCTCTCCTCCACAAGCAATGGAGCAATATATAGAGTTCATAGCTTAAGGCTCCATCAAGACAACATGCATGTTTATCCACCTACTCCTTTTGGTCTCCTCCCCAGAGGCTCTCCCTTTCCACCTTCAGGGCCATCAAAGAGACACAATGAGCACAAAGAAAATGATGAAGGTCCGGCGGAGGATGGTGATGATGTCTATCCATGACTCCAGGAGCTTGCAATACCTTAATTACAGAATGATTTTCATCGTGTATTAGCTTGGTTGGCTAGTGAGTTTTCTTTCTGTATTGAATATTATAATCATGCAATGATGATAATATTAGTGTGTCTCTGGAAAAGGAGAGGAAACTTAATTAGGTTTTGTGATTGTAGAATTCAAGCTTTTTTTCTTTCTTGATTTTTCATTATTAATTAGCTGTATTTTTATTCTCTATCTTATTCAACAAAAGGATATTATTTCATTGCCTTTCTCTTTGCTTATTCCATGACAATTATAGACAGCTAGCGATAACCATATATATCATGACAATGAAGATGTGAGATGTGCATATCCAAACCAGCAATAATGCCAAAATTCTTGCACAATCAAGAAGAATATGAAGCAGAAGATTGCGATGATTATTATGAATTGAAAGCTGACATCATACATTCTTTATAATCCAACAAACTGCTCTAATACTATTGAGTTAAAACTCAATGATTTGTATATACTTAACATTTCTATGTCGATACATATGCTGGTCTATGCCGAATAAGGTGAAATATTAATTAATATAATAAATCTTCTGTTATTCAATTTATATTGGGTGAAAGTTCTTCCACATTCTTTTTATGTACTTGTTCATTCATGTTTACATATATATTATGTAAATTTGCCAAAGGAAAGATGCATGGGATGAAAGGAAAAGCTAGATAGGTTCCCCTTGTGGAAATTTGTCCAATATGTATATAAATAATATTATTGGTTAGTTCAGAAGGCAAATGGTGAATGCATATGCAATGCCAAAGGTTAAATTAAGAAAGACAACTTTTGTAAAAGGAAGTTTCAAGGAAGTGAGGAGAGCACTAAAAGCTAAGTTACGTTTTGAACAAGCGATAGATTTAATATATATATATATATATATATATATGGTATGCTTTCCAGCTGGGATACTGTTGCGGCAGAATTGGTTGTCATTTTGTGGATCTTCAACATCAACTTCTACAAAAAGATCGACTCTTAGTTCACTTTGCCCAACTAATAACATTATGTTTCTAGTAACTTGATAGAGTTCTAGGGAGACAAGGCAAATATCACCTTCATTCTTCAATCATTATCTTTCTTTCTTCTTGTTGTCTTCTTCTTTTTATTATTATAATATTATCAATTTTCTTCATATATAATCCTATCATTGAACCCTTTTCATTGTTTTGGAGTTTTAATTGGTAGAGTTGGTTTGTTAATTTCTTCATATTTATATTCTTTGAAGACGCGAGTGCTACTTGTGTTGTTGTGTAGGATTGGAAATGTAAAACTATAAAACCATAAATCTTCCATATAATTAAATAGAGGGATTATTAAAAGTCAATTTGCTCCCTTATTTGAGACAATTAAATCTAAAATTATAAAGTTGAGATAAAATAGGTCAATTTAGCCTAAATTTTTATTACATATTTAACTTGCATTTCACATAATTAATTAAAAATTGATCATTACTAAAATTTTATAAAATATAAAATATTAAATATTAAATTATATCATTAAAATAAAATAATAAATAATCCACATAGCGATATTTTAATATATTAACAAATAGATTTTTATTCCAATTGGGGAGATTTATTGTCTTAAAAAAATAAATGATAAATAAATTAATTAAAAAAAAAGGCGCTAGGGTATTCATTCATTGAATTCCAAGAAATTAAAGACCCTTGGACATGGTGATACTATATTTTGAGAATGTAAGGACTGAGAATGGGAGATGAATTAAGCTTATGAATTTGAAAATATCCTACTTAAATTGATAGATGCAGTTACTGCTAAATTTGATTTTCCAGTGCTAAATCTTTCTTCATCTTCTTACAATTTGGATGAACTTAGTATCTGTTTATTTTATGAAAATAATTTTTATATAAAAATATTTTTAATAAAAATTATATTTTTATAATTTTTATTTTTAAGATCACGTTTGATAGAGCATAATTTACTGTAATATAATTAAAATTGTAATATAATATAATTGTCATTTTATTCTTATGTTGTTACAAAATAAAAATATAAGTGATCTAATGTAATGATAATTTTGATTTTAATATTTAAATTATTTATAGTATTAATAATAAGTAGTAGATGAATGATAGTGGTGGTTAAGCGATGGTGATAGTGGCAATAGCAGTGGTCAAGTGATGATAGTAGCAATGTGAGTGGTGGTGGAGGTAATGGCCAGGTAATGTTGGAGGTGACAGTAAACTGAGTGGTAATAGCGATGGTCAAGTGATGGTGGTAGTGATAATAGTAACGGTGGTAACAGAATAGTTATGGTGGTGGCGGTGGCGATGGCTACGACAGCAATGGCGACGACAGCAACGGCAGTGATAATGGTTATAAGATGAGGGTAGTGGTGGTAGTGATAATAGTAATAGTAACAATTATAATTGGATAGTGGTGATGGTAGTGTTGACAATAATGATAATGGTTATAAGATGAGGGTAGTGGTGGTAGTGATAATAGTAATAGTAACAATTATAATTGGACAGTGGTGATGGTAGTATTGACAATAAATGAAAAATAATTAAAATAAGTAATTATAATTATATCCATTTTTATATGTAATGATTATTATCTTACTTTAAGTATAATTAATTATATTACATAATTATCATTTCATTATATCAATTTGTTAGTGTTATTAATAAACATAATAAAATATACAATATAATCACAATTATATCATAACTTTAATTATATCATGCCAAATATAACCTAAATATAATATTAAATTAATAATATATATTTATATCATTTACATATAAATTTTTTTATATTTTAATAAAGTTATTATAATTCAGAAAATAACTTTCCTCTTTGAAAAGATAAAATTATTTTCTTTAAAAGTGAGTTAACTTTTTTCTTTCAACAAGAACATATTTCCTTTAAATATTAGAAACTGTAAAAAAATATTTTACAGAGAAATATTGTTCTTAAAACAAACGAGCCTTAGTTGTTTATACTTAGCATTTTGTCATTTTGTGATCTGCAACATCAACTTCAACAAAGATTGACTCTTCACTTCACCTGCCTAATAATATTGTGTTTCTAGTAACTTGATAAGAGTTTTAAGGAGACAAGGCAAATATCCCTTCATTCTTCAATCATTATCTTTCTTTCTTCTTGTTGGCTTCTTCTTTTTATTATTAATTATCAATTTTCCTCATATGTAATGCTGATTTTGGAGTTTTAATTGGTAGAGTTGGTTTGTTAATTTCTTCATATGTATATTCTTTGAAGACAAAAGTTCTACTTTTATGAGTGTCTACTGCCTACCCTACGCTATAGGTGTTTTTGTGTAGGATTGGGAATGTAAAACTATAAAACCATAAATCTTCCATGTAAATAAAGGTCATTAAGTCAACCTGCTTCCTCAATTTGAGAGGATGATTACTATACGTAGTTATTTAATTTTATAAATATTTTTATAAAAATTATTAAATTTTATTTTTTTATAAAATTTATTAAATTTTAATTTAATTTCATAAAAGTTATTGTGATTGAAAATTAAAAATTTTAAAATTAATCTATTAACTTATCAATTATTTTATAAATAAAATTATTTAATCGGTAATTATTGGTAGAGAGAAATTAGATAAAAAAAGAGTCTGACAGCGAGGAGAGTAACTGAATGTGTTTTATTCATCTTTTTTTTTTTAATTAATAAAATAAAATAATTATATTTAAAAATTAATTGGCAGATCAGTAGGTTAATATAGAAATTTTTAATTTTTAATTACAGTGACTTTTTATCAAATTAAATTAAAATTTAATAAATTTTATAAAAAAATTAAAATTCAATAACTTTAACTAGTCTTCCTCTCTTGTTCCCCTCCCTCTTCTCTTTCTACTTTCCCTTCCAAAAAAATTATACAACAATGGAAAAAAATAAATTCAGTTTAAAATTAAAGTAAATAAATAAATCACTAACTAATTCACTTTTTATTTCCCTCAATCTCACTCTAAAATCGAAAATAAAAATAAATTATTTTAAAAAATATTAATAATTTAAAAAAAACATTTTTGAAAAAATTCTTTGAGAAATATTCTTTTCAAAAAATTTAATATATATATATATATATATATAAAGACTTCTTTATTATTTTTATAAATTTTTAATAATTAAATAGTAATTTAAACTTTACGCCCTAATTGTGTATAACTGTCAATTTTGAAAACAAATAAATTTTTATTCCCATTAAATAGGAGAGATTTCATGGTTAGCCTTAACTAGATATAAAATTTAAGAAGGTAAAACGCTCTCAATAAAGATCTTCACTCGATTTTATTTAAGAGATACATAATTTTTTTACCATTTATATTAATCCAGTTTGTTAAGTATTTTTACATTTTAATAAAATTATCAAAATATAAAAATAATTTAAAAAATAATTTAATTTTTTTAATTAAAATAATATTTTATATAAATCTATTTTTTAATATTTCAAAATATAAAAACATATTTTTCACAAAACAAATGAAATGTTAATTATATATATTCAACATTTTGTCATTTTGTGGATCTTCAACATTAACTGTTACAAAGATCGACTCCTTCACTTTGCCCAACTGATAATATTATGTTTCTGGTAACCTGATGGAGTTTTAGGGAGACAAGGCAAATATCCCTTTCATTCTTCAATGCATTATCTTTCTTTCTTTCTTTCTCTTTGTTGCCTTCTTCTTATTATTATAATAATATTATCAAATTTTCCTCGTGTATAATCATACCATTGAACCTTTTTCATGATTTTAGAGTTCTAATTGGTAGAGTTGGTCTGTTAATTTCTTCAAATTTATGTTCTTTGAAGACACAAGTGCTACTTTTGTGAGTGTCTACTGCCTACCCTACACCGAAAGTGTTGTTGTGTAGGATTAGAAATGTAAGACTATAAAATCATAAATCTTCCTTGAATTATTAGAAGTCAATTTATTCCTCAATTTAAGATAATTAAATTTAAAAATTATAAAATTTAGCTTATTAAACTAAATATTTGATAAAATAGGTCAATTTAGCCTAAATATTTAGTTTCATGTAAAACACGCGCTCCAAAAGTATTAAAAAAATATATTTAGTATTTTATAATTTCTCTCAAAATTTGTCAAAAACTATAAATTGATCCCTCTTTTTTCTTTCTCTGCTTTTTCTCTCTCATCCCTTCCCTCTCTCTTTCTACTTTCCCTTCCAAAAAATCACAGCAATGGAAAAACATGAAATTCTGTTGAAAATGAAAATAAAAATACCATTAATTCATTTTTATTTCTCTTAATTTCACTCTAAAATTGAAAATAAAAATAAAATAATTTTAAATATTAACAATACCAAAAGATATATTTAAAAAAAAAAACACTTTATAAAATATTATTTTCAAAAAATAATATTTATATGTAAACATTTATTATTTTTATAGATTTGTAAGGAGTAAATAATAATTTAACTGAAGATAATAATGCAATTTACATTTAATAATTTAGTTCCCTCGCATATTTTTTAGCCGCTTCTATGGATTTGGGCTAAATTAGCATATTTTGCTCTGTATTGAGTTTAATTGGCTAAATTTTACGGCTAAATTGCCTATACCTATCAATTTCGGAAACAAATTGAGTTTTATCCCAAATAAGGGAGATTTAATATTAAGAAGAGTAATTACTACCTTTATAACTCGATTTTAAAGGCTACCTTTTCGGTGACCACACAGACACAAGACTTCACTGTCTTCAAATGGTAAAGTTTACAAGAATATGAAAATTTAAACAGCAGTTCAAAAAATAAAATTCTTTTAAAGTAGTAGCAGCTAGTGATTGACAATGTATTATTTCTGTACTTTGGGTCTTAGCATTGATTGTTTTCCACCAAGAGCAATCCTTGAGGAAAATGGAATACAAATCTGTTTCTTCCTGTCATGCTGTAAGAAAACTCAACAGAAAATATTTTTCTATAAATTGACATTTCGGTAAATGTTCAATCACTTCTGCGCTGCTGCTTCAGCAGGGGTCTTGGTAGTCATTTGATCAACTGCGTGCACTGTGCTCTGAAGCTCCTCCCATATGGCTTTGTAAACCATTCTCTGCCTATTCACGCTTGATTGACCTTCAAAGGCTGAAGAGATGACATCAATACTGCAGACACATGATAAATGAGGTCAATTTTGGAAATGAAGGTCTTTTTTACTTTTTAAATTTTTGGGTAGAACTTTGAAGGACCCTTCAAGCCAAACCCACTTGAAAAATGCATATGTATTATACCATGAACATGCAACATGATAGTGTCGCGTACATTCCAAACAAAATTATGATTTATATATCAACTTAGAAATGTCAGCGCACTATGAATCATGTAAAGAAAGGGGACTGTCATACAACCAGAAAGTGTAAAAGGACTTTTCATATCCAGCCTAAACACTGCAGACAAGAACTGAAGTTAAAAAAAAAAAAGCTAAATGTTTGACTCAGAAGAATTGTAGCATAAGGCTTTTGCTTTTCCATCGTATGAAGCACTTAAAGTAAAATCTGCAGCATGTTATGTCCTTTAATTGAAGACAAAAGATGCACCTAATATACTCAACTCAACTAAGCCTTTATCCCAAATATTTGGGGTCAGACTATATGGATTCTTTTTCTCCACTCTAAACAATTTTGGGTTAAATCCTCGAAAATGTGTAATGCTTCTAGGTCATGTTGTACTATTCTCCTCCAAGTCAATTTAGGTCTACCCCTTCTTTTCTTTCTATCATCTACCCTAATGTACTCTACTTGTCTAACTGGAGCCTCCGTATATCTACGCTTCACATGACCAAACCACCCCAATTTCACTTCTCTCAACTTATCCTCAATTCGCACCACTCCTATCTTTTCTCTAATACTCTCATTACGGACTTTATCTAGTCTAGTATAGCCACTCATCCACCTTAACATTCTCATATTCGCAACTCTTATCTTAGACACATACGACTCCTTCAGTGCCCAACACTCACTACCATATAACATGGCCGGTCGTATGGCTGTATGGTAAAATTTTCCTTTCAACTTATTGGGAATCTTGCGATCACATAAAACTCTCGTGGCACGTCTCCACTTCAATCATCCGGCTTTAATCCTATGACTAACATCCTCCTCACATCCTCCATCTACTTGAAGGACTGAGCTGAGGTATTTAAAGTGATTACTTTGGGACAGTATCACTCCATCCAAACTAACTCCTTCCCTATCACCAATTCGGCTTTCACTGAACTTGCAATACATGTATTCTGTCTTCGTTCTACTTAACTTAAAACCCTTTGACTCTAGAGTACTTCTCCAAAACTCTAACTTTCTATTAACTCCTTCTTGCGTCTCATCTATTAGAACTATATCATCCGCAAATATCATGCACCAAGAGATACTCTCTTGTATATGTTTCGTTAATTCATCTAAAACTAATATAAAAAGGTAAGAGCTTACAGCTGAACCTTGGTGTAATCCAATTGAGATAAGAAAATCTCTCGTATCTCCTCTCACTGTACACACAATAGTAATTGCTCTTTAATACATGTCTTTCGATACTTATATGTACCAAAGTAATCTACTATGTATGCTAATCTCTGGATATCTAACTTTGTCAAGTGCCTGTCATACCTTTGTCAGTGATGGCCATCTCCAAGTTATTCCAACTAAAACCATTTTCGTAAATTTCACATCAGATTGTGAAAGCATAAGCAAACAAATAAACAGTAAGCACACATCACTATTTTCCCCTAATTTTCTTTATATCTTTGGCTCAAGTTCAACAGAGATATGGGATTGCAGGAAATTGCAATCCTTACCTCATGCTAGACCATTACTCTTTTTTTACCAGCTTATACCTGAAAAACTGGGAAATATCACCATTTAACTACTATGCACACTGATCTCATCAAAGAAATTTTCCATTAGCTCATATGCAGGAAAAGATTACCAATTACCACAAATTGTCTACTGCTTATGTAATCTCAGAAGTTGTACTTTAATATGGTTAGTTGGCAATAGACCCTACAGGTTGAAATATAATTATAGTTAATTAGTAACTACTTCACCAATATGAGTTGTGTATAAATAACAAGAATATCCAATAACAGACAAGCAGTCTAGCATTGAAAAACACTACTGTGTAGCAATTTCATTCCTTCTAATTTCTTCAAGGTTCAATAAAGCTTCACAGATACAATAATCAACCATTAACATTCTATTCTACATACAATAATTAACCATTAGCATTCTATTCTACATACAATAATTAACCATTAACATTCTATTCTACATTCTCCATGTCCTCTCTCTCTCTCTCTCTCTCTCTCTCACCCTCTATATCTACACAGACAACACAATTATTGACAGTGTGAGTTCTAGATCCTCATAGAACTTAAGAGTAGCCAAATTCATCAATGACAGCATTGTAAACTGAATTTTATGAATTAATGCACATAAGTCAAATGTGGGAGCATCTGAATGCATTAGCCCAGTAAAAAAAGAAGCCATGCCAGAATCTCAGCCCCAAAATTGTTATTGGCAATGTACAGCACTGAAACACTAATAACATTGTGCATCCCATAGGCAAAAGCAATCAGCATAAAATGTATATAAGATAGAATCAAATGAAACTCCACTGCTGTGTGCATAAATTAAACAGATGAATGTCCTCAACAAGGTTATTCAGTAGGAAAATGATCAAGTCATCATTTGAATAAATGTGGCAATAAATTAAGTCTAGACAGATTATTGAATTTCTGCTACACTAAAAAAAAAGGTTTTACAAAATGATAGTGAAAATTCTAAGCTTACCTGACATGCCTACCATCCCCATATGCATCTTTCACAATGACTGATTCTGCATTTAGTTCCTCCTTAATCTGTTGCAAAAAAACTCAAATTTAGTTAAAATTAAGACCAAGTTTCCCTCCAATAATAAAGAAGGAAGAAAAATCCCTATTCCAAAGATTTTGAAGTTACCTTTTTCTCCATGGACTGCATAAGAGGAGAGTCAATAGACCCGGCATCATTGACATTGGTGGCTCTAACAGTGAATCTACGGTTACCCACGAGACCAAACCCTAATTTTGATAACTTATAGCCATCGCTCTCGACTTGGAGCTTCGTTTTTCTGTCATGGGTGCAAGCCCAAAACAAGAAGTTCGCTTCGTTTTTGTTTGGGAAGATTGCGTTATGTGAAATGAAGAGTTGTGTCGGGGGTTGGAGAAGAGACGACGAAGGGAGAGCCTGGCGATGGAGAAGGGAGTGGTGGGTATGGGGGCGCGTGGAGGACAGAAGGTACGGTCGCCACATTAGAGTCTTTGCCATTTGCACTTCTTTCTCGGGAGAAAATGGGGATTTTGGTGTGCGAGCTGAGGAGATGAAAGCTGCTCACCAGGCCTTCAATTGGGTTTGGATCAAATTGTAACTTTTTGGGCTTACGAGCTTTGCAGATTTTTTATTTGTTTAATTACTTTCGATCTCTAGGTTTCCATTATCGCTAATTAATTTTTAAATTTTAATAAATATATAAGTTTTTATTTAGTTTAAATAATTTCAATTTAATTGAATTTGATATTTTATATATTTAGTTTTAAAAACTTTTAACTTTTAATTTTAAAAATTTTAATTATATAAAATTAATTATAATTATAATTAAATTTTCATCAAAATAAAATTTATAAATCGCCAACTAAAAAAAATAATTGATAAAACTCAAAGAACACTAATCTCATTGGCAATTTCAAATGAATTTTATAAAATTAAAATAATAATTTTTACCGTTTTTATTGCAAATTTACCCTTATCTCTCATAACACTATTTTTAATTTCTACCTAGTAACCAAGCATATTGAATTCCAATCAAGAGAGAAGGGAAAGACAAGCTTAACGAAATTAGGGTTTGAAAACTAGAGAGAGAGGGGGGTTGTTTTCAGATTGGGAAGGAGATAAAAGAGAAAATGTAGCTGGAAAGGAAATAGAGAGAGAGGGATTATCTCTCCGCTCTTGATATCAAGATTTACTTCCAGTTTAAGTTAGAAAAGGCATACAAAATGTTGCTTGCACAAATTCCTCGTTAATCCATTTTTACTTACCAATTAAATTTTAAATTAATCCAATTTTTATTTAAGGAGGAACATCCTCTTGGATTGTTGACTAAGAGAACGAATAACCGCATTACACTATTAAAAAATATAAATTCGTCAAGGATAATTTTAAATTTGAATAATTTTTATTTAATTTTTTATATATAAAAGTTTATATGCATCATTATTTTTTCTCGTTTAATAATTTATTTTTTATATAATATTTTTATTTAAATTAAATAAAATAATATCTTAAATTTTCTGATTCCACCCCACACTTGCTTAATGATATTGTTCGCAAGTTAAAACAGATCAAAGAATTGGATTCTTCGATTGAATGCTTCTAAAAGGAAAAATCCGATTTCGAAATACTGACAGAGACAGTCCTGTGCAATTTGCTGAAGTTTCAGCAATGCTGACTTCGGAAAGACCAATTTTCTTAATACGCGCAGAAAATGTTCAACTCTCTTTCTATCGTTCCGCAGAAGGGCTCTCAATCCAATACACTTCATATTGCAGAGAGGGCTGCACCAACATTCAGTTTTTACAAAGGAAAAACTGTTGTGGTCCACACTCGTGGACAAAAGCATCTGATCAACAAAAGAAAAAAAGGAAGCTCATAATTGAAGTAAATTATTGAGAATATCTAGTGCATTGAAAAATATTATATCGTACATTAAAAAAAATAATTACATAATAAAAATAAAAAGGTAAAATTTATTATTTTATTAATGTATATGATGCAGCTAATAATTTGCCCATAATTGACTGATGCTATACCTACCAGACTCAGGGAAGAGCCATTGACCCCGACAACACATGGTACATGCCCTCGGCTCATTATTTTGATTTTGGTTGTTGGAGCCAAAAATCAGCATATATTTGCAATAAAAAAAAAAAAAGGAAAATTCCTAAACATACTAACTTGATAGCTGATTTCATAAAACACAATTCACCATAATTAATATACTACTTTTCCACAAAACAAAGTTACAAAATAACAGAATTACAAGGCAGATACTATAAATTTGGATTTTTTGGCATCATTAATTGGCTGCTCCTCTAACATACCCTTTAGCTCCTTTACAAATCTTTCCATTGCCTGTGCTGGCAAGCAAATTGGCAACACAATCCCATTTTCTCCTTTCTTGTTTCTGAACGGTATATAAAAGCTTGCCACTCCAGGGATGGCCCCTACCCCACCTTTCGCTGGCCCACCATATGCAGCCTTACCCCATCCAAAATCCACCTCTCCAAATCCTGCACGCGTCACATCCGACACTAGGTAACTCCTCACCACTGTAAAATGAGGCCTACCTTTAATCACCATCAGATCCGCCACGGATCGCATGTACTCTTCCGTCACACTATCTTTAACCTCTTTTACCAATTCTAATGCGAAGCCTAGCGGTTTCTCAATTAGTTCTTTTGCTCTTGCCACCGCCACCGGAAACACAAATCCGTTGCCGTAATATCCAGTCGGTAACGGAGGATTGAATTTGTTGCGTCCATTGACAATACAAATAATACGCATCTCTTCAGTGGGATCTGGTTGAAGTGCAATGGTACGGCACTTCCACAGACATGCCGTCAATAATTCAAAGTTAGAGCATTGGCGGAGGTGCTTCGGCACAAATCTTCGGAGAGCAGCGACTTCATTGGGTCCAAAGAAGAATGATTGGTGAGCCATGTCATCGAGCGGGATTATTGTGCCTTTGGTGTCGGCAACCTCATCGTATTCACGATGGGTGCGTGTCACACGTGGTGGATCCCGAGCGTTAAGGAAATGCCTTTCCCATACCGGAAGAACAGACGGCGCTTGTGCGCCACGTGCCATCTCTCCTACGGTGGACATGAATTGGACTAGGCCAGGAGCATCGCTCATGGTGTGGTTGAGACGGAGAGCAAATATAAAACCACCGCATTTTAGGCGCGTCACCTGCCAATTCAATTTTGATTTAGTTAAGAAAAAAAAAAAAGAAATTACACGTAACAGTAAAACTGATTAAGTAACAAAACAAGGACAGATTTCAATTGACCATTCGTGAGTCACGTTGGATGGCCCACCACATGCTGGTCATTGTTTTTTTTTTTTTTTTGTTTTTTTGTCAAAGTCTTCATAGAAAAAGACCATTAGGATCAGATACAGCGTACCCAATGGTCATAATGAAATGAAATAAATTAATAAAAAAAATTCAAGTTTAGAAAAATATTATTAATTTAGAAATATTTTTATATAATTTTAAAAGAAATTATTTTTTATGATACCTTTAAAAATATATAATTATTGTGATGGGAGATATTCAGACAGCAGTGGTGGTGTCTGTTTGGTATGGATAGCGTCTGTTTGGTATGGATAGCGTCCCACTCATGAATTAGGGCACACCACCTCTTTAATCATCACAAATTTAGCACGCATAGAGACATACAGCAATCATCCAATTATTGAACTTAATCGACAAGGAGAAAATTATTGAATGTAAATTCTTAGTCACCTAACTAAAAATTAATTTACTTGCATTTTTTAAATAATATTAAAATAATTATTTAATTTTAATTTAAAAAATTATAGTATAATTTTAATTATAAAAGTTATTATAAATTTTTTATTATAAAGGATATAAATGAAAAATAATTTTAAATTAATTTTAAATTTTTATTAAATTTTAGAAAGCTGAAAACTAAATATGCTAAAAATTTCTCTGCTTTTTTTTTATCCTTAAAATCAAGAAATTAATTATATTTTTTATTTTATGTTTTGTAGAAATAATTTTCTACACTCTTTCTTACTTTTGCTTCATCAGTAAAATATATTATGAGTTTAACATGGCGATTGATGTCACCATAAAAATTTTTTTAAAAAATAAATTTAATGAGTGATGAGTTTCTGATATTTTTAAAACTTTATACCGAAACTTTGAAAATAATGATTTACGGTTTCTTTGTTGTTGACAATTATAAAAACGTTTCAAACGTCGTTAAAAAAAAAAAAAATCCATAACGCTTTGACCAGAATATGTTGCGTTTTTTTAAAAAAGAAAATCCTGAATTCACCCAAATTTTTCAGTTTTCCAAACGAAATGCTAGAACAATTTAAATACGCTTTCTAAGAAAACGTTTCAAAAACTATCCTTGTTTCCCACGACTGGACATTAAGCTTAGCTAGTGAGGAAGAAGTATACCTGAATAAGCAGCAAAGGGCAGTTAAGCACCCCACTGGAGCCAGGGACATCAAAAAGAAGCTCTTCCAAGCAAGGGAATGGAGGTTGAAGTGCATCACCGAATTGCTCAAGAGCAACATCAGCTTCAGCCTCAATAAACAACACACCTTCACCGGTACATTCCACTATAAGCTTGCGTTTAGGCCCTTCCCTGAGCCTACCAGCAAATGGATAGTAAAACACTAGTGTTCTAGCGAGTGCCTCTCTTATCACCATAACAGGATCTCTCCCTTGCATGGAGGGATCATACCGATAAAACTGTATCACCGGAATGTGAAATCGAAGACCCTCTTGGTCATCAATGTCCGATAATGGTTTGAACTCATGAGGGGTAGGCTTAGCAGGGGCGATTAGTTCAGGTTCACGCCTATGAACCTTAAACTCTAGGGAGGTGGGTGGTGTTGGTGCCATGGTTCAGAAACCAGTAACTAATAGTGAGGCTTAGAAAGGTTAAAGACAAGGGAAAGTTCGGTTGTTTCGTGTGAAGGATTCTTGTAAAGGGTATCCATTTATAGTGGGAACTTGGACCTACTCTTCCTAATCTATGAGAAATTAATGGCAAATAATTCTAGTCAATTTTGTTTTTTTAAGGACCACGTTGCGTTTGTTGTGAACTTACATGCTAATTTCAAGCAAACATGAAAAAATATCTCCTTGATTCCTAGTCCAAAAACAAACTAATAAAATATTAATATTTGGGGAGATTAATAAGATATATTGAGTCATGGTTGGTTATAAATAATTTTAAATGAAAAGATAATTTCTGTATAAAGAGAGAAAAAAATATTAAATTCATGTTTTGTTAGTAAAATTAATTTCAAGTGGAATTTGAAGTTTAGATTTTATAAGTTTGAAGACAATTCTAACTAAAATTCATTAATTTAAATACATTTTAATGATTAATTTATCATTTTAACTATGCTCCTAACCGAAATAACAGTTGTGAAATTTTCTTGTTTATATTTAATATATTATAAAAATTAGATATAAAAATTTAATATATAAAATATATAATATATTTATATTTTAAATTATAATAAATTAAATTTTGGCATGAATTTCTTAACAATTGTGGCGTACAATTTCAATCATTTCAATGCTTTTTCGGCTGCTCCAGGTCCGTGATCCACGTCAATGAATATTGACTCGACTTGGGGCTTGGGATGTATGCTTCAGCTCGACCGTAGCTCCATTACTTTGGCTGCACCTTTTTTTTTTAAATGTTTAATTTAACTTAAAATCAAGAAATTTAATTTTTTTAATTTTTAGGTTTAAATAAAAAAAAATAAAAATTTTTGTCATCAAATTAAAAAATTAAATTTCTTGATTTTTTTTATTTAAATTAAAAAATTAAGGTTATAAATTTTAATTTTTTGATAAATTAAATATAAATTAAAAATTTTATATTAATTTAGATAAAAAATTAAAAATAATTAAATTAAATTTCTCTAATAAATATAATAGTTAAATTAACTAACCCGTGCTTGTATTAATCTAGAAAAATAAAATATAATTTTATATTATATATAATTTATTATTATTAATGTATTTTAATATTAGATATATTCCTCCCTCCCCATTATGTAATAAAAAAATTAATTATAAATATAATTAATTATATTAAAATTATATAACATTTTTAAAAAAATATGTTTTTTTTTCTTTTCACGTAATGCTACTCTTTTTAGCTTCCTAATTGAGTTAGATCTACTATAATATTAAGAAAAGAAAAAATAATTTATTTTTTCTTTAAAAAAATCACATTAAAATGTATTTTTATTAAAAAAAATTATTTTATAAAGAATTTTTTTTTGGTTTTATCTTTCTAATTTAATTATTATGATCTAAAAAAACTTGTTAATTAAAGCTTTCATGTCGGTTATTATTAAAAAAAAAAACTTTACATAACTTTAATTTAATGGAAATATATAAAAAAAGAAAATAATACAATTAATTATTTAATGTAAAATTGAATTCAATTAAATTAATATTTAATTAAATAAATCTTATTTTAATTTAAATTTAATTATTAAAACTAATACAACTATTTAAATTTGGATATCATTAATAACAGAAGCATGAATTATAACTTTTCAAAATATCTCAATATTTTCTAGTTTATCGGCTTCTAAAATCACGTAGTATTCTCTCTATCTTATTTCATTACGAGAATTAAGAAAATAATAATTAGATTACATTATTTTTATAAAAAAAAAATAATAATAATCAATTAAGATACATTTATAGTGTTATTGGAATGTATAAAGATATTTAAAAGTGATAAATACATCAAAAATAATAATAAACAATAATAAAATTGAAAAAAATATTTTTTAAAAAAATTATTTATTACAATAATCAGAGAAACAGAACATCATGAGAGACGAGAGGAGGGGTCTTAATGAAATGCCAATTTGGTGTAAAAACTTCATTGCAATTAATGTATGACAACACCAAGAAACTGAAATTACGTACTCTCAATGGTAACTTATTTAAATAAAAGAAATTAATGGCAAAGTTATAACTGCCACTCAAAACATGCGATGGCTTAAATGGCTAAAGTGAATAGCTCATTAACTGCATCTTGATCTTCTTTCCTTCTTTCGAATTGATCTTCTTTCTTTTAATTCCAAAAAGCGATTTCCACTGAATTTCTTTTAACAACCCCACAAATATATTGAAAAAAAAAAAAAGAGATATTGTATTTTCCAAGAAGCAGCCAGTTGATTGCTATAGTACTTTGAATCCTTGAACCAGGGTTGTTTGATGGGTATGTATGTGGATTTTATATATATTTGTGGGACTCACAAATTGTGTATGCACCCTTTCACTAGCAATAGAATATTCAAATATTAGAAAATATTCCACCTTTTTTGTTTCCTGGCTTTTTCTTTGTTTCAAACTTTCCATGATGTGAACTTGACTGCAATTTCCACCAAGAAAACTGCCCACCTTAGTGTGTGTTTCCTCACTTCAACTACCATTGAATAGTTAATGACTACTACATCCATTTAATTTCTTCAAATGTTCTTATCAAGTCATTAAAAAAAAATCACCAATGGGGCCTTATTATAATCTTGTTGGTAGGTATTGACTGATGTGTTTCCATTTGTAAGTTGACTAATTCATATATTATCAAATTACTCTATTATTAGATTTAATTATTAAAAAAACTTAGCCCCATAATAATTATATTTAAACTCTATTTGTTTTTTGAAAAATAATTTATGTATAAAATATATTTTTTTATAAATTTATTTTTTAGTATAAGAATTTTTATGTTGTAATAAAATTTTTAAAATTCAGAAAATAACTTACTTTTTTAAAAGATCATAATTTATTTTTTTTTAACATTATTTAATTTTATTTTTCAAATGCTAAAAAATGTAAAAAGTCTTTTTTATAAAATATACGAAACTTTAAGATGTATTTTTTAAAAAATTTATATTTAAAATCGTATAAGAAAACACACATAAAGGTAGAAGCAAGTTTCGAGTAAACATCTCGTGCAGCTCGTTAGAAGTTGCTGGCGACGACCGAAGACCCGCAAGGGTGACGCTCGCTGCTGGGTCAATCCTTTCTTTTATTTTCCCCACATTGCCCGCAACTTTTGTTAATGCTCCAAATTAAATAATGTTGGAAAGGAAGTGGACCACAATATAATCGATTGCATCTCGTTTTTCGACTGTTTCATTTACTGGCCAGGATGGTTTCCCATCAAATCAAACCGAATCCAGATAAATTGAAATCGAACCATTAGGCCAAAATCAAATTAAATCAAATAATTTGATTTGGTTGAGAATTTAATAACTTTCAAAATAAACTAAGCAAAAAATTCAATCAATTTTGATATTAGATGTTATCACAATTTAAATTTAAATCAACATTAAATTAATTAATTTAATGTAAAAATTCAAATAAAAATCAAAATTAAAAAATTTTTCAATCCAATTTTAATTCTCCTTGTCTATCAAATCGAAACCACATCAAACCGTGGCTGGCCTATTTTTGGCATTCAGGTTTGCACCTTTATGGGGCCTTTCAAATCATAATTTTTCTTGCAAGGAATTGTGGCTAACATTCAATGCTTTTAATCAAATATTTTTTATTTAAGAAACTATGAAGTGTATTCGGGTGTGTATGTATTATTTATTATAATTATATTAAATTTATTTTTTATATTATAAAAAAAACTCGCTTTCTTATAAAAAATATTATTTTTTAATATTTTTAATATATTTAATAATTAATTATTTTATTTTTGTCAAAAGAGACAGGAATCAAACAACACACTGTTTGGCTTCGAAAGCTCTTCATGACGACTCCTTTCATTTTAATCCACTCGTTCAGGATGGTTTTGTGTATTCCCTTACGGCTTTCAATGAAGCCTGATCTTTGAAAATTTTAAAAATAAAAAAAATTACGAATGATAATAAAGATTCTTGTTTCTTATTAGGGACATATTCCGACCTAATAAAAAAATAAGGTATAAAATATATAAAGGATAACATCCAAAAAAAAAAATCAACTTTTTTTCTTTAAAGTAAAAAAAAAAAACTCAAAATTTATTTATTATGAATATTAACTTTATTGTAGTTATATATATATAGCCTATCTCATCTTTAATTCTCGCCGTCTTTTCCCACGTTAATATAAAAAAAAATTATAAAATTCTAAATTTTGCTAATAATTTAGGTATTTTAATTAAAAAGTTACAAATTTTTTTTTAACGTTTCCCCAACATAAAAATCTAAAATAAAACTATATTACATAATTTATATCATTAAACAATTAATGAGTTATTAGCTTTGTTTAGTAATACTTTTTAAGATAATATTTAGTGTTTTAATTATAGTACTAAAAAAATAACTACTATAATCAAAATATAATTTCTTTATTTATATTATTTGATAGTATATTTTTTCTACTGATTTTTTAGAAATTAAGTGGATGGTTTATAAAAAAATTATTCCTCCCAGAGACTAAGAGAAAATATTTTAATCAGAATCAATAAAATAATATCACTATTTTTATATTAACAATTAATAAAATAATTATTTTTATCGAATACTTTTGGTTTAGATCACTATATAAATAATTAATGTCTAACGGTTAACATAAAAAATAATTTTTAAATTAAAATATTAAGAAATTATTCATATTTTTTTTTATAATTAAAAATAAAAAATTATAAAATATATTTAAAATTTTATTTTACTTTTTAATATGTATTATTTACTTATTTTATAATAATATTATGATTAATTTTATATTATTGTAAATATATATTTTTTAAAATAATTATTTAATCTTAATTATAAAGAATTGTAATAATAATTTTTATTATCAAGGAAAATAATAAAAAATAACTTAAAACTGTTTTTCAAATTTAGTTAAATTTTGAAAATTTGAGAATTAATTTTTCAATTTTCTATTTAGAAAATTAACACATAAATTGTCACACCTCACCCCTCTGTAAGGCATGACATGATCCCGTAGAATACTTAATGAACTACCGAACTTCACCTACCGATAATTCATTAAGTACCCTACAAGAGATTTTAAAACAATTTTCTTACATTTTAGAAGTGGTGAGCATTTTAGTGAGAATTAAAAACCATTTATTCAAAGTTTAAATATTAGTAAAAATTTTTGTCCATTTTAATTTTGCCGCAAATTTTATAAAAATTTTGACAGAGTTCCGTTTGTAATTGGAGAAAACAGTTCTTCAAATACCTGAGAAAAACACTTCCAAAAATTTCCTCAACTCCCATCCTCCAATAAATCTCAAATCAGCTCAATTCAAATCACTTCAAAGTAATTCCACAATCCAAATCAAAATTCATCATCTCAAAATATTTAATACTTCATTCACAAGACATAAAACATGAAATTTACATGTACAAATATTAAATTTACAGATGAAAATCCAAAATAATATTATTACGATTTATTTACAACTGTTCAACTTACATTGATACATACAACATTTCTATATTTACATCAAAATTATCTACAAGGGTATAAAATAATACCCGTATAAAATGATCGATGTGGTCCACAATTCGATAGCAGCTCACTCTA
The DNA here is from genome assembly GCF_030052815.1 of Hevea brasiliensis. NCBI lineage: Eukaryota > Viridiplantae > Streptophyta > Magnoliopsida > Malpighiales > Euphorbiaceae > Hevea > Hevea brasiliensis. Next base: position 103,884,550 of record NC_079495.1, on the reverse strand, counting down.
CTGCTTTCTCCTTGCTCTTATCTGCAACAGCAAAATAAGCTATCGCTGAGTATAAAAATACTCAGTGGTGCACAATAAAAATTTAAAATGCAATACATAAATCATTCATTGATGAAACACAATTTGAATACTTCTCAATCACATTTCACAAATATCAAAGCTTATAACAACTCCATTTAGTAAAATAATTTATTAAACACAGTGTTGCCAAAATCATACACAACTTAAGCCATGACACAAAATTTCCGATCAATGCCGTGTTGTACACCACGACAAAGCAATCTACAACCCCATTAATTGAAATCAATGAGGGAGGTGGCTAGCTAGCTAATGAGTACTCATCTGATCTCAACCTCAATTGGTAAACCAAATAGGGAGGAAAATAAACGATCTCAACCCCATAATGGAGGAGGAATAGTGTGATACTGTCATGCTAAGTGTGAACATAAAATCAATTCAAAACAATTTATTTAAATAATTTATTGAAAATCTGGTAAATTTTCAAAGTCATATTCACAATCATAAATGGCAACACAATTCCTGCTTAACTCAAGAAAAATCAAATTTTCAAGAATCATATATTTAAACAACAATTACTGTGCACAGACCTGACGTGAGTCACCTCTAGGCCTTGACTCAGTCTCTCAGAGCTTCCAAGTCTTTTTCAGCTGAAACACACAATTTCAGAGTGTTTCAGTACCATAACTTAGCATAAATTTAAAAATAAATTTCACTTCATTTTTACCTAGCTTTAATGTGCTAATTTCGACGTTCTCGAAGTTTTTGTGTTTCGGATTACTATTCACTACACTATTCAAGTCAAATTGTTGACTTTTTAAGGCTTAATAGGTATGGGAACTCCAACTTCACCCACATACCACATTTTGGTCATTAAATTTGTTGGTTTTGGTCATTTTCTCAAAGCTTAAGTCCTTTTGGCAAAATTGTCAAATTTTCAGTTTTGGTGTCCCTAATTGCACTGTTCCATTGGTCCATCTACTGTTGGAATTTGAAAAAACTTCCTTCATAGAAAATGTTCCTTATTGTCTTAAGTTTATTCTCATTTTTGGATCACCCCAATTGGAGTTTTGTAGCTCAAGTTATGGCCATTTGAACCAGGGCTGCCGAATTGGAAACAACCCAGATTTTCTGGGAAATTTTGGTGCTGGCAGATTTGGGTCACCAACTTGGGGTGGCCAAATGGCTTGGTTGCTGGCAGAATTTGGACTTGTGTTCTTCATGAAAGTTTTAGGTCTATATCTCATCTAACCACTGATAAAATTTCAGGTCATTTGGACCTGCCTAGCTCGAGTTATGACCAAATGAATAAACACTGTTCATTTGGTCAGTTTGTATAGTGGCAGACTGCTTGGTTCACTAAGTTTTGGTCACTTTTTGGGCATAGTTCCTAAGTGAAAATTGTGTCATTTTATGTCTATTTTCATCCCCAATTGGTACCATATCAATTGGACTTGTAAAATTTTAGTTTTAATCCTTCAAAGTTAACTTGGTCATGCTACTTGGTCATGCTGCCAGCAGCATGACCATACAACCTCCGAATTTAACTTAATTTCCTACCATTCCCACACAAACTCATTTGGTCATAATTGACTATTATTTTACTTCACAATAGGTCAAAGATATCATTTGCTCATTTCTCACATTTTTTGTTCACAAACCCTAATATTCAAAACCCTAACTCATCCATCTCATGTATTTAATCACAATTAGTGCTCTTAATCCTAACCATTCAACTAAATAAGGTTTTTAAACTCATTCAAATCCATCAAACCATACAAAATCATACTCCCCTTCAATAGGCCGAAATTTCAGTTTGGTCCTCTCCCCATATTTTTATTTCATTTTATTAGTTTTTAAGCTCATTTCAACAACTAATTATGCATTTAAAATGGAAAATAACAAGTTAACATACTAACCTCTCTTAAAACTTCAAATCACTATCTTTAACTCTTCTTTCTTCTTATAATCTTCTTCTCAAGTTGCAATAACAAGCTCTAGTAAGGTTTTTAGGGGAGTTATGAAGGTTAAGTGAAGAAAATTAAGCTTAAGTGTAAGCTTAAATGAAGGACCATTCATGGAGGACCATTCATGGAGGAACAAGGGAGAAAGTGAGGCGGCAATTGGGAGAAAGAAGAAGAGATTTTTATTTTTTTTTCTTTTCTTTTCTTTATTTATTTTAGTTTATAGAAGACCACAAAATCTAAATTAATAATTAAATTAATTTATTTATTTATGGCATCATGCATGATGCCATCACCTTTTTACTTTTTCATTTTCCTCTTTTTTTTATTATTTTTTCTATTAGTTTTTTAATTTAATTCTCGATTCCGAAATTTTCTTTTCTCTGATTTTATTTGACAGTTAGGTCAGGAGTCAACTCTCGGGGTCAATTGACCAAATTGCCCCTCGCCGGTTCATCCCGGTTTGCAAATAATTTCATATTTCTTCCGGCTCCCTAACCTAATTATTTGACTGGCTTAACAGTTCTTTTTCGTGATTTTCTCTTTTCCACTGTGTTTATAATGGTCCTAAGGACCGCAGCGTCATATTTTACGGTTTGAAATTTGAGTTTAAAACGACTTCGCAGTCATTTCCGAGAAGGTCACCCATCGCTGTGACTCTCAGCTCGTTTAACTTCTTATATTCTGTTTTTCTTATTTATACTTAACTAATTGAACATTACTAATTATTTGTGTTTATGGTTTCTCTAGTTGTCTTAAGTATGGTTCTAATCCCCTTAATTGTCCGGACCGACACCGATCACCGAAACAGTGAAATATACCAGGCTATACAAATAGGGGTGTTACAATTCTCCCCCCCTTAAATAAATTTCGTCTCGAAATTTTACCTAGTATCAATCCCTGAATAGCTGTGGGTGTTGTCTCCTCGTGTCCTCCTCTCGTTCCCAAGTAGCTTCTTGGCCCGAATGATGGTTCCACAGCACTTTTACCAATAGTATCTGCTTGTTCCGTAGCTGCTTCACCTCATAAGCCAGAATCTTTATGGGTTCTTCTTCATATGTGAGGTTTGGATTCACTTCAATTTCTTCTATTGGTAGTACATGAGATGGGTCTGATCGATACCTCCTCAACATAGACACATGGAAGACATTATGTATCTTCTCCAACTCTGGAGGTAGTGCCAAACGATAAGCCAAAGGACCCACTCTTTCCAATACCTCATATGGCCCGATAAAACGAACTTAGTTTCCCCTTCTGCCGAATCTCATAATCCTCTTCCAAGGAGAAACCTTGAGGAAAACTTTCTCACCACTGCATACTCAATATCCCTTCTTTTCAAATCAATATAAGACTTACGATGCGATGCGGTTTAAGTCGATCTCTGATCACCTTGATTTTCTCTTCAGTCTGTTGAACAATTTCGGGTCCAATCATTTTTCTTTCACCCACGTCATCCCAACACAATGGGGTTCTACATTTTCTATCATACAAAGCTTCATATGGAGGCATCCCAATGCTTGATTGGTAGCTGTTGTTGTAAGCAAACTCAATCAAAGGCAAGTGTGTATCCCAACTACCCTCAAACTCAATCACACAAGCCCGTAGCATGTCCTCCAAGATCTGAATTACCCTCTCGGTGGCCATGCATGCGTGGGTGGAATGCGATCTTGAAGTTCAATCTAGTTCCTACGGCTCTCTGAAGACTACCCCAGAATCTAGAAGTGAACCTAGGATCTCTGTCTGATACAATGGATACTGGCACTGCATGAAGTCTCACAATATCATCAATGTACAACCTGGCCAATCTGTCTAAACTGTAGTCCATTCGGACTGGCAGAAAATGAGCAGACTTAGTCAGTCTGTGGACAATGACCCACACTGCATCATGACTCTTCTGTGTCTTGGAAGTCCCATCACAAAATCCATTGTTATTCTCTCCCATTTCCATTATGGCACTGACAGTGGATGTAACAACCCAGTTGGTACTTGATGCTCTGCCTTTACTTGCTGACAAGTCAGGCATTTGGATACAAACTCTGCCACATCTCTCTTCATACCCATCCACCAGTAATGCTCCTTTAGCCCTTTATACATTTTTGTTCCACCAGGGTGCATAGCAAAAGGAAACTCATGTACTTCCTTCAAAATGATTTGCCTCAAATTAACATCATTAGGAACACACATTCTGCCCTGGTGTAACAGTAAACCATCATCTCTGATTGAGAACTCTGGTTTCTTGCCCTGCCAGACTTCTTCCACGATACCTTTCATCATTACGAGCGACCATTACGATCGATCAATTAACACTGGCTGTACATGCCATGCAACTGCTGTCTGCCCATCATCATTAATCTCTAAACTGGCATGTAATGATCTCAACTCATGTACCAAAGACAAAGGAGTAACCTGTAGACTTGCCATAGTATTGCGACTTAGGGCGTCAGCCACAACATTAGCTTTCCTTGGCTGATAGTCTATTAGACAATCATAGTCTTTTATCAACTCTAACCATCTCCTCTGTCTCAAATTAAGCTCTTTTTGGGTGCCCAAATACTTCAAACTCTTATGATCTGTGTAGATGTAACATTTCTCCCCATACAAATAGTGCCTCCAGATCTTAAGAGCAAACACAATAGCTGCAAGCTCCAAATCATGTGTTGGATAATTCCTATCATGCGGTTTTAACTGGCGTGATGCATAGGCAATAACATTTCGATCTTGCATCAACACACAACCTAATCCATTGTGAGAAGCATCGCTGTAAACTGTATATTTTTTACCCACTGTAGGTAAAGTCAGGACTGGAGCCTCTGTCAAACATCTTTTCAATTCATCAAAACTTTGCTGGCATTTGTCCGTCCACTGAAATTTCACATCTTTTCTAAGCAGCTTGGTCAATGGAGATGCCAACATAGAGAATCCCTTCACAAATCGACGGTAGTATCCAGCTAACCCCAGAAAACTACGAATCTCCGTGATATTTCTGGGTGGCTTCTAATTAAGGACAGCTTCAATCTTGCTAGGATCTACCTTAATACCCTCTGCTGATACTATGTGCCCCAAAAAGGATATCTCCTTCAGCCAAAATTCACATTTCGATAATTTGGCGTATAGTTGTTTCTCCCTCAAGGTCTGTAGTACAATCCGCAGATGTCTATCATGCTCTTCTGCATTCCTCGAATAGACCAATATATCATCGATAAATACCACAATAAACTGGTCGAGGTATGGTCTGAAGATAGTGTTCATCAGATCCATAAAAGCAGCCGGAGCATTAGTTAACCCGAATGGCATGACCAAGAACTCATAATGGCCATAGCAGGTTCTGAAGGCAGTTTTAGGAATACTCTGCTCTTGTACTTTCAGCTGATAATAACCTGATCTCAGGTCAATTTTGGAGAATACAGCTGCACCCCTCAACTGATCAAACAAGTCATCAACACGGGGCGATGGATATCTGTTCTTTATTGTCACCTTATTCAACTGCCGATAGTCAATGCATAACCGGAGAGTGCCATCCTTCTTCTTAACAAACAATACTGGCGCTTTCCAAGGTGACACACTAGGGCGAATAAAGCCCTTATCAAGCAGCTCTTGCAACTAAACTTTTAATTCTTTTAGTTCTGCTGGTGCCATTCTGTATGGTGTTATGGAGATTGGGTCCACACCAGGCATGACATCAATTTCAAACTGCACTTCTCTTTCTGGAGGTAATCCTGGCAATTCATCAGAAAATACATCCGAAAAGTCACATACAGTAGGAATGTCCTCCAATGCTGGACTCCCCACTTGGGCGTCTATCACATGTGCCAAGTATGCCTTACACCCTTTCCTAATCATTTTTCTGGCCAGTGCAGCTGAAATGATGTTTGAAGGTAATAACTGTCTCTCCCCATGTATTACTACATCACCATACTGAGGAAGACCAAAAGTGATCTTGATCTACGATCCAATCATCGCATGATGCCTGGCTAATCAATCCATGCCCAAGATAATGTCATAATTTCTGAAGGGCATTTCAATTAAATCAGACAAAAAAGTGTGTCCTTGGATCACCAAAGGACAGTCCCTATATAGCCTATTTACCCTGACCTCCTGGCCTAATGGACTAGTTACTAGCACATCATAGTCCATTGGTACACACTGAATAGCAGTAGAACACATCACACTAGCACTAACATACGAATGTGTGGAGCCAGGATCAAATAACACATGCACATCTTGGTCAAGGATGGAGAAATTACCAGCTACAACATCTGATGTTTCAGCTTCTTCCCTCTGACGCATGGTATACACTTTGACTGGTGCGCCACTTGGTACTAGCTGGTTAACAGTGCTTTGACTTCCAGGAGTGCTACCAGGACCCCTACCTCTGCCTCTACCTTTAGCAGCTGACTGTGACTCTCTAGGTGTAGAGACTTGGGTTGATCCTTCAGATGTAGCAAAAGATCCAGACCGGCGCGGACTAGTGCAATCCTTAGCGAAATGTCTGTTCCCTCCACAGTTAAAACATGCACCAGTAGCTTTGAAACAAACCCCACCATGAGTTCTCCCACAAGTTTCACACTGCCGGACAGATAGAGCTCCTCGGGGTGTCTGTTGGGTCTGCTGACCAGATCGGGGTGGTCTTTGGCCAGAAAATCTGCCTCTGCCAAATCTACGAGAGCTGGATCCCCCAAACTGTTTCCTCTTTTCAGAACCACTCTCAGATGCTTGTCCCGTAGTCTTTTCAGTCTTTTCTTTTTCTTGTGTACCCTTCTTCACTGCCCCCTCTGATTCTATCCTTTCCAGTTCCAGGGCCTGTGAGATCAATTCAGCAAAATTCTGATGTCTGAAACCCACGACTTGCATTCTCAAATTCGGCCTTAATCCGGACTCAAACCTTTTACATCTATCTCTGGGGGTGGAGACTAAGCTTCCAGCATAGTGGCTTAGCCTTGAGAAGTCTCTCTCATACTCTGCTATTGTTCGGACCCCTTGTTTCAAACTCAAGAATTCTTGTAACTTCATATCCACATACGCATCAGGAAGTCTGTCCATGTCAGCACAGGTGGCTCAACCAGGCTGTGGGGGATGGTCTTCCACCATTCATATGCATCCCCTTATAACAAGGAAACAGAATACTCAAATTTCATCTCTTCCGTACACTGTAATTTTCTGAAAACTCTTTCCATTCTTTCCAGCCACTGTTCTGCCTCCAGTGGATCCACAGTGCCTTTAAACTTGGTGGCCTCAAATTTCATCAACTTTTCATATTGCCGAGCTGAGGGCTGTGGTTGTGCTACAGGTACTGGCATTTGAGCTTGGGGTGGCACATTACCCGCCATTTGCTGGAAGAACGCAGCCATCTGCTGTACAAATTGAGCAAGGAACTGCGGTGCTGGAGCAGGAGCTGGAGTGGCTGACCCAAGCACGTTCTGGAGTGCTGGGGCTTCCCCTTGAACCTCAGCCTCAACAGATTGTTCTTCGGAATGATCTCCTCCTATTCCGTTTTCCTAAATTTTCTACTTCCTGAGATCAAACACAAGGAGGTTGACCTCCGTTAGTGCATATTCATGATGTAAATATGTCATATGTATCAATTAAAGACACTTGAGCAGTTGTACTTATCAATAAAATGTTCATACACATAGTCAAAATTTATTGAAAAACCATGCTCTGATAACACTAGAACATGTCACACCTCACCCCTCTGTAAGGCATGACATGATCCCGTAGAATACTTAATGAACTATCGAACTTCACCTACCGATAATTCATTAAGTACCTTACAAGGGATTTTAAAACAATTTTCTTACATTTTAGAAGTGGTGAGCATTTTAGTGAGAATTAAAAACCATTTATTCAAAGTTTAAATACTAGTAAAAATTTTTGTCCATTTTAATTTTGCCGCAAATTTTATAAAAATTTTGATAGAGTTCCGTTGTAATTGGAGAAAACAGTTCTTCAAATACCTGAGAAAAACACTTCCAAAAATTTCCTCAACTCCCATCCTCCAATAAATCTCAAATCAGCTCAATTCAAATCACTTCAAAGTAATTCCACAATCCAAATCAAAATTCATCATCTCAAAATATTTAATACTTCATTCACAAGGCATAAAACATGAAATTCACATATACAAATATTAAATTTACAGATGAAAATCCAAAATAATATTATTACGATTTATTTACAACTGCTCAACTTACATTGATACATACAACATTTCTATATTTACATCAAAATTATCTACAAGGGTATAAAATAATACCCGTATAAAATGATCAATGTGGTCCACAATTCGATAGCAGCTCACTCTGCTGCTTTCTCCTTGCTCTTATCTGCAACAGCAAAATAAGCTATCGCTGAGTATAAAAATACTCAGTGGTGCACAATAAAAATTTAAAATGCAATACATAAATCATTCATTGATGAAACACAATTTGAATACTTCTCAATCACATTTCACAAATATCAAAGCTTATAACAACTCCATTTAGTAAAATAATTTATTAAACACAGTGTTGCCAAAATCATACACAACTTAAGCCATGACACAAAATTTCCGATCAATGCCGTGTTGTACACCACGATAAAGCAATCTACAATCCCATTAATCGAAATCAATGAGGGAGGTGGCTAGTTAGCTAATGAGTACTCATCCGATCTCAACCTCAACTGCTAAACCAGGTAGGGAGGAAAATAAACGATCTCAACCCCATAATGGAGGAGGAATAGTGTGATACTGTCATGCTAAGTGTGAACATAAAATCAATTCAAAAAAATTTATTCAAATAATTTATTGGAAATCTGGTAAATTTTCAAAGTCATATTCACAATCATAAATAGCAACACAATTCGTTATTAACTCAAGAAAAATCAAATTTTCAAGAATCATATATTTAAACAACAATTACTGTGCACAGACCTGACGTGAGTCGCCTCTAGGCCTTGACTCAGTCTCTCAGAGTTTCTAAGTCTTTTTCAGCTGAAACACATAATTTCAGAGTGTTTCAGTACCATAACTTAGCATAAATTCAAAAATAAATTTCACTTCATTTTTACCTAGCTTTAATGTGCTAATTTCGACGTTCTCGAAATTTTTGTGTTTCGGATTACTATTCACTACACTATTCAAGTCAAATTATTGACTTTTTAAGGCTTAATAGGTATGGGAACTCCAACTTCACCCACATACCATATTTTGGTCATTAAATTTGTTGGTTTTGGTCATTTTCTCAAAGCTTAAGTCCTTTTGGCAAAATTGTCAAATTTTTAGTTTTGGTGTCCCTAGTTGCACTGTTCCATTGGTCCATCTACTGTTGGAATTTGACAAAACTTCCTCCATAGAAAATGTTCCTTATTGTCTTAAGTTTATTCTCATTTTTGGATCACCCCAATTGAGTTTTGTAGCTCAAGTTATGGCCATTTGAACCAAGGCTGCCGGATTAGAAACAACCCAGATTTTCTGGGAAATTTTGGTGCTGGCAGATTTGGGTCACCAACTTAGGGTGGCCAAATGGCTTGGTTGCTGGTAGAATTTGGACTTGTGTTCTTCATGAAAGTTTTAGGTCTATATCTCATCTAACCACTGGTAAAATTTCAGGTCATTTGGACCTGCCTAGCTCGAGTTATGACCAAATGAACAAATTGTTCATTTGATCAGTTTGTACAGTGGCAGACTGCTCTTATCCAACTTTGGTCAATTGGTTCACTAAGTTTTGGTCACTTTTTTGGCATGGTTCCTAAATGAAAATTGTGTCATTTTATGTCTATTTTCATCCTCAATTGGTACCATATCAATTGGACTTGTAAAATTTCAGTTTTAGTCCTTCAAAGTTGACCATACAACCTCCGAATTTAACTTAATTTCCTACCATTCCCACACAACTCATTTGGTCATAATTGACCATTATTTCACTTCACAATAGGTCAAAGATATCATTTGCTCATTTCTCACATTTTTGGTTCACAAATCCTAATATTCAAAATCCTAACTCATCCATCTCATGCATTTAATCACAATTAGTGCTCTTAATTCTAACCATTCAACTAAATAAGGTTTTTAAACTCATTCAAATCCATCAAACCATACAAAATCATACTCCTCTTCAATAGGCTGAAATTTCAGTTTGGTCCTCCCCCCCCATATTTTTATTTCATTTTATTAGTTTTTAAGCTCATTTCAACAACTAATTATGCATTTAAAATGGAAAATAACAAGTTAACATACTAACCTCTCTTAAAACTTCAAATCACTATCTTTAACTCTTCTTTCTTCTTGTAATCTTCTTCTCAAGTTGCAATAACAAGCTCTAGTAAGGTTTTTAGGGGAGTTATGAAGGTTAAGTGAAGAAAATTAAACTTAAGTGTAAGCTTAAATGAAGGACCATTCATGGAAGAACAAGGGAGAAAGTGAAGCGGCAATTGGAAGAAAGAAGAAGAGATTTTTGTTTTTTTTTTTCTTTTTTTTTCTTTATTTATTTTAGCTATGGAAGACCATAAAATCTAAATTAATAATTAAATTAATTAATTTATTTATGGCATCATGCATGAGGTCATGCATGATGTCATCACCTTTTTACTTTTTCATTTTTCTCTTTTTTTTTTTTATTTTTTTTCTATTAGTTCTTTAATTTAATTTTCGATTCTGAAATTTTTTTTTCTTCGATTTTATTTGACAGTTAGGTCAGAAGTCAGCTCTCGGGGTCAATTGACCAAATTGCCCCTCGCCGGTTCATCCCGGTTTGCAAATAATTTCATATTTCTTAGGCTCACGACCTAATTATTTGGTAGCTTATGATTCTTTTTCGTGATTTTCTCTTTTCCACTGTGTTTATAATGGTCCTAAGGACCGCAGCGTCACATTTTACGGTTCGAAATTTGAGTTTAAAACGACTTCGCAGTCGTTCCCGAGAAGGTCACCCATCGCTGTGACTCTCGACTCGTTTAACTTCTTATGTTCTGTTTTTCTTATTTATATTTAACTAATTGAACATTACTAATTATTTGTATTTATGGTTTCTCTAGTTGTTTTAAGTATGGTTCTAATCCCCTTAATTGTCCGGACCGACACCGGTCACCGGAACAGTGAAATATACCAGGCTATACAAATAGGGGTGTTACATAAATAAACAAAAAAAGACTCTATTTTTTAAAATTTTTATTAATTTTTTTCAAAAATTACTCTAATTTTTCACAAATGAATATGCTCCTGGAACTTCTGATTTTCTTTTCCTTTTTTTTAGGTCCCGATTCCTCACCACCACTCTAAAATCTGTTTTTTTTTTTTTTTTTTTTTTTTTAATTTCAATAGTCTCACTGATTTATTAAATAGTACTTATTTAAGAAATATGATTTACACTATTAATAATAAGATAATTTTAATTTTCTAATATTTGATTTTTTTTTTCTCCAAATCCAATAATCTTTCAAATCCACTTTTTTTTTTTTTTTAATTTTCATTTGATGAAGACTCAATTGTTAGGGTAGTAATTTATGGGCTGTACAATATAAAATAGCTCTTTCTCTTTTTTATCACAATTTTAGAAAAAATAAATAGACATTAAAAAAAATGAATTAGCAATTAAATTCATTATCAATTCATTAAAATTGTTTACTAATTGATTTAACAACTGAGTTAATCAGTTATAATGAGACTGATTGTTAAATCATATTACAACCAATTGATAAATCAATTGTTATAAATAGCTGAAAATTGAATTGATTATTAAAATAATTAAATTTAAAATAATAAAAATTTTGTTTAAAAAAAATCCATTTCAAAAAATTTAGTGCATTTAAATTGACAATTTTATAGCCATTTTCTAAATTGATTGATTGCTACTTGTAATGGATTTTTCATTGCTAATTTAAAAAAAATAAAAAAATAAATTTTATAAATAACAAATAAAAATTCTCATAAATAAATGATTTTAAAATTACTAAAACAATAATTTATTAATGAAAATTAGTACTAAAAAATTAATATAAAAACATTATGAAAAAAAATTACTAATATAATTATTAATCAAAATAATAACAAAAAATTAAATATAAAATATATTTATAAGACAAATTAGTAAAAAAAATGACATATATATTATAACAAAAAAATTAATAAAAATTAATTAGTACTAATTTACTAACCAAAAAATATTTGTAAAAAAATTATAATAAAAAATAAATTAAATAAAAAAGATAAGAAAGAAAAAGAAAATAAAGAAGAAAAATGATTAAAAAAATGATGTAGAAGAAATTAAATAAGAAAAAAAAATAATGAAAAGAATTAAAGAAAAAAAAGTAATAGAGAAAGAATATGAATAGCAGTTTATATAAGCGAATTAGCAATCGATTCAATTTATTATAAATTTTTTTAAAAAAATTGAAAGAAATATACTTGTAAGATAAATTAATTAAAAAAAATTTTACATTCGATTCGATTTTTAATTACAAAATCAGTTGCTAATAGGCTTGTTCGACGATTAAGGAATGCCTTGGAGGGACTTTTTTCTGCTGTGGTCGATTTTGTTTCCTCTGCTCTTCTATTGCTTGGATCTTTCTTGGTTGAGATCTCCATGTAGATGGTTTGGATTGTGGCGTTCTTCTTTGCGCTGGATCTTATTCTGTGGTTCGGTTACAGAGCAAGGATTCGCTTTAGCTCGTAGGTCTTACCTAAGCCTCTGTTTGGAGTAGTTTGTAAGGCCCATTTTATCTCAAGTTGTGGCCTTTGCTTTGGGCTTATGAGAATGAGATCATTAATTTTAAGCTAGGTTTTCTAGAATGTAATATTATATTCTTTTTTATGTAATTAATAACTTTTTATATTAAAAAATAGGTATTTTTTATATAAAAAAGATAATATTTCATTTTAAAATGACCTTAACACTCTGTTTGGAAAATCTTTTAGGGGGAAGGAAAAGAAAGAGTAAAAAATAAAGAATATTTTTCTTTTATTATTTTTTTTTCTCTTATTTGGATAGAAAGAGAGGAAAATAAAAAGAGGAATGAAAAGTATGATAAATTTATAATTTTATTTAATATATTTAAAAAATAAAAATTTTAAAAAAGAGTAATTTTATAATTTTAATTTATAATTTCACACTTTTATTATTTTCTCTTCAAATTAGAGAAAAAATAACAAGAGAAAAATAAGAGTTATTTTCCCTTCTCCTCTTATTTTCTCTTCATTTTCAAAGAAAAAAAAATATCGATCTCAATTTATTTTTTCTTGTTTATTTTCTTTCCTCTCTCTTTTTCCTTCCATCCAAACAGAGTGTAAGAGGCCTAGAGAAAGGTGTTAGGAGGCCATAACGCATTACATTAAAGGGGAGAAATTAGTTATTTAAATCAAACCCACATTAGAAGTTAAGCCTGCAATTATGCCCATCAAATAGAACCAAAAAAATAGCAACCCTGGTCGTAAAACGGGTAGGGCACCCAACAAGAAGACCCACTTCTGCTGTCATTCAGTGCTGCTAATCACCAGGACGACCGACCATGGGAATTCTCATACATCTTGCAGAAACTGGTGGCCAAGGTGAGAACACCAAGCCAAACACAGCTAGGAAAAGCCTAGTAGCTAAAGAACCCTTTTAGGACTATAATAGCAGACAAAGACCATGGAAGTAAGGACCGTTCAAGTGTAGATCGACGGTTCACGGAGGAAGAAGCAGTAAGGAGGAGGTAAGGCCTCATCGACATATAAATCTCGTGTAGCTAGAGGGTGGCGGCACTTATGTGGCCAACTCTTTGAAATCTCGAGGAAACTCCTACCTTTCCCTTGTGATAGAGAGAATCACCGTCGATTATGCATGTTACTCAAACCATTACCAACGATGCACCATAAGCACTTAACACACACATGCACCAACAGATTTTATAATTCATTGCTAAATTACCAATGAATTTCAATTTCATTGATAATTTAAATATCTAATTTTTTTTTTTATATCGCACAATTATTAACGAATTTTAAAATTCGTTGATAATTTAAATACAATTTTTTTCCTTCACAAATTATCAACAAATTTTGGTAATTTAAACATTATTTTTTCACAAATTATTAATGAGTTTTGAAATGTGTTTGTAAAATCTGTTGATGAATCAGTAAAATCTTACAGTGCAAATACACGAAATCAAAGGGTAATTTTTTTTTTTATTTTTTATAATATACTCAAGACAATGTATGCTACTTCCCCGTAAGAGAATATTAATTTTATTCTTTTGGAGCAGCCGGCCACACAGATAGAGTTTAAGCATTGGTGGAAAAATCCAATTAGAGAAATTCACATGAAGAAGATTGATGGTACTGACGCCTACAAAAGAACAAAGGGGCGTTATGTAATTGAACTAATTAACTCACCATTAATAATAGTTGTTGGTAGACTAATTAATTACCTTGTTGCTCAATTTTTTGGTTTATTATATGGTGTCTGGAAGTAATTAGCCAGGAAATTCTAATTAATGCAATGGTATTTGGGAATTTCTGAGACATGCTATTAATTATTTTATTAGTTTTTTACAAAGAAAAATACATAGTTTTCAACAATTGAAAGGTTTTTTTTTTATTTATACTTAATTTATTATAAATTTAAAATATAAAATATATAATAAAATTTATCCATTAAATATATAAATTTTATATATTAATATTTTAAATTCATAATTTATTAAATTTAAATAAAAATTTCCCATCATAAAATTTCTCAAACGTTGCGTAGGTATCCAACAATTTTCTAAATAAAATGGATTATCATGTTGTGAGTTTACAGACTCTATATGTCAGATAATATTTTATTAATTTATTTTATAAAAAACCACTAATTTATAATGGTCCTTACAAAACTAAAATTTAAAAAATTAAAAAGGGTGAGAAGATACAACAGTTAAGTACGTTGCAGTATGTAGATATGGTATTATTATTTCCTTCTCACATTTAAAAAAATATATATATATAATTGTAGTGTAAAGTGTGAACCCAGATCAATGGTTCACATTGTATAGTACATTTCAGACAGTAGTAGGGTCACTTTCCTCAAAGGGCACATAGGAGGGGATGGTCCCTCAACAAGTGATCCAATTCCTTCACAAATCTTTCCATGGCAAGGTTCGGCAAACATAAAGTAACAACAATCCCATCTTCACCTTTCTCATTTCTAGATGCTATGTGAAAGCTAGCCACATATCCCTTAGCAGGTCCACCATACACTGCTCTACCCCATCCGAAATCAACCTCATCAAACCTGACTCGTGCCACACCTGAAACTAGGAAGGAATTCACCATTGTATACCGAGGCCTACCCTTGAGGACCATTAGATCTGCCACTGATCTCATGTACTCTTCAGTAACATTTTCCTTGGCCTTCCTTACCAATTCCACTGCATACCCTATTGGATTCCTGGACAGATCTCCTGCTCTTGCTTTTGCCACTGAGTAAGCAATGCAGTTGCCATAGTAGCCCTTAGGCATGGGAGGGTTAAAGCTGTTACGAGCATTGACAATACATATTATACGCATCTCTTCATCAGGGTTTGGTTGAAGGGCAATGGTGCGGCACCTCCAGAGACATGCAGCTAATATTTCAAAGCTAGAGCAGTGACCGAGGTGAGGAGGTGCATATCTTCTTCGAAGGACAGATATTTGATTACGCAGAAAGAAGAAGGAACGATGGTCCTTGACTTCAGCAAGAGAGATTTTGTCCTCGGTGTTAACTGAATCATCATACTCATGGTGTATGCATGTTACACGAGGTGGTTTCCGAGCAGTAAGAAGGTGTCTCTCCCATATTGGTGAAATTGAGGGTGCCCTTGCTCCTTGTGCCATCTCTGCTACTGCTGACAAGAATTGTAAGAACCCAGTTGCATCGCTCATTGTGTGGTTGAAACGGATGGCTATGATGATTCCTCCGCACTTGAGGCGCGTTACCTATGTCATTGGCAAATCATATATAGCAGCCGAAGAAGTATAAATTTTATGCCAATCTTTAGACCAACCACTATTTGAGTTGGATCGTGGATTGAAAAAAGTAAGCTACAGATTCAAATTCAGTTCAGAGCAATATACACCTTCAATTCAAAAGTTCAGATCAAATGTATTCATAGTTATTAAAGCTGCAAAAGGGTTCTAAGCCTAGATGCAAAATACAGACATGTGCTTGAGTAACGCGAGACGCAAGGAGGAATAAAATAAAATAGCTAATCCTATATAATTCAACTCATATTAATAACATAAATCATTTAAGATTCTGTCACCAGCGTTTTCGAAATGCAAATAAAAATAAAACTAAGATATTTTAAAACTCTTAAATCATATTCTAAAATTCCTACTAAATAGTAATAATTCTAAAAAAAAAAAAAAAAAAAAAATACTCATCATCAAAGTAACTTGGTCTATTTCATTTTTGATAAGAGAAATATGTTGTCTATCATCAATCTAATTCTAACCTTTTTCTTTCCTTAATTGCAGATTGTTTATAATTGGTGAGAAAGGAATAATTTTATCTGATACATATCAAGATTTGCTAAACAATGAGATTCAAAACCATAATTTAATTTGACCCCTCTTTCCCCCTTAACTTTTTATTGTCTCTCCCTCTTTTTAAAGTCCATTCTTTCCATTCCCTACACACCAGGCAGATCTATAGATGTTCCCGCATGCTGGGAAAATCACGTTATTAATTACAACTTTCAAGACCTCTATTATACATTCCTAAAAGTATTTTACAGCTTGGCTTTGGCACTCCCAGAAGGCCAGAACCTGACTAGTCCAACAAATTGCAGGTCAATCCTGAGAATCAGTCCCATTCCTTCTCAAAATTATTTGTGTAAAATGCATATTCATATGGATCAATCATTAAAGAATCACTTGGAAATTCCTAGAAAACGAAGTGTAACTTCAAAAAATCGTTGACAGGGCAGAAAGACCATATTGCATATCCAAATTCCAAATAGGATTAATTACTTCCCACCCTACCCATAACCTTAGAATTTGGCCATCAAAAAAGGTAATTTATTTTTGCTAGTGTTGGCCAAGACTTGCCTAAGCCCAGTATGCATTGAAATACCAAAAATTCCACTCATCAAAGAGCATGCATGCCTTCTGCTTACAGAGTACAGATATCAAAATCGAAATAGTGGTATATAAGTCCTTTCATCTATATTCCTACGCAAGCCCTCTACAAATATCCCTTCTCTTTTACAAAAATCAAATGCTAAAAGCCGGAATCACTTAATTATTTTAAATTTCAGTTTTTTTTTTCTTTTCAAACAAATTAATAATCCCTTATTTCTATTTTCAATCTTTCCCTCATTTTTGTCTTCAGCTTCTCTGTTATGCAAACTTAGAAGAGTACCATGGGACATTTTTACTCTTCATCACAATTGATCTTCTGTTGGAAACACAACTTTAAGAAATCTAAGCAGTGCAGTAATGTTCCTTGTCTGTATCACATGACATTAATCCCTCTGACTCAGTTGTTAAAACAAATAGTTATCACTAGATTTGTTGACTAAATAGTACTATATGCTTTCTTTTTCACCTATTAATTACTTCTATCACCATTTCACATGAATATACAAACTCTAATTTTATGCAAGTTGATCAAAATTAAGATAGTTCACCATCAATTATAAATAAAAAAATTCATCTGTTAAAATTGCTTTTTGTTTCTAAAATTCAAGTTGAATTAAATCCAATCAAGAATTATTACAGATAACATGACCTCACAGCAATTAAAATACTAGAAGGCACAGAATCCATAAGGGGATTTGTTATCTAAGTATTACTATCTATGGATTAAATTTGAAGGTCACAAAACAAACAATTTTTGTACTAACAAATGTTAAAGCAACTCTTGAAAAATTGAACATATTTAGGAATAAAATAATTCTGAATAAAATACCTGAATAAGCAACAAAGGGCAGTTCACAATCCCAGTAGTGCCAGGCACATCAAAGAGTAGCTCCTCAAAGCAAGGAAATGGAGGCCGAAGCATATCCCCGAATTGATCCAGACTAACATCGGCATAAGCCTCAATGAACAAGATACCCTCGCCGGTACATTCCACGACGAGCTTACGGTCAGGCAACTCCCTTATCCTACCGGCGAACGGATAATAAAACACTAGAGCTTCTGCAAGTGCTTGTTTAAGGACCTGAAGGGGATCTAGTATTTGCATTGAAGGGTGGTAAGGATAGAAATAGATGAGTGGGAGTTGGACTCGGAGACCATCTTGATCGTCGATGTCCGATAAGGGTTTCAAGTCGTGAGGGGTGGGCTTGGCTGGGATGATCAGCTCTGGTTCGCACCTGTGCACGTTGAAAACTAGTGGCGGCGCCATGGTAGACCTCTGTGGGCTGCACCATGCACCTATTGCTTCTCGTTTTTGGACTGTTCATTTGCCGGCCAGGATGGGTTCCCATCAAATCAAACCGAATCCAAAGAAGTGAAAAGTTTAATTATCAATATATAAATTGAAATAGAACCATCTAGCCAAAATCAAATTATTCAATTTGATTAGGTTGAAAATTTAATTATTTTCAAAATAAACTAAGCAAAAAGTTCAATCAATTTTGATATTAGATCTGATCACAATTTAATTTAAAATCAAAAATTCAAATCAAAATCAAAATTAAAGAATTTTTCGGCCCAATTTCAATTCTCCTAAACCGTGAAATCAAAACCGCATCAGACCGTGGCCGCCTATTTTTTGGTATTCATGGTTGCACCTTTATGGGGCCTTTGGAATCGTAATTTTTCCGAAAACAAAAATAAAGATTCTGGTTTCTTATTAGGGACATGTTCCGACCTAACAAATAGGGTACAAAATATATAAAAGGGATAACGTGCAAACTTTTTTCTCCTATAAAAGTATTTTGAATTATTAACTTCATTACAATTATACCTTATTATTTATTTCATGGTCTTTTTTACCATATCAATGTTAAAAAGAAAAATATCAAAAAGAATCTTAATTTTTACCTTTTTCATAATCTAATTTTGGATTTTATTTTGTATCTTTCCTTTTTTTAAAATAAAAAGATGGAATATATTTATTTAAAAAATAATAATAATAAAATAATGTTGGTGCCAATGAGTTGCTTTGGAGTTGCCAACCTGCCTAATTTGCGGTCCTTGAGCGTTAGATTGGTGATGATTAAATGGATTGTGGGGACCAAAATTTGCAAATGTGATTGGTCTACCAAAAGAGAAGACTGAAGACCAACCCTTTCTTATCAGACCAAACGCCGCCCATTGGACCAAATATGAAACAATGGACCAAAATGGGAAGGAATACCATCACAATTTAGGAACCGTTCATTTTAATAATAAAAAATAGTTTTTAAATAAAAATAAACTATTATAAAACATATACTAGTTACTTATTTTATAATAATTTTAATTAGTTATAAAATTATTTTTACTTGAAAAAATAATTTTTACTATAAAGAAAATATTAAAAAATAACAGAAAACTATTTTTTAAATTTTAATTAAATTTTAAAAATTTAAAAATTAAATCTTTAATTATATATTTGCAAGACTGAGTCGTGTGAATACAAAACTCTACTTTTCACAAATATTCTAATTTTTTACAGGTGAATATGCCCTTAGAATTTCGCATCTTCTAATTTTTTTTGTCCTTATTTGATTCCTCCCAACAACGCTAAACTCTTTTTTTATTCCAGGAGTCTAACTAATTTATTAAATGATATTTATTTAAGAAATATGATTTACACTATGAATGATAAAATAATTTTAAAATTTTCTAATATTTGATTAAAAAAATTTTGTTTTTTAAATCCAGCAATCTTTTTTCCAATAAAATTTTTTGACGTATCAAAATTAAAATAAAATATGACACCGAAATTAAAATTTTTTATTTTCACATTAATAAAGCGTATATTTATTAAAAAAAAATTCATCTTGTTAAAATGTCAAACTAGAATATGAAGTTTTGTCCTATAATTTTTATCAGATAATTTAAATTTATAAGTATTTAAAATTTTAAATAATTACATGTTTAGTTAAAGTACTTATAATTAAATGATAATTAATTAAAATATTTGATAAAAAATAATTTATAAACATATTTATTATTAAAATTATTAAATAATATATATTAAATTTATGATAAAATTTAAAAAATTAAATAAAATAATATAATAAAATAATTGATTAAATTAACTTATAAGTATATGATTTGTAAGCATTAAAATAAAACGTTAGATCTTCTATGCTTATCATTTTTTTTTAATTTATAAGTCTAAAAATTATTATAAACATATAAATTAACATATTTTTAGAACTTATAAGTCCGTTTGATCAACTTATAAATTAAAATAAATAGCTTCATAAAAATGGCTCATTCTCCTCTTTATCACAAATTTCAGAATAAACAAATAGAAATTCGTTTTCTATTCAGTATTTATCTATAAATATTTAGTGAATTTTAAAATTTAAATTGAAATTTGATTAAAAATTTTTTTGAAGAACTAGATATATAATACTTCAACCTAATCATTGACTAATCTTTTAAATTTTCGTTTAAGTTTGGAATTTATTTTTTATGTATTAATTTTATTGGTTCAATTTAAAAATTAGTATCTCTCACTTATTTTATTTTGTTAATTAAAAAAATTCAAACTTTACACACATTTTCAATTTTAAACTATATCTTTAATTTTATCAATTAAATCTTCCACTTGTAATTTATTTGAAGTAATCAAATTAATTTATAGATAAAAGTATATAAAGTCACTGCCATGACATACTTTTTAGTATAAAAAATTATATTTCATTAATGAAATCAGTATTTTTTTTTTTAATCAATCATTTTCATTAACAAATATTTTAATGAATAGAAACAACCAAAGTTTTTTTTATTAATTTTCAAGAATTATTATATAGATAAACTTATTATATAAATAAAAGAAGCTGAAATTTAAAAGAATCTTAATATTGAAAATAAATTATTATAAAAATTAAAGTAAATTTATTAAACTTTGCCTATTCTTTTAATATTTTTCAAGTTCTTTTAATTAATATTTAAAGTCTTAATTATTATTCTTGAAATAGAATCTCATTATCTTTAATCATCACTTAATTTTTCTAATAGGCGGCCTTCCATGCCCTAGACTTTGAATAATAATTTTCAAGAAATTTTATGCAATGCCAAATATCACCTTTGATCCTCTCACCACAATATTGAAAATAACCCATTATTATTATTATTATTATTATTATTATTATTATTATTATAAAAACCCCACTGGGAGTACTTTTTTAAAATAATTTTCTTCAATAATTTCAATATCAATATGAAATCGAGCTTAATAACAATTAAATTAGCTTTTGTATTGAGATATATGCAAAACTGATTAAAATATATATATAAAGCGAGCAAATCTAAATGTAAAAATTTAATATAATAATTGATAAACTCATTTTCATATAAACTCGAATTCTCCCTTTAAAACTTTATCGCTTTATATATTTAATTGACAATAACTCTTGTATTGTCATTAAATAATATAAAAGAATTAATTTTTCAAATTTTTTTGTCATCATTAAATTTTAAGTAATCCAAAACTATAATAAAATAGCCTTATGAAGACTTTAGTTGGTGAGAATTAAGGAATTTAATTAATCTAAATAATTTTCTTAATCTACCTAACTTGCTTTATAATTTACTTAAAACCAACTTAACATTGATGGCTTTCATCATTTGATTTTTGAATTTTTCTTTTTATTTATCACATGAAAAATAAGTTTTTTTTTTATTTATTGTTGGATTTTTTTGTTAGGAGTTCTTGGTCCAGTCAATTTCTGTTAAAATAAAGTCCTATTCTTCAGGAAGTCCTATTCTTTTGGGACTGTTAGGATTTATCTGCTGTTATTTTTTCTTTTCAACAACTTTACATTATTTGTGTTTATCTATCTTTTGTAAGGCTATATATTGCCATGTCTAATTTCAATAAGATCATCACTTTGAAATCCAATTGTTTATGTTTCTGGTTTAGTTATTTTACTGTAAGACTCTACAATTGGTATCAGAGCCCCCACTGGGTTTTGAAAAAAAGGGAAGTAGCAATCTTCGAGTGATCAAACACAGAGAGTATGAGTGAAGATAAAACTCTAACAAAAATTCCTCACTTCGACGGTCACTATGATCATTGGAGTGAACTGATGGAAAATTTGCTTAGAGCAAAGGGTCTGTGGAGTTTAGTGGAAATTGGTTTTACAGAACCAATAGAAGGAACGATACTAACTGAGGCACAACGGGAGCAGTTCGATGATGCTAGACTCAAAGATCACCAAGTCAAGCATTACCTCTTTCAAGCGATTGATCGAACTGTCTTTAAGCAAATCTTGGACCGTCGCACAGCCAAGAGTGTTTGGGACTCACTGAAACGGAAGTTTGGTGGGAATCTAAAGGTGAAGAAATCTCTTCTTAATGCACTAAGGAGAGAGTTTGAGGTTCTAGAGATGAAGAATGATGAAACCATCACTGATTACTTTGCAAGAGTAATGATGGTCTCCAATAAGATGAGGAGCAATGGAGAAGAAATGCCAGACAAGAAAATTGTAGAGAAAATCCTACGCACTCTAACTGACAAATTTACATATGTTGTAGTGTCCATCGAAGAATCAAAGGATAGTGATACTATGTCCATTGATGAGTTACAGAGTTCGTTAGTGGTGCATGAACAGAAATTTCGACGTCCTAGCAACAATGATGAGGATCAAGTGCTGAATGTTATAGGTCGATCAAGTACAAATAACAGAGGAAGAGGAACTTAGAGAGGAAGAGGGCGTGGAAGAGGGAGAACAAATTTCAACAAAGCAACTGTTGAATGTTATAAGTGTCACGACTTAGGACATTTTCAGTATGAATGTCCAAAGTGGAAAAATGAAGCAAATTATGCCGAGCTCGACGAAGAAGATGAGTTGCTGCTAATGGCCTATGTAGAACTCCATGAAGCAAAAAGAAGTGACGCATGGTTCTTAGACTCGGGTTGCTCAAATCACATGTGTGGTAATAAAAGTATGTTTTCAAGCTTAGACACAACTTTCACTCATAGTGTCAAGCTTGGAAATAATACAAGAATGAAAGTGTCTAGAAAAGGTACTGTGAAATTGATTTTACAGGGAAATTGTTACACCATTGCAGAAGTATATTGGGCACCTGAACTCAAAAATAATCTTTTGAGTGTTGGACAACTTCAAGAAAAGGGAGTATTGATCTTTGTTCAAAAATGGAGTATGCAGTATTTATCATCCACAAAAAGGGAAAATGGCAGAATCAATTATGAGTGCAAATCGGATGTTCATTTTGCTTGCAGAGTCATCAATCACAACACATGAAGGGAGATGCCTCCAAGTTTCAAATTCGGATCAGTCAATACTCTGGCACTATCGTTATGGCCATCTCAGCTACAAAGGCCTTCGTATCTTGCAACATAAAAACATGGTGGAAGGTTTGCCGCAAATTGTTGATCCAAGAATCACTTGCGAAGCATGTATGAAGGGCAAACAACATCGGACTCCCATTCCAAAAAGAAGTCAGTGGAGAGCAACTGAAAAATTGGGTCTTGTTCATGCGGATCTATGTGGTCCTATTACGCTGCCTTCAAGCAGCGAAAAAAGGTACTTGCTATGTTTTATAGATGATTTTTCTAGAAAGGCATGGATGTACTTTCTCCCAGAAAAATCAGAAACATTTTACCATTTTAAATGTTTCAAAATTTTGGTGGAAAAAGAAATTGGAATGCCCATAAAATGCCTAAGAACAGATAGAGGAGGAGAATTCAATTCTGCAGAATTTAATGACTTTTGCAAGCAACATGGAGTGAAGAGACAACTGACCACAGCTTATACTCCACAACAAAATGGAGTAGCTGAATGCAAAAATCGTACAGTGATGAACTTGGTAAGAGCTATGTTGACAGAAAAGAAAGTACCTAAGAAATTCTGGCCTGAAGCTGTCATGTGGGCGAATCATGTCTTGAATCGATCACCGACACTTGCAGTAAAGGATATGACACCAGAAGAGGCTTGGAGTGGAGAAAAACCATCAGTTGACTATTTTCGAGTTTTCGGATGTGTGGGATATGTTCATATTCCAGATGCTAAGAGAAAAAAACTAGAAGACAAAAGTGTAAGTTGTGTTTTATTTGGAATCAGTGGTGAATCCAGAGGGTACAGAATGTTTGATCCTATTACAAAAAAAATCATAGTGAGCCGTGATGTAATTTTTGATGAGGATCGTGAATGGGATTGGGAAAATTTTGAAGATGAAGCTGATTTAGATTGGGGAGAAAGTATTGAAATTTCAACCGCAAAAGAAGAAGACACTGAACAACACACAGTTTCAGCTTCATCGATTAATCCAGATGGTGAAATTGAAGCTGCTGCTGAACCTGCTGCTGAAATCGAACCAAATTTGGCTATAAGAGAGGGCAGAAGTCGACGTCCACCTATATGGTCAACTGATTATGTTTCCGATGAAGGTTTTTCTGAAGAAGATGATATTAACATGGCGTATTTGACGATTTCAGATCCTGTAAACTTTGAGGAAGCAGTCAAAAGCTCAAAGTGGAGATTGGCTATGGATGAGGAGATTAAATCCATTGAAAAAAATCAGACTTGGCACTTAGTAGTTCTACCCTCTGGTGCAAAGAAAATAGGAGTAAAATGGATTTATAAAACTAAGCTAAATGAGCTTGGAGAGGTTGATAAATACAAGGCGAGGTTGGTGGTGAAAGGCTACACACAAGAGCATGGAATTGATTACACTGAAGTTTTCGCGGCTGTGGCCAGAATGGATACTGTAAGGATGATCATAGCTTTTGCGGCTCAGAAAGGCTGGAAACTTTATCAGTTAGATGTAAAATCAGCTTTTCTACATGAAGAATTGAAATAAGATGTCTTTGTAGAACAACCGAAAGGCTATGAAAAAAAGGGGAGTGAACAAATGGTGTACAAGCTCAACAAAGCACTCTATGGGTTAAAACAGGCACCTAGAGCCTGGTTTAGCCGAATTGAATCCTACTTCATCAAAGAAGTATTTGAAAACAGTTCTAGTGAGCATACACTCTTTGTTTAAAGGAAGAAAGGTAACATTCTTATTGTAAGCATTTATGTTGATGATCTTTTGTTTACTAGCAATGATGAAATATTGTTGGGAGAATTTAGATGTTCTATGAAAAAGGAGTTTGATATGACTGATCTGGGTCAGAAGAGGTTCTTTCTCGGAATTGAAATAATACAGCGATCAGATGGCATTTTTATATGTCAAAAAAAGTATACAGCTGAGGTTTTGAAGCGATTTGAGATAGAAAATTACAACTCTGTTTGTAATCCCATTGTTCCAGGACAAAAAATTGGCAAAGACGAAAATGGCATTAAAGTGGATGCAACTTTTTTCAAACAGATAGTGGGAAGCTTGATGTATCTCACTGCCACTTGTCCTGATCTTATGTTTGTTGTAAGTCTAATAAGTCGTTTTATGGCTTGTCCGACACAACAACATTTTGCAGCAGCAAAAAGGGTCTTGAGGTACTTGAAAGGTACTGTTAACTATGGTGTATTCTACAAAAGGGGAGGAATTAGTGAGTTGATTGGTTTTACTGATAGTGACTATGCCGGCGATATGGAAGACAGCAAAAGTACTTCAGGCTATGTGTTTATGATGAGTGAAGGAGCAGTGGCATGGTCATCTAGAAAGCAAACTATAGTCACCTTATCAACTACAGAAGCGGAGTTTGTTGCCGCTGCTGCATGTGCATGTCAAGCTGTTTGAATGAGAATAATACTCAAAGAGGTCGGTCATTTACAGGTAGAAGGAACCAAGCTTATGTGTGATAATGCTTCAACTATTAAGTTGTCAAAAAACCCAGTTCTGCATGGTCGTTCTAAGCACATAAGGGTAAGATTTCATTTTCTTAGAGATCTTACTAAGGAAGGAATTGTCAACTTATTGTTTTGTGGCACTCGAGATCAACTTGCTGGTTTGTTGACAAAGCCTCTCAAGTTGGAGGCATTTCAAAAACTGCGTAAAGAGCTTGGTGTATGTGATGTTTCAGACTTAAACTAATTCTTGTTATAAAATCCAAAAAAAAAGGGAATAAGTTTAAGGGAGGGAATATTAGGAGTTCTTGGTCCAGTCAATTTCTGTTAAAATAAAGTCCTATTCTTCAGGAAGTCCTATTCTTTTGGGACTGTTAGGATTTATCTGCTGTTATTTTTTCTTTTCAACAACTTTACGTTATTTGTGTTTATCTACCTTTTGTAAGGCTATATATTGCCATGTCTAATTTCAATAAGATCATCACTTTGAAATCCAATTGTTTATGTTTCTGATTTAGTTATTTTAATGTAAGACTCTACATTTTTTAATTAGTTTTGCATCATTTATTT
Organism: Hevea brasiliensis; assembly: GCF_030052815.1. Lineage (NCBI taxonomy): Eukaryota > Viridiplantae > Streptophyta > Magnoliopsida > Malpighiales > Euphorbiaceae > Hevea > Hevea brasiliensis. Next base: position 103,858,166 of record NC_079495.1, on the reverse strand, counting down.
CTAGGTAAATTATAAGGTAGTTATTAAAATTTTTTTTATCTATTTATAAATTAAAATAATTTAATTCTTCAAATTTTGTTACGTTAATAAATTAGTCTTTTCATTCACAATTAACAAATTTACGGTTAATTATAATAATTAAAAATAAATAAGTTTCTCAAATTTTATTTTTATTAATAAAATAGCCTGTACATCTAAATTTTCATATTCAAATTATTTTATATGTTTAACTTAAAATGTAATATATGCGTACAAAGTATAAATTTTTTACTAAGATATCTTTCATTTATAGTATTTAAATTATTAAGAATAAATGTGTTAAAATATTTATATCATACTATAAAAATATTTCATGTCTATATTTATAAATTATAAATTCTTTTTTAAAAAATAAATTCATTAAATATAATTAGTTTGTTAAGTAACATTCAAATTTTAAACGAATAAAATAATTTTATTATAAATTTTATCATTTATAACAAAATTTATTCATAAATATTATATTAATTAAATTAATAAATTACATCATAATTTCTTATTTACATTTGTATTATATTTGCTTAATTTAGTAAATATCATAAAAATTGAAATCATTGAATTAAATTAAAGGTAGTGTTTTGTACAAATGAATTTTATAAAATTTTATGAAATTTATTTATAAATCTAAATCTAAAATTTTAGTGTTAAGTTTAAATGAAAATTCATTTAGAATTCTCAATAATTAATTTCATGGAATCTATTATAATTAAATCAAATTCCATCAAAATTGATAGAATTTGTAAATAAATTATAAACCTAAAATCATATATATTTTAAGTAATAAAATTATTCTCTTATTATATATTTTTTTTATTTTATTCTAAATATAAAATTCATTTCATTTGTAATGAATTTTATATTTAGTATAAAATATACTAAATAAAAAAAATTTATTTATTAACAAATTCTATCGTGAAATTCATTTGCAAATGAATGAATTTTATCATAAAATTAAATCAAACTAATCAAAATTTTAAAAATAAATTTAAATATTCTTTTATGATAAGCTATCATTTACATATTTCCAACATATAATATATCCTAAATTTTATGGACGGTAAATAAAGTTTATAATTAAAAAATAATAGTTATTTTGTTTCAAATAAAATAATCATTATTTTGTTTTAACAAATTAATTTTATGAAATTTTTACACTTTATTTCGCAAAAATTACGTAAAAGTGATATTTAATTTGTAAAATAATAACTTTAAAAAGACATATTAGATCAATAAAAAAAATATATACGCTTCAAAGAATAATATAATATTCTGTATAGATTAATATAGTAAGATATTACATTAAATTAATAATAATAATAATATATTAAATTATTTACTTTTAATAATAAAAATTCTATAATAACGTTATCATTAATTTAAAATAATATTTATTATATATATATATATATATATATATATATATATATTAAAGTATTACTTCTAATATATTTTGAGTTTCATATTATATAAAAATAAAAATTAAAAAATAATAAAAATACAATGCAGTCCCTAAAATTAAGGGCAACTAGATCTTAATTCCTGTGAATCCCTTGCTTTTTTTTTCATTAATAAATGAGTTAATTTTTAATGATATTATTTAATACTGATATAAAACAACATAATATATTTATTTATTTATTTATAAACTAAAAATTGAAAATATTATGTAAAATGAGATATGTGATCTTTATAAATTTATGACAAAAGGGATTATTAAGTCACATGGTACTAACTATCGAATTAATTTCTTCTAATAATATAATATTTGATTAAATGGAAACAACGGTGAAAACAGGATTAATATAAATACCCAGTATAAAATAAAGTTGACTAAGTGTTTAAAATGAAATAATAATAAAAAGGAAAATTTATTAATTAATTAATCTATTTTAATGAATTTCATTTAAAAAAAAAACATAATTATGCAGAAAATTTAATTTAAACCGCATAAGCTGACTAAAATATAAATAGAATAAAATTATATGAATTAATTAATATATTTTTTAAAATAAAAAGATTAAATAATTTTGTTAAAATATAAAATTAAATAATAAATTATTATTTTTTTATATTTCATCAGATTAATTTTATTCATGACGGATTGAATCTTTAAAGGGTAAAGCGTTTTCAATGAATATTTTTTCCATTCACAATAATTAAACACTCAATCTTAAAAAATAAAAATACTAAACTAGCAAACCTAATACTCATCGATTCATAATAATATGAATTGAATATTTGAAAATTTCATAATTTTAATATGAATGATTTAACTTTCTTAACAATAAACATGCATCAAATATAAATTTGATTTCATATAATAGTGACATTAAATTAAATATTTATATCAAAATTTATGTATATTTAATTAATTAAAGTGTGTATATATAATTTTAAATATAAATATTTAATATAGAAATTATTAAATTTATCATAGTCTAAGATTAAATTTATAAATAAAGACATCAAATAATGAAATTCATTGTTTTCATAAAGAAAATTATTATTTATGTTTACATTATAAAATAATTCTCATTCTAACGTGGCCAAATTAAATCACCTATATTATAATAAAATTATTTTTAATTTAATTAAATTATCTTTTTATCTTATTTTATAAGAGAGGGGAAAGATAATAAGATGAATTATAAAAAATCATATAAATAATTATTATGCTTAGTAGAAATAAGGATAAAATTGAATAAATTTAATTAATGTACGTTAATCTTCTCAAAATGAGAGATGATATTGGATAATATAACTTTAGAAAATCAATTAGAGATGACAATAAATTGGATATTTGCAGGTATCAGACCCAAACAAATCACAATAAAACAAATATGAGTAGTGTACTATCGAATTTGGGATGTGTTCGAGTTTAAGTAATAATACATTCGAATTTTATGTATTGAATGCTCATCACATGAAGTCATTTATATAAGTAATAAATTACATGTAAAATATTTATTTTTTATTGTAACACCCCAAAAATTTTAAATTTTAGTATTTTATGAGTAATATTGATAGTTAATTTTATTTAATTTTAAAAAATTATTTGAGATTTTTCGGATTTTAAAAATCGGGTTCGATTTTCCGAAAATATAAACTTTGATGATTTTAAAAAAATTAATTTAAAGACTACGTGGTAAAACTAAAAATATATTTGGAGTCTACGAATTTTTCTGAGTTTTCTGGAATTTTTTCAGAATTTTTGAACCTCGTTTTCGGTCCCAAGACAGAGTAAAAATTCAAAATTTTGTATTTTGAATCGAACTGGCCGAATCAAACCGAACCGGACCGGCTTTCTTCTTCCTTTTTCTTTCTCTCCCGCGCACGTTTCTCCTCCTCTCTTCCTCTCCCATTTTTTTTCTCTCCTCCCTCCTCCCCTTACCGCGCCGCCGCATCCCCAGCCACCCTAGCTCGTCGGCGCGCCGCCCCAGGCGGTAGGAAAACGCTCACGAACGCCCCCTTACGCGCGCGCGACTTTTCGTCTTCCCGGCCGATCTAGCCACCAATCAGATCAGATCTTGTGTCTAAATCCATCTACTCGTCGAGAGCTTTCCATAGACACTAAGAACACCGAAATCCATCGAGCGGTTTGTCTAATTTTTGCCCAGAAAGTTTTAGCCCATTTTGATTTTTGGGCTAAATTTTTCGCAAACCGTGAACCCCACGAGAAAACCGAGAGTACCAGAGCGCTCCACTCGTCGAGAGCTTCGCGGCGATATAAATTTCAAAATTTTCTGACACTGTTTTTCGGTGGGTCCCACGGAATTTTACAGTGTTTTTCCGAGCGTTTAATGAGCTTATAAAATTCTGTAAAATTTATGTACTAACCCCCGTGTTGTGGGCTTCGTGTAGGTATCTTCAATTCGCGGAAATTCGACAGTTGTCCGGGTCTGTAAATTTCCGGCCAGACAGACCGACTACCGGAAAAAGTCTCCGAATTCAATCAAGGTTTTGGCTACCCCACCATTGTCAGATGTCCCAAGCGCGTCACCGGAGTCGGAATCGGCAAAGGTAAACTCGAACCTTGCTTTTTCGTAATTTTTTAGTGCTTAAATAGGATTAAAAATCCATAAAATATTCGTGGTAGTTCAGAAAATTATGATTCTTTTTGCAATAGCCTAGTAATATTGCTAAGGACAGCGCGGCAAAGTTTTAGAATTTTTAGACCTTGTTTGGGCAGTTTTTGCAAAAATGATCAATTATAAGGACTAAATTGAAATTTTACATGTTGTGATGGATGATTGATTTGATAGGCCCAGGAGGGGCTGTGTGATGTGATTAAGTTGTGGATATATGGATTGTGAATATAGAAGTGTGTTTTGAGCCCTTTTGCAGGTTGGGTAGGTCCTCGGTATAGAGGAGACTCTGTCGGATTTTCGACCCGACTTAGGACGTATTTGGTCTTTTCTTGATTTGTATTGAGTCAATTGTATTAAATAATTGTAATGTAATTGTCAGGTGAGCCGGGACAGTCTTCTTCCTCCGCCCAGCCGCCACAGTGATTGCTGTCAAGTTTGTGAGTAAAATATTAATTTTAATTGTAATTTCACTATTATTATATGTTCAAGCATGTCCATGCATCACTTATATGTATGTATCTATGTAGTTAAACTCTAGGCACGTTTTATGTTGCATTCATAACTGTTAAAGTGCCATGGATGTTGTTGTGATAATTTGGAGCAGTGTGCGTGCGTTGGCGTGCGTGTGATGTGGTGTGGACTATGGATAGGACGGGTAAACACGGCTTGAGATCTTCGCTGGGACCCCGATTTGGTTTATTAAGCGAAAGTCCGGCTTGAGTTCTTCGCTGGCACCAGGTTAGATTTAAGAGAGCTGTATAGGGGATCAGCTCCCATATATTATGATTGATATTACTGGGTGTGTGAGTGCTCCAAATTACCTTTTTGCTGTTATGATGTGAATTTGTTGCTGATGTTGGCATTAGTTTTAGATAGTTATAGAGATTATGGTTAAAATTAATATTTTACTCTCTGAGTCGAACACTCACTTCTGTTCAATATTTTTCTAGGCCACAGGAGGATATTTTGGAGGTTAACCTGCTTTTCTCCCTCGCAGGTCATCTATTTATGTTTGTGTAATTTTGTAAACTTTTAGAATTTCCGCATGTGTTAGAAATATTTAATTAAATTGGATCTGTAATGTGAATTCCTATTTTGGACCTATAAAATTATGTTTGTGTAAAATTATTATTATATGCTGGTTTGATGGGCTGGATGAGGGAGCTGAGCTCCCATTTATTTTTATGATGATATGAGTATGTGGAGAGTGAGCTGAGCTCCCTAATTGATTATTATTGTGTTTACAGGTCGGGTGAGTCAAAAACTCCTCGTTGAAAGGTTCATTTTATGGCCGGACTCTGTCCGGTTGAATTCTTGAATTGGGCCCAAATGGGTTTTAGAGTTAGGTTAATGAATAGTTAGGCTTACTACGGGCCTTGGGGGCTTTAGGCTGGCCCAGGTCCTAGTGCCGGTTCGGCCCATAGGTTGGGTCGTGACATTTATAATAATATTTATAAAATTTTTTATATACTATATTTCAAACAAATAGAATTTTAATAATTTAAAGAATTATTAAAGTTTTAAAATATAAATGATTAATATTTTTTATATGTAAATTAATAATTAAAAAAATATAAAATTATATAAATTTAAATATTTTTTAGATAATAATAATTAAATTTAAAATAAATTTAAATAATTAATATTAAATTTTAATTGATATAAGATTGATTAAGTATTTCTCTAATATCCAACTAATTATCATCCCTAAGAGCGACTAATAGAGTAAATTTAATTAATTAATAACTAATGGCTAAAATCCATAATTTTTCTTGTATGAAATCTAATTGAATGGTGAAATATAGGAATTATAAATTAAGTGAATTTAAATTAAAGAAACAATAGAAAATACCTAAAAATTATTATAATATAATTAAAAAGAAAAAAAAAACGCAGTGCCTGCGGCTGTGTTATCATAAACAAACAAATCTTGAGAAACAAAGAACAATCCCCTTTTGGAGCAAAGTTATATATATACGTATAAAAGAATTTCACTCTCTCGCTAGCTCTCTCTCTCTAAGCCTCCCCTCTCTGTCTCTCTCTCTTTCTATACCGTCTCCAATCCTGTCTCTATTCATCCATTAATCTATTTTGTTCTTATTATATGTTACTTTTGTTTTTTTTATTTATATAAATTATTATCCTTAATTTTCATCCTTTTTATCCTCTCTTGTGATTAAAATCTTTTAGTAATTTTGATCTCTTTTTGTTTTCTTTTTTTTTTTTTCAATCTTTTTTGCTGGGTGTTTTAATCTATCAAGAGTCTATAGTGATCGCTTCATATCCAAATCCAATCCAACGCTGAATCTTGTTCATTTTCATGGATCGAGTAATGCGATTTTGTGCTTTTGACTTCATGTAAGTGAATGACAGAGATATGGGATTAGAATCTGTTGGTGGGTTCTTCCACTTCTTTGCTCCACCGCAATTGGGTATTCCAACTGGACTGTCCAATACCTGATCAATCCAATTTTCTGTTGGTGCTTCGTTTGTTGATTCATATACCAATGGAGCAATTCCAGATAGGAGTTTGATTATTGGGTTTTCTTTGCCCTTTTCGTTCTTTTCGATTTTGGGGGTTAATGGATGCGCTAAGCGCTAATGAAACGCAAGAATTGGAAGCGTCTTCACTACGGTGGCGGCCCAGGCAGCTAGCATTTGAGCCGTACACGCCGGGGACTGATCCTGCGCACAAGGCAGAAGCTTTGCGCGTCGTTGTGAGAAGGCCTGTGAGTGTTTTTTTCTGGTTATCTTTTGCTTTTTGATTTGTTTTATTTTATCTACTTGATTGGTTTGTTTTATTGCGATTCTTATGCTGGTTTGTGAGGTGTTGGGTTTCAGTTTGCATATTAAAATTTGAGCGTTTTTGTGTTCAGTATAAGAATTGGAAACTTAAAGATTTTGAATATGAATGGCATTAGATTGAGAGGCTTAGTAATAGAGTTTGGACTCGTTTTAGTTGAAGAATCCCATTCTATGTGGAATTGATGCCAACCCAATGGCAACAGCTTAGATGTCTATTGCATGATGTCTAAAACACAGATGTTGAGGAGGCAACTGTACATTTGATAACGATAGAAGAAAAAAAAAAAGAATAAATCCTATATGCAACTGATGGATTGCCTTCCTTGATGTGATTATGGTGCAAAGGCATTAAAGATTCAGCATTTGAAATTATAAAGCATGGTTATTAGCTTCAAGGAAGCCCTAGTGAAAAATGCCAACATATAGAGGCTATTTCATACAATTTTTGAATACGAGGGAAGGTGACTTAATGAACAAGATTGAATATCAGACCACATATTTCTATAGGTTCTTGATACAAGCTGTTACAACAAACCCTAATTTAGTAAGTTGTTTAAGTTAAAAAACATGAAAACAATAAATCTAGAGAAGCTAAGCATATACTGACTTATTTGGTTCATGTTTAGCATATGCTTATAGATGGAGGAGAGGAGAAAATCCACTATTAATAATAAAAGGTATAGTATAGGAAAGAGAATCTTGCAAACCCTAAATTTCTTTGAATCTGATTTACAAACATTCAAATGGAGAATTATGCAAAACCCTAATGTAAAAAGGGTTAGTGTGTGTGTGCCTATTTTAGAGGATGCTAAAACCTGAATCAGGGAGGATTTCCTTTGCGTACAAGGGAACAGGTTGGTTGGTTACAAGATCAGGTATTAATACAAACTGTTTACCAGCACCATAAATCTCATTGAAAATTCCATTGGTGTTATTTCTCTGAATTTATTGGATTAAGTTTTATGGCAAGCATGATCCTTAGAATTCAAGGCTCATATAACATAAACTATTTTAGAAAACAGAGGAAAAACTGTGCAAGTGAGTGTCGGGTACAATGCAGAGATTAGGCTAATTGAGGACCACAGCATATATGAGGATATGTATAGCCAAGCGCAGCGCAGTTTGTTTGAACTTGAGATTCAGTTCAGTTGAGGGAAAGTGAACTTGAGGCATAATGGAGGAGAGCAGAAAATTCATTAATAGTAATAGAAGGTATATCATTGGAAGAGGATCTTGCAAATCCAAAATAAGGAGATAATACTTTTAAAATCTGTAATATCATCTCTGGATCATGTTAGAATTTCAATAATGAGGAGGTAGAGAATAGATTGGGGCATTTTGAAAATGACTTTGAAGATTTTCAATAGGAAGTTCAAATTGATTGATTCAAATATTAAGGATATTTTTTTCCCGTGTGTATGAGGACAGGATAACGAGGTTGGAGGGCATTGGAGCACGGTGTTTTCTTGTAGGAATCATGGAGTGAAATGTGAGGAAGGAGAGGGAAAGAGAGACATGAGTGTGCAATTTTTTTTGCGTTACTTGTGTCTTTGGTTAGAGCGGAATGCAAAAATTTTTTTAAGATCATTAATTGGTTTGCCATTGACAGGATTTTTATGGTTCCACAGTGTTGCTTTGGGATTATCCATCTCTTAAAAAAAAAAAATCCTCCTGAAAAAATAAAGAGTAAAACGAATTGAATGGTCAGTGGATTATGATATACCTTGTTATAATTTCATGTTAGTAAAGAAATCATAGAAGTTCCAAGGGGAAATTGACTTCCATAGGATTACATTGAATCTTAGTTTTTGTTTACTATCTTGGGCTGCAGAGCTCCCTGCATATGTCTCAACATTTTTTTCTTGGTAGTTAGGCCTGGATTTTTTTTGGTTAACATTCTTGTAGTATTATATTGTTAGTTTTTGCTTTTTGGTTGTGAAGAAAATAAAGAAAGAAAAAGTGAATGAAAAGTTCTCCGAATTACAATTTTGACCTTTACCTTCTTGATACAAATATTATTAATAAAGGATATAGATGTATCTTTCTAACTCCTACACCAATTTTCTCCCCAATCTGGAGAGAATAAAAGTGATGGGCCCAAATGGAAAATATTTTGTTGTCTTCCCTCCATTTTTCTTCCTCCCCCCTCCCTCCCTCCACTTCTCAAACAGAGGAAAATAATGTTCCTTTATGATTTTCTAGGCTTTGTTGTCCCTTATTTCCAAACACAGCATAAGGTATTCTTTTATGTCTTTTTTATCCTTCTAGAGGCAAATAATAAGAGTGGTGGGAGAAATATTATGATGACTGGAGAAGCAGGGTTTTTCTGATCACCCATCCTCACTGTGCTAAACCTTGGGGTTTTAGTCCTTTTTGTCTTCAATTGAACATGTAGATGGATTAAATTAGGATCTGACCTGGGTTTGATAAAATCTGTAGGTTACTGATCTTTAATTTCCATTAAGTTCAATTTAAAAACTTGATGTTATTAAATATTCATTGTGATTGATACGTGATGATAAGGAAATTATAGCGAAATCCTTGTGGCAGCATACATATATTTTTTGAGACTTTACATGATGTCTAAATTTGCTTGGTCCATGATGTGTAACCTTATATATTGACTAGTACATACATGTTTGACATTATCCACAAATCATGTGGGTGGCTAGTATCAGATTCTGAACTAGGTACATGCCATCCAAAGTTCTTTAGTTATTGGGTCTGAAGAAACCAACATTGTCTACGGGAACAGAGATGTTGGGTTGGTGCTGCCAATTAGGGTGCATATAGTGATCCCATAATTTGACCACCTCTGTCACAGTTTGTGTGTACATCTGCCTTCTGGTTTGTGGCCTTTTATCGTTATGCCACAGTCCATTGAACATCTGTTTTATCTTTGAACTTGTCTACCTTCGTCATTCGCATTTATGACGACCTGTCTTACTTAATAAGTTGAAGCACTCCTGAGTTAAAATTGTTTGAAACAGATCTTTCTGCTAACTTATAGCTTTTAATTTGTGCAGTTGGTGGCAAGACTAACTAAAGACATAGTTGAGACATATCAAATATGCAATCCACAGTTCAAGTATTCTGAAGAATTAAATCCAAAAAGATATTTGACCAGCCCATCAATTGGAGTCCTGAATGATGGCCATGACAATGTGAATTCTGATCTGATTCTGACTGTAAATTTTGGATTGGTCAATCTAGAGTCACAGAGAAGGTTTGCTCATGATTGCCATTTTTATTTCCTCATGATTTTTCTCCTTTTCTCAAAATCATATTTTGTTGTGCTTGGTGTTGTACAATCTTGGTAGTTGAAAAGTTTAGGCTTGAAAAGTCGCTAGTTATTGGAGAAAATTAAGATTTGAGATTAACAAATGGGGTTTTAGGGACAGACTTGAAGGCGTGGTGCTTAGGTCAATCTAGACTAGCAAAATGATGGATAGTAGTTTAAATAATAGAAAATAGAACAAGAGTACATGAAGTTGAAGAAGAGCATGGAGAACCAGAAAAGAAAGAGAGAACAAAGTCAACCATGGTCTGTGAACAAGCTATCAAATATTCTTCCACACTGCAAATTGAGCCCCATATAAGCTTGATGAGTGTACTTGAAACCTGATTTATGTCTATGGTTTGTTTCTAAAGGCCAAAGCTTGAATATCACTGTAGATCTTTTACTTTATTAATAAATCTTTTTTTGAAGTTTGATGTAAGAAAGATTGTACAGTGCAATTAAATTGTAGTTAAATTTTGGGGATAATTATATTCAGCAGCTTGAACTTTTGGGATCATTACAATTGAGTTCAGCTTTAATATATTATAATATCAATCCTGAACTTTAGTAAACAGTTACAGTTAAACCCTTTTCAATCTTCTATTCTCAAAGTTCTGTTCATTTTTCCATAAAATCTTGAAAATTTGGGGGGGGGGGGGGGTGGGGGGGTGTGGTTTTGTTCTGTAGAAAACTAATGGCAATTCAAAATAAGTTTTTGAGTGCAGTTTTTTACAAATTTTATTTGCGAACTACAATTGAAAAGATTTGATCTTATATCTAAGACTTATCTCTTTCATAATGCTTAATTATTTCTTACAAACCATGTCTTAAATTGAAACTCAATTTATGGTGCTTAAACCATTAAAACAATTTTATCAATGAAAAAATTGGATTGAGAGGAATTTTGAAAAGAAATTCAGAAATGTTGAGTATTGAAAATCCAAACTAAAGGTTAGGTGATATTGTAATGTTTTAAAGAATGAGGTTAACTTTTAAGTAACTCTTTCTAAAATGTAATTTCAAGTTTTTTGATGACCTGCTGATTACATCACATTTGCAGATACATTGTCAAAGATGTTCTTGGCCATGGAACTTTTGGGCAGGTTGCTAAATGCTGGCTTGCAGAAACCAATAGTTTTGTTGCTGTGAAGATTATTAAAAATCAACCAGCTTACTATCAGCAAGCTTTAGTTGAAGTATCTATTTTGTCAACGGTAACTAAAAAATGACCTTCAATTGTATATCTCCCAATAATTATAATATTTGTACTGATGGTTTTACTCAATACAGTTAAACAAGAGGTATGATCCTGAAGATAAGCACCACATTGTTCGTATCTATGATTATTTTGTATTTCAGCGGCATTTGTGCATTTGCTTTGAATTGCTTGACACAAATCTGTAAGTTACAGTGACTACCTATATTTAGTCTCCTAGTATCTGTGCATTCAAGGGCCTGCATTGAAAATGCCATTGTTACCTTCATACATGCATTTGTTGTTTTTATTCCTTTGTGCAGCTTGTTCTTGACATTGTGAAGTTATTCAGGTATGAGCTTATCAAGATAAATCAATTCAGGGGCTTATCACTGAGCATTGTCCAATTGTTCTCTAAACAGGTAAGGGTATTTCTGTTTAGAAGTTGAAAGTTTCTATAATGCTGCATCATATTTGGAGTTACTCATATTCTTATTCCCTTTTCCAATGTGTCTCTGAAAGATTCTACGTGGCTTGGCTCTACTAAAGGATGCTGGGATAATTCATTGTGATTTGAAGCCTGAAAACATTCTTCTTTGCACAGGGTAAATTACTTTTCTTGATTTGTTTTGATCACAAACTCTATAATGAGTCTTTGTTTCTGTTCAATTCGAATTTTTGTACTTTGAAAAAACAGTGTGAAGGCAGCAGAAATTAAAATAATTGACTTTGGATCAGCATGCACGGAGGATCGAACTGTTTACTCCTACATCCAGGTGCACATTTATGTTTATTCCCAGGATTTTTTTTTATTTATTTTTTTATCATCACATGGAAGGCCTTGTAATTGCATACTTCTGTGTATTCTGCAGAGTCGTTACTACAGGTCACCTGAAGTCCTTCTTGGGTATCAGTATCCTTTTAAATCAAAGTATTGTTTTATTGTTTCCACTAATTGTTTCTCTGGTCGCATCTGTGTGGGTGGATGAGGACATATTTTTACTTTTAATTAATTTGGAAATAGTTTAAAGTTGCTAGCTCAAAAACTTTAGTGTGGGCACACATGCAGATATTTCTTCTGGGAATGTTCCACTGATACATCGATACAAGTTTGGTTTTTTGCTAGAAAGAAAGCAGATTTTGAACCTGAATTTGGATAGCAGCATCTGATCAATCCTTAACTCTAAGTTTAAGCATGAATTATGATTAAATTGCAGCTGCAGTTTCCAATTGTACTTCTATTACAATTCTTTTTCCCTTTTCATTTACTGGTAGGCAGATTTTTGTTAACATTTAAATGACTTGTAGTAATTATTATGTAATTTTTTAATTTTGGTGTGCAAAATTAGTTCAGTAAGTCAACATCAGATATTTTCCAGATTAATGGGTGTTTTGGATAATGACTCATGGTCTAATGTTCACGGGGTTTTAATTAAAAGCTGAATTTTCATTTCACTGTGACTACAATTTACTTTTTACAATGAAAAGCCGACCTTAGCCTTTCCAGATACACTACTGCTATTGACATGTGGTCCTTTGGGTGCATAGTTGCAGAACTGTTTCTAGGATTGCCGCTCTTCCCTGGAGCTTCAGAATTTGATCTTTTGAGGAGAATGATTGAAATACTTGGGTAAGTCTTTTTCTTTTCTGCTGGTAACTAAGAGCTAAAGTTTATTTGACATTTTCTTAAAGCTTCTTTTTTACTTAGTGAAATTCAGTAATGGGTTTTCCTTGTCTCTCCTGAATTACCTCATATCCCTTTTAATATCACTGAGTTTTTATGTTCGGAATTTGATATTTTGTTTCTTTTTTAATTATATTTGTATTGTCTACTTCATATCCTCTTTTCTCATTCCAATGTGAATTATGAAAGGTATTGATATGCTGTTTCTTGATTCGACAAACCATTTCCTTGTGTATCATTTTTTTAGTATTGCTATTGTGTATGTAGCTTTCTTCATTTTTTCTTTTATGTTGATGCTTTAAAGAATTTAGTTATTAAAATATGCGAGCAGCCAAAGGGGTATTCCTTAGCAATTGTTTTGAACAGTCTTTTATTTGTGGTTGTGTATTTGTAGTGGACAACCACCCGATTATCTGCTAAAGCAGGCTAAAAATACAAGCAAGTTCTTTAAGTGCGTTGGAAGTGTCCACAATGTAGACAATGGTGAAGTTTCCTTTGGTAGCAAAAATGCTTACCAAGCATTAACTGTGGAAGAATATGAAGCTGTAAGTATCCAAATTCTAGTTCCGGAAGTAAGAGGAAAATCAGCAGATAAATGAAAAATAAATAACTTCATATGATCTTCCTCTTCAGAGTTTAAAGACACGGCGTGTTTTTCTCATTTTACTCCTGTTCTTTGTTATGTATTACTTTATGCGTGTATCTGATGGATGCTTGTTTCTGCTCAGAGAGAGTTGAAAAAACCATCTATTGGAAAGGAGTATTTCCATCATATGAACCTTGAGGCAATTGTTACAAACTATCCTTACAGAAAGAATCTTCCACAGGAAGATATAATGAAAGGTTATTCTCATCTCTGTAGCATCTGATTCTATTCAACGAATTTCCTTAATATTTTTACGATCTTCTTGGAAGTGTCTAATTTCTGTTGTATAATTAACAAATAACAGAGAGTCAAATACGATTAGCTTTGATTGATTTCTTAAGAGGGCTTGTTGAGTTTGATCCTGCAAAGAGGTGGTCCCCTTTCCAGGTAATTGAACTTGCTCTAGTTATCAGCAATTTCATCACGTTGTAGACTTGATTTCTCCTGCAATACAATATAAATTTACAGCTGTGAATAATTGGAGCTAAAACTTAATTATCTGCAGGCTTCAAAACACCCTTTTGTAACAGGGGAGCCTTTCACCTGCCCCTACAAGCCTCCTCCAGAGACCCCTCGCATGGTAAGTAGATGATGAGTGTTGTATTCATCAACCCGTTGCTCCTGATGCTTGGAGTGACATTTGAAAAGGAGTTTTCCTGGACCAGCATAAGATTTCACTATTATTTGGGCTTGTTATTCTCCTGAATTAATACTTACTACTGATTAAGCACTTTCATTTGGTTTAATTTTGATACATTTTGCCCCCATTTTTTTATGTGTTATTTACTTCTTCCTATGGTTGACATTTTTCTTTCCCAAATAATTAAGAAATGTGAAAAAACCTTGTTGCAAATTGCAACATAGGTTGCATTTGATGCTTGACAACCTTGTTACATTTAATTGAAGATTGTCCCAACCTTGTTTCATTTAATTTTCAGGTCCCTTGTAAGATTGACATTTTTGTTTATATTTCTGGTTATCACTTCATCTTTGATTTTCAATCCAAGAAGTTAATTGTCAAGATTTAAAAAAAGAGGAAAAAAAAGACTAATTTGGCCTGAAAATTGTTTATGTTCACTTTCCTCCCTTTTCCTGCGCCCTTCTCCTATTCTTTATTGGATTAGGCTTTGTTACTGTATTATTGAGATACACGGTTATTCATGGGTTACTTGCATTGTGGGGGTTTAGGCTCTTGTTTTGCATTATTGTTATTCATTTGAAATGATACTGATCTCTTTGTCTTTCTATTTTCTTAGCCTGTTGCACAAAATTTTAAGGTGGACCATCACCCAGGCGGCGGGCATTGGTTTGCTGCTGGTCTCTCTCCTAATGTGAGCTTATTGCCCGTTTGAAATATTTAATGCTTTTAATTTTTTTAAGTAAAAGAGGAATTGAAAATTTCTGCAAATTTGTGATCATTGAGACGCTTACTATCTGAGTCTATTCAAATTTTTTATGCACAGAGATGCAGAATGAGAATAATGGGGAAAAAAAAACTTACAGCAATTTTATTTTGAATGCAGATTCCTGGTAGGACCAGAGTATCTCTTCATAACAGCCCACATTTTCAAGTGGTTCCCTATGGGCATGGTAATAGTTATGGCAGTATAGGAAGCCATGGTAGTTACAATGATGGCATTGGCCTTGGAAGTAGTTATGGGGATGGCAGTAATATGTTTGCATATTATTCACCAGTTGGTCCTTCTGGGATGAACATGCATGCACAGACTGGTCTGTCAATGCTTGGAAGCAGTCCAGATGCAAGACGTAGGTTTATTCAGTATTCACATCCAAATGGAATTGGTATGAGTCCATCAACAGGAAATTTTGCACCACTTCCCCTTGGCACCAGTCCCTCACAATTCACTCCACCAAGTTCCTATGGTCAAGTTTCCACTGGTTCTCCAGGACACTATGGTCCAACTTCACCTGCAAGAAGCAATAGTCATGGATCACCTTTAGGAAAAGTGGCTGCAGTTACCCAATTCAATAGAAGAAAATGTTGGGGGTATTCTGGAAGTTCTCAAGAGAGTATGCCATCTTTGCATTGGCAAGGACAATATGCTGATGGCACCAGTTCTACCCAACCTGAGGGAAATCCTTCAGTGCTTGGAAGTTCACCCTCACTTCGGCAGTCAAATTCTAGCACTGCAAATTGGATGCAGCAACATGGAGGTAGTGGAATTTCTGCGGGTCATTCTGCCATTCAGAACATGCCAGGCTCGTTCAAGCACTCTAGTATGCAATTCTCTCATAATGTAGGACCACCTCATGATAAGCCTGATACTAGCCTGTCATTGCCAGATCCAGGGGATTGGGATCCCAATTACAGGTATCCTATACAATTTTCATGTTGCAATGCAAACTTCAACCACATCAAATTTTCAGATTCATATTTGCCCGCAGACTTTTTTTATGCATCATAAATTAAAAATATGATTACAAATGGGGCAGAGAATTCGGTCAGTTTGGTTCTGAACTGAATCGAATTGGACAAACCAAATTACTGAATTCCCTAAAGAGAGGCACTGAACTTAACCATGAAGACGAGTACAACCTGTCCAAAACAAAATATTTTGAGTTCGTGCACAAAGGCAAAATGAAGCAAAACAGCAAGTTACACAGGCAAAACTGGGAGAGTCTGAAGCAAAACAAAGCAAAATGGCAAGGGGATAAGCAAAACAAAGTGAGAGAGACTAAAGCAAAAGAGTGTGAGAAGTGAGAGAGAGAGGGCGTCGGAGGGGTTGAGACTTGAGAGGCAGGTTGGGGGAGGTACAGCTGCACAACCAGGGAGGGAAAAGGGAGCTAGTGAGTGAGTAGTGACTTAGGGTTAGGTCTGCCTCCATTTTTCATTTTTTAGTGAAGTAAACGTGGGCTTGACCTGGGGTTTTTTAGAGTTTTTAGTAAATAACACGAGTCTAAACTGAAGTAAAATAACCAGGCCTTTTAAGCATAACAAGCCTAAACCCCTTGTAAATGCTGCCCACTAAATTCAGTTGGTTCGGTTTATTCGTTTTTTTGGGCGAAATAACTAAACTAAATTGAAAATCGAACTTCTTATAAAATCAGAACCAAACCAAACTGAAAAAACTGAATGCAAATGGTTCGGTTTGGTTTTTCAATTTTAATCGAATTCTTCTCAACCCTAGTCACAAATGAAAATGATGGATTCAACATGCATTTAGCTTAGTTTTTGGGGTTTCACACTGAATGGTTCTGGTTCTGGAGGTACTATTTGAGTTTACCATAGTAGCCATTTCTGACCCATTTATCAAATTTGATTTATTTATTTATTTTTGAAGACAAACGAGAGTTAATTGAAGATTGAATTTTTTGAAGTTTATTAGTACGGCATTGGTCAGGCGATGAAAGAAGAAAATGGTTAGGTTATCCTCAATTAATCTACACAAAATTGAGTGATTTAATGCCACAAGCTGGTAGAGAACCAATTTGATACTTGAATGATTTCGTCCTATACAATTCTGTTAGATTTAAGTCTTTTATGTCTGTTTCTTCTGCTTATGGATTTGTAATTTTCATCATCCACTTTTCAAAATTCATTAGTTATTCAGGAGAAACATGGTGCATTTATTTTTCCAATATAATAAAATTATTGCGCGATTGTACATCTAAGAGATTAGATGGTATATCTGCTGAGAGCATGTTCAATATGTGTTTTTGTAATTATTATTAACCATTGAAGTTCCAAAAGTTCCTGAGTGGTAATTTTGTGATGCTAATAGCCGTCTTACTTGGAATAACCAAGTAATTTAAAAGCCTTGTGCTTATTTAACTTGTTAGTATGGCATCCATTATTCATTTCTCAGTGATGAACTTCTTCTACAAGAGGATGGTTCAGATGTCAATTCCATAGGCATTGAGTTCAGCAAAGGCATGCGTCTTGGTTCAGGTGATTCATCGGTTGGTTTTGGAAGATCCTACTGGGCATCAAACCAAAGTTCGAATTCATTGATTCAGAGGTATACTCTGTATTCCCTTGAGTATATTTATACAGTTCATTTTCAATTGCACATAGCTGTGTTCATTTTATTGATTTAAAAAGTACAGGCTTATTCTCTCTCTCTCTCTCTCTCTCTCTCTCTCATATGTAATTGATGCAACATCATATTAATCACTTAATGTGTGAATGGATATGCACTGTGAATTTCAAGTATTTTAGATGAACCGAAGTCTTGGTTTATTTTTTTAAATGAACTTAGTGACAAAAGATGGAAGCTGTTGGTTGGATGATAGTTCCATAGGTAATGTTAAAATTTTAGTGTTGGTCATCTCTTATCTATTGGTTTGTTCAAAGTAGTGTTTGGGTGCCTTTTTACCTCCTCAAGTCATGTGTGGAAAGGTTGTGTATTCTTTTTTGGAGGAGGAAATGAGTGATGTTATATATACTGTTTTCTTACCATTTTGGATTTCACTTGTGTCAGACAAAATGGACCTATTCAAGCATTTACACACACTGAAGTGGGCAGCCCTCCTTCAGCTCATGATATGCATGCTGGATATGGCCGTCCAATGTCAAAGCCTTCTCACTTCATGCCTCATATCTCGCAAAATTCACCAAGTCGTTTGGGACAGCAATCTCTTCCACGCTTCAGTCATGGGAGATCTGCTGTTCGGGGTAGTGAATGGAATCATATCAAGGTCCAGCCCCCAGAACCCAATTTTAATTCTGGGGGGCCACTTTCTCCAGGAAATGGTTCACTCAATAATGGCATGCCATGGGGTACTTCTTTTAACATTGACATGTTACTTCTTCCTTTAGTTTCTCTTTTCCATTGTGTTTAATATTAATCTTGTAGGAGCAACATTAGCTGTACTACATAGTTTCTATGGGCAATAGGATAGGTTGATATGATTTTAACTCATATTACATTCTATTGTAGGGCGTAGGGCTAATTATCCTTTCACAAGCATTCCACCGGCATCCCGAGGGAGAAAAGACTACGGAAGGATTGCCTAGTTTTGGAATCAGCTTATTTTTTTTCCATGAAGGGTTTTGTTTTGAGTGTTGGAATGAAAGTTGTACTCGATAGTTCACCAGCCTAGTGGGCTGATGCTAAGAAAATCCTCACCCAGACATGTTCATTCATTGTGCTTGCATAAATATAATTCATGGTTGTGGTTTCTCCTGTCTTCTGATCATTGCACTTGCAAATGTTTCCATAAATCCCCCCGTCCTTCCCCTGTTTCTGAAATCACAATTCTGTGGTCCTTGCACTCTTTTTCCAGATTTTCAATTTAGTAATTTACATATATTACTAACCTATAGATTGCTTTTCATGTGTTTGAAGGAATCTGACCTGGTTATTGAAGCGTAATTTGCAGCTGCTGTGAAGAATTTCAGTCTCGAATCAAGGTCAAAGGTGAAAGCTCGAGTATACAGTAGGTCATATATTTTCTAGTTTACTTCTTGTGTTGACAAGTTGTATAGGTTGAACCTCATTCACTTGAGATATTCTTGTAAAACTTAATTACATGGTGGAATGGGGAGTGGTTATGTTTCGTTGACAGTTCCTTTGAAAATTTGTGAGCCCCAATGGTTTTTGGATCGTTTGAAATGTAAGGTAATAACTGACCATCCTCAAATACAGATGCATGCTATTTGCTTGACCTTCTAACATCAATTGCATCTGATGAAATTTCTGTTAAAAAAAATTATTGCAGAATGAAAGAGCTCGGCTCATTTTATATTTTAATGTTGAGTAATTTATTATGTATGTGATTTATGAGAAATTTTAGTAATCATGGGAGGCCTGACATGTATGTGAGGAATATTTTTTGAGAGGCAATCAATGGTATCTCATGATTTATAAATAAAATGAATAATTTAGATCAATATAAAAATAAAAATAAAAATAAAAATATTATTATTATTGGGTGAGAACAGACAATGGTAAAGAAAAAAAGAAAGAAAGGGTGCGTGTGTGAAGCACAGAGCTTGTTGAAGGGGTGATGTGTGGGTGGGATCCACCGTTCATCGATTTTCCCTCAGACTCAGGAGATGGAGTTGTATTGTATGCTTTGCTGCTGTGTGGCTATCAAACTATCAATTTCTAATTATATAAAAAAATCGTTATATATATAAAAATCTTTTTTTTTTTTTTTTTAAAGCCATAATAAGAACAAGAGAAGAGAGAGATGAGAAGGCGAAGAAATATGGAAGTGGCAAAATGGCAATCTCTGCACCACTCAAGGATGGACCCAATATCTCCTCCAGCCAATAGCATCTCTCCCTCCCATATCTCTACCCTTTTTGGACTTGTAAGCTTCCATTTCTCCTTGAATGAAAAATTTTTATTAAGACTATCATAAAAACTAAAAGATAAAGAATTTTTCTTTTTTTTCTTGAATGAGAAAAAAAATCATTCTAACACGCAAGACCGCAACAGAAAGGTTCCCACAGTTTTGCATTCTTCCTTTCTCCTCAACTGCTTACTCCTTACTTTGTAGTCTCCACCTCTTCTTCTACTACTAATAATAATACAGTTTGTTCCAGGTATGGCTTTCATAATTCGCGTTACTTCTTTGCCATTTTTTTTTTGGTCTTTTTTCTTGCAAGAATTAAGGTTGAATTGTTTGCTTCTCTTATGGGAATGTTTCACCAGTTCTGCTCTTTGTTTTTTCACTTTTTCTGTTCTTGTTCTTTTGGATACTTTTCTTGGGATCTTCTCCTTCTGTTGATAAACTCAAATTTGCGGGACAGTTTCGGACAGAGAAGAACTTGTATAACCCACAACCTTTCCAATACTGTTAACAATGAGAATAAGCGCCATTTTGTTATTATCATTTACTCTTATCTAATAAAGAAAACAAATTGGGTTTTTGCTGAAATTGGAATTAAAATCTAAAAAAGGTTGGAAATTGCCTGTTGAAGATATTAACATATGCTTTTCTTGCGACCCTTTAGTTCATGGTTTAACAACCTTGTCTCAGTCTATAGAATTTCACTTGATTTCGGGGACTATGCACAATTTTAAGCTGGTGAACTTTTTTTTTTCTGAGAAGTCAAGCTTGTTAACCTATTTGAGCTATGGTTCTATGAAAATTTCAAATATAGTTCTAATGATGCTAAACTCAGATCAAGGATTTAGATATATCATTTTAGTGTTGTACTGGTACTGATGGGATTTTGTGTGTGTAATTTTTCTTCTCATTCCTTGTTCTATAAAACATTTATTGTTCAAGAAACACAAAATTGACTTCAGGAGAGTTTTCTGGATATAAATCTCTTGCATCTGCATATGTGTTCCATGTGCTCTGACACTTTTGTCCATTATATGTGTATTGTATGAAATGTTCTTATGGCCAAACAACCTTATGCATCCATTTTCTTTTATTTCATGGTCTACTTGACTGGGTACTTTTCATTGTTTATTTGATTTAGATAAACAAGTCTAAGAATTCTCTCTTCTTTTTTATTACCAGAAGGCTAACAACGCGATCTTTGGGAGATTTAGTATACAACACATCCTTTTACGCTGACCTTAGTGAATTGAGAACAGTTGAAGAGCTGTAAACGAATTTTGCTTCATTAAGTAGGTTGAGATCTTGTAATGCTCATTGCACATACTTGAAAGGAAGACATATGATGGTCACTGCAGCAGTTGTCGGACTTAGTGCAGGAAAGAAATTCTTGAGTTCTACCTTTTATTATTCTGACCTTACAGAAAAGCTTTTCAATGTCAATGATAATGGATTAACCCACTACCAAATTGCTTCAACAAAGAATGTGATAGTTGCAAAAAAGTCATCAAATTATGGCCCCAGTTACCCATCATCCAATAGAAATACACAGTCTATTAAGGCTCTTAAAGAACATGTGGATACTGCCTCTGCTCCCTCAACTGCAGCAACACGGTTCAAGACATTCCATGACATAGAAGAGGATATTTCTGATCTCGACTATTCAGTGGAGGCACTTCTCTTGTTGCAGAAGTCAATGCTTGAGAAACAGTGGAATCTTTCGTTTGAGAGGACAGCCTCAAGTGATTCAACCAATAAAAAAAGTCAAAAGAAGATACCTGTCACTTGCTCTGGATTATCTGCTCGACAACGGAGAATAAATACTAGGAGGAAGAATCTGAGCCAAAGTAAATCCATAGTGCAAGCTAGTACATTTAAGCAGCTAAAATCAGCTGTCAGTCCTGAGCTGCTGCAGAATCGTTTGAAGGGTTATGTTAAGGGTGTAGTAAGTGAAGAGCTTCTCACGCATGCAGAAGTTGTATGCCTGTCAAGGATAATTAAAGCTGGTCTTTCCATGGAAGAACATAGATCCAGGTGAGACACACTGATTCTTCTTCGTATGCCTTGTTAAATTTCAAAGAGAAGTAGCTTTGCCATGCCAAAGACATTTTTTCTGTATGTGGAGAGACCTCAAAAGTGATCATAAAATGTAGAATTGAAGCAACGATACCCTGATTCAATAATAAATGGATCACAGGAGGTTTTGTTTCCTTCTTATTTTCATCTCAATGTTTTTTCTTTTTGAAATACTCCATTCTTCTCAAAAATCAAAGCTGCTTATTTTGGAAAGAAATTAAAGACATATGATCTTATTAATTATAAGTCGTCCATTTACATTGCAAATTCCAGGCTGAAGGAGAGATTAGGATGTGAGCCCTCTGATGCAGAACTCGCAACTTCCTTGAGGATCTCTCGTGCAGAGTTACAATCCAAATTGATAGCTTGTTCTTTGGCAAGAGAGAAACTAGCAATGAGCAATGTTCGTCTAGTTATGTCTATTGCTCAAAGATATGATAACATGGGCGCTGAAATGGCTGACCTTGTTCAGGTAACATTTTTTTTTTCTTATTTCTATCACGAAATATTTTTATCCTTGAATGCAAGTAACATTCCTTAGTCAGATCTGTTGGTACCCTCTTACATGTAAATTTTGTAATAATTCTCATGCAGGGAGGTTTGATTGGACTATTGCGTGGCATTGAGAAGTTTGATTCTTCAAAGGGGTTCAAAATTTCAACTTATGTTTATTGGTGGATACGTCAGGTGAGGCTGATATTTGCTTTTAGATTGGAATTTGTAAACAACTTAGCATTTGGCAACTGATAAATTACTTTTGCATACACATTCCCCAACAGATAATTGGAGAGAAACCATGTCTATTACAAGATCTTAATAACTTACACTCCAACTTATTACCTTCCCAGTCTTTTCTGTTTCTGCTAAATTGTTCACTTATTCTGCCCCTTCTGTTTATTAATGGCATATTAAAGGATGTGATAATGCAACATGTAAATTATTATATTTCCTCTCTTATTTTTCCTCCCAAATCTGGATTTTATGTCCCATGCATATCTAAACTGAGAAATGAGTCCAGGTGATATCTCTTACCTGAACACATTACTACAAATTTGTTTGTAATGTGTATTATTCTGTCTGTCTTGGTTTCAACAGGGATTGTGCAAAGCTAATGCATCTTTGTAGTTTCCTTCTGTTACAGGGTGTTTCAAGAGCATTAGTTGAGAATTCGAGAACCTTAAGACTGCCTAATCATTTACATGAAAGGTTAGGCTTAATACGAAATGCAAAAATCAGACTGGCAGAGAAAGGAGTAACTCCTTCAATTGATGTAAGTTTTTTTAGCAAATCAAAGCAAATTTATTCTCTCTTTTTTTGCTTGTGTACTAGAATATCAGTGTAATTTGCAATTCAACCAGTCTCAACGTATGGATTATCAATGTGTCTTATTTTGCTGTTATTTTCAGAGGATTGCAGAGTCCCTGAATATGTCCCAGAAAAAAGTTAGGAATGCGACAGAGGTATGAAATATTTTAAGATACTTCTTGCACATTATGCTTTTATTCTCTGTATGCTATTCCTTACCACAAAATGTCATTACATGCAGGCAATTAGCAAGGTCTTTTCACTTGATAGGGAAGCATTCCCCTCTTTGAATGGTCTCCCAGGAGAGACTCACCATAGTGTAAGTGAAGATCAACTTGGATTCTGCAAATTCATCTCAGAATATTATTTTTCACCCTTTTAGTTATTTGTGTCTATTTTGCTCGGGATTGAGTTCTCTTTCTTTCTTTCTTTCTTTCTTTTTTTTCTTTTAAAGTACGTTGCAGATAATTGCCTTGAGAACAACCCATGGCATGGAGTAGATGAATGGGCACTCAAGGTAAAAATAAAGCTCCTAATAGTGACAACTCCTTGTTTACGTTGAAGGCTATAGAAAGAAAATATTCATCTTTAATAATATATTTGCAGGAAGAAGTAAACAAGCTTATCAATGTGACTCTTCAAGAACGAGAAAGGGAGATTATAAGACTTTACTATGGTTTGGATAATGAATCCCTTACATGGGAGGACATTAGTAAGCGGTGAGTAGAAATAAAGAATTCCCTACTTCTCAGAAAATTGGCTGCACTGACTCTTTAGAAGCACCTTGATAGGTAGAGAATGGCACATTCTTCAGTTACACGAATCAGAAGCACCCTTTCGCTTTTATGCATATGAGAGTCTAAGACGTTGTATCCATTGGCAAACTCTTAGCTCTTTACTTAGAAAGCTATTTGGTTTTTTTGTGCATGATTTCAGTTTCTTTTGGAACAGTGTATGAACTGACTGACAGGGTCTGTTTATATCCTAAAAATTGAATCATGGTTATCTGTAGTGATAGCATCTGTGCTTTAGGGAATTACATAACGGGAAGGAACTTATTATTCCTTTAATGTATGAGGAATTACATGTTGTTCCTTCCTTTTTTTTTGAAAAAAAAATATATATGTACCATGTGAATTTAACAGTGGCACTGCAACATCTCTTCAGGATAGGTTTGTCCAGAGAGAGAATTCGACAAGTCGGGCTTGTTGCACTAGAGAAATTAAAACATGCTGCAAGGAAGAAGAAGCTGGAGGCCATGCTAGTGAAACATTGAATTGGTGCGTGCATGTTTCATTGAAACTCCAGAATATGACTGTATATGTACAGAAAGGAAAGATGTATCTTCCATTTCTTTTTTCAGAACAGAAACAACTATCGGAGATCATGTTTGTAAGGGCCTATAACCCCAAAACTTTCTGTAGAGTTGAGCATGCTGATTTAAGAGCTAGATGGAGCAAAAAATTTTCATGTATTTATCATATAATTTGATGGACAATCCGTGGATCTGAAATCAAAATTATTTAATTCTATTATGTACTATGATGATGGCAATGATCAACTGAGGGCTTCATCTTTAATCATTATTATTATCTCACATTAGATCTTATTCTAATGGTTCTTTAGCTTTAGTCATCTGGGATGGAAATATTTTGAGCATTTTTACATCCTATCTAAATTGAAATCACTGTTCATATCAGAGACAAGATAGAAGAAAGAAATCAGACTGTTGCATTCGTGTTTTCTTTTATTATATTAAATGGTTTTATTTTTATGGAATAATTTTTTATTCATTGGAAATAACATGTGATTTCTTTTAAAGAAGCTTATTCCAAATATGTGGAAATGAAACACAGTAATTTCACATATTTAACTATCATATCTCTCTTACTGTTGAGTCTGCAGCACTGGATTTTGCAGTACTAGTGCTATGTAACAGCCATGGAAGCTTTAAATGTGCGTCACAAGTTAATTCTCACATTCAACTTGCATATCTAATTTTCTAGCAAATCATATATATCAGTGCTTGATTTTATTTAATTCTCAGATTTACAACCTAAGCTATACTGAATACTGATAAATCAGATTAATCTCCTGAAATCGAGAAAACGAGACTCAAAAATCAGATTTTATTTAACACAGATTTCCTACGGTTCCTGTCTGTCCTACAGCAATTCACACTCTCTGCTGATGAGTCTCTCTTGTTATTCTCAAACATTCACAAGCCTTGAATAATAAACTAGTAGATCAAGATCCCATTGTCCCTAGTGACAAAGCAAAAATGTAGTGTTGGTTAGTAATTAGCAGACCACAACGGAGCCTACGAGAATGTATTTTTTGGTTCATTATCAAATTGATCTTTTATTTATTACATTCTATTACATTCACTTATCTCATATTTAAGCTGAAGATAGTAGTTAAGAAGTTCTTGTGCCTAAAATTGATTGGAGGACTTGAGTTGGTTTAACTTTTGGATATGGCGGATAGCAGATACACATCTAAGCAAGTAAACCTATCAAAATTGCACCTAATAGCTGATAAAATCATCTGTTAGCAGCAATTTATATTAATTCTATTTTAAGAATTATTTTTCATTAATAATTAGCTAATTTAATTTCATTTTTTTATTTAAACTATATTACTCTTTTAAAATTTATTAATTACCAAATTTTTTATCTTAAATTAATTTTTTTAATAATAAAATTATTTAAAATCACATGAAATAATAGATAAATATAAAACTAAAATAAATAATGATTAAATTAATTATAATGCTCATTCTTATATGATAAAAATATGTATATATATAAAAATAATATTTTTATTAAAAAATTATAATATATTTTTATTTATATTGTATAATAAATTAATAATTATATAATATTTATTCTTAGACAAAGTTTTAATAAATGTTTAAGAGGAGTCTCTTTCCGTTCCCGATCCGCCTGCGCTATAAATATTTACTAGCTCAGATAACCAAACTTCAGCTATAAATATTTCCTAGCTCAGATAACCAAACTTCAGGGTTAGTTAAGCCTGAATAAAAGCCAGATGCAGGTATTTCTTTAGCTATATACACAGTAAATGGTTGAATATCTGCCATAACCCGTTTTTCCCCCTCAATCTCTGGGACGCAATGCGAGTCACGATGGAGAGTGGATTGAGGAAGCAGCACCAAAAATGTGTTCACCGGCCGGTCCTTTCCCCTCTACAGGAAAAAGAGGTTTTTACCGCCATCTCTATACACGAGGAGGAATCAAAGTCACAACAATAGTTAGTTTCAATCTAAACTCTTTAAAAAAAAAAAAAATCTAAGAATACAAAGCTAGATTAAGCAACAAAGCCCTAACTTCTCATCAACAGCATCTAAATTAGCAGCACTCATAAACCACTGGAAGTTAGATATTGGAGGAAACTAAATCATATGATTTGGGCTCTTAGTTAGTGAGCAAATGCAAATGGTTTAGCTTCCTCCAACTCTCCCTTTCAGGATCCATGGCATCTTTCTCGCAATAATGTTATAGTGATTTCACAAACCATCGAAGGTAAAATATTGGAGGAAACGAAAGCAAATATGATAAATGGTTTGGGTTCCTCCAACTCTTACTTTCAAGATATGTGCACGGCCATTGGCCAAAGCTTGAACTGCTTCTTGCAATGAAGATTCTATTTATAGAGATAAATATGCTGCTAACGGGCACATATTTGTTTAGGAAGAATACCATGTGCAATTCCTGAAGCCATCTCATGCATATTTTCCACTAGTCATGAGAGGCGTGTGTGAGAGATTCCATTTGGAGGCTATTGCTACGAGATGCAAGTATCAATAGATGTGAAATTTGAGTGTGGGGACAATAAGTGAAAAGTGTAAAAAGGTAATTAGATTCATAAATCTGAGAGATAGAATTGAATGTATATAAATTCTAATGGTGAAAAACACACACACATATATCGTAGAACAACCCCTATTTGGAGCTCGTGTGAAGGGCAGTTCTATGATTGAACCGACAAGTGTCCTGCCCTGGCCCGAGGACGAGTCAAAATGAGTGGTTTTGAAGAACAATGTTGTCACAATGGGATAATGTTAAAGAATGGTAAATGTCTGTCTCAACAGCAATATTTTTGAATGTTAAAAGAAGAATGCGGGTTTGATCCATATGTGTTTGCAAGGGAAGGAACCTTTCTCACAGATTATTGCTACCAACTTTTTCGAAGGCTATGGTTTTTCTTTTCTTTTTTCTCTAAAATAGAGAGATGATGTGTTCAATCAAGTGAAAAGCAAAGGTACAAAACCGAAGGAGGCCTATCACCTAGCCTGAACAATTAGCAGATACAAAGTAAAAATAAAGAGACTACCGAGTCAGGGCAATTCTTGCCACATGATGGGCAGCCCAGTTTACCTCTCGCCTAATGAATTTAAAAGGAACAAACCAGAAAACAGCTATAGATACAACTATCATCATCAATGATGATTTCAATGGATTGCAAAGGAGGAACTCTCCTAGCCGCAGCTTCAAATGATAGAGCATCACCTTCGAAGATTACTCTCTGCAGACCATGGTCCTTAGCAGTCAACACAGCTTCCATCAAGCCCAATGCTTCCAAGACTAGAGGATCAACTTGATCAGGCACCCTCTTACATCCTTCAAACGATACAGCACCTGTTGTCCTTGGCCACGAATCCAGTTTCACCACATCTCTCCGCTAGATTGGTCGCTGCATCAAAACTAATTTTAACAACACTCAACTCAGGGTGGACCAGGAGGTCATGTTCCCAGTACGAACCAGTGTTTTCCCCTCGACAGCAATCATTCTGGGTCCTAGGAGCCTGGAGATAATCCTCATACAGCCTTTGAGCTTAGATTAAGAATCTCCACATCTGACCAATCTTTACCTGAAAGAAAAATTCGTTCCAGGCTATCCAGAGGAACCACAAAATGTAAAGTGCCCAGTTATTCATCCCCCAACTATCTTGATGGTTCTATAACCAGTTCGAGATGCTAATCCAAACCTCCATCGGGTAGTTACCTTCTAACCTATCAATTCTGAAGTTGAGAGGGAGAGAAACCACACTTGGCACTCCAAGTCACAGTGACACAGAGCATGCAAGAGAGGAGAGGACATACATTTTCCAAATAATTTATATTGGCCGAGAAGGTCACCGGATTCATAAAGAAATTACTTCTGATCAGGAGGTCTGTAGTCTGTACAGTTTAAGATTATGTTGAATAGTGTCTTTGTTTTCAAGTTGTTGAAATATCAATTAGTCCAAGATTAGTCCAATAGCATAGGTATTCAATAGTACATGGTCCACAGAGTAATTAATAATTACAGCATATATACTCCATCTTGTTCTTCCATAAGACAGAGTAGTAGTACCAAGCATGAAGCCTTCATGCATATTTCCCAATTTGTATCTATTCAAGACTTAAAATAATAAATAGGCCACCAATTTATACCTTTCGAAGGCAACAGATTTGTGCACCAAATTTCTACCTATCCTATTTCCACCTCATCCTTTTATCACCAGAGACAAAATCAATTATGAAAGAGGCAGCTTTCGTACTGTTTGTTAAACCATAACATATTTTAGAAATTGGCAGCTATACACCTCCGCCAAGTGAACAAATTTCTCTCCCTGGCCCAGTTCAGGACTTCAGGGTCACTAAAACAAATTGGTAGCACAAAGAAAGTGAGGATGAAGGAAAAAGAAATAGGAGCAACAATTGATAACCAAAAATTTAAGCCAAAAAGAAGGGGAAATTATGATAAAAGAAAGGAGGGGGGAAAAGAAAGTTTGAAAATATACCAAGTACTCAAAGCATAAAGCAAAACAATATTCAATGCAAGGTAGATGAAGAGGAAAAAAAATAAGATCATTAATAGAATCATGGCAAAACATTTTTACAAGAATAGCTAACAAGGAAATACAAGTGTAAATAAGTGAGCAGCAGCAATGCATAATAACTAAGGTAATGACTACAAAATGATTTCAAATTATCATTTCTTAAAACAAATAGTCCTGTCCATCACAGACAAGATGAAGGAATATGGAAAAACTGACCTTTTAACTACGATTATTTGTTTGCATGATGCATCAGACCCTATTTTATCCGAAGGACTGCTTTTTCCGCCTGTAGTTGCTCCACATCCCAGCAGCTCCACAGAGGCTCTAAAAATCAGCGTCTCTTCATAAGAGAACTGTTATGCATCTCTAGCAACTTATCAAGGTTCGTCAGGAACCAATCTTCCTCCTTCTGGGCATACAACCTTTGATGCACAGAGTCCACATATATGCTTATGCTACCATAGCCATAAATCTGGTGACCATTGTATGTCCTGCCAGGTTTAGGCTTAAATAGCAAGCCATGATGTTGTGCATGAGCCTCAACAACTTCTTTCAAAGTCATCTCAAGACCACCACCCACACCATCTGACTGGACTGTGCTTCCCACACCCATTGCAGGTTGCTGTTGAGCATGTGCTGCAGCTCTCTGCTGAGCCTCAAACTGCTTTTGCTCTAGTGCCCTAAAATAACTAAGATTCTCCCTCAAGCCAGGTTGGACGACTTCCATACCTTCAATAGCCCGATCAATCATGTTGAGGCCAAGAGTAAATTGATACCGAATATTTTCATGGGCCTGAAGCTCCGGTGGGAGGAGTCCCTTCCAACCAGTATACCATTTATGAACCTCCTGTAAGTTTGGATTTGAACACAACCAATGATATAGAATCTGCAGCCACTTGACAAAGAAAAATCTTTCCATCAAATCAACCATGAGATGAATTGGAATTGCAGAAGCCCATGACATGACCCAATAGAATTGATCAAGCTTCTGATCAGCTGGATTTATTTGGAACTCTTGCAGTGCAACCTCCAACTTAGGAACTATAAATTTGCGCATAAGATTTTCCCAACTGGCTGAATCAAACACAGTTTTCCAAGGCGACAATATAGCATAAGCAGATGCATCACTAGGATGCCAAGCACCAAGAACCATAGATAACTTCATACGTATCTTCTCGTACAAATACTCCAATCTCTGTCCCAACTGCGGCAGCCATGGATGCACCCAAACATGTATTGGAACAGTTTCCCGACGAGGGTCCCATAAGTCCACAGCACTAGACAATTTCGGCAAGATTACGTTATCTAATATGCTCTGGATAACTGATGCAGGTAACAACTTTTCCCATGACTCAAAAAATCTGAGCATCGGTTCAGGATCCCTAGGTTCCCAAGTATTAATACCAGCTATTCTTACAGCAGGTAAAACTACTTCAGATACTAATTGCGTATATGGTGTGGCTACATCCCAAATATCATTACTTTCCTCACCTTGCAGAACATTCTTCCACAATTCCACAAGTTCCAGTCCATGCAATTGATTCCTGAGAGGATCCCATCCCTGAAATACTCTAATAAACAAAGGAAAAGCAAATGAACAAGCAATGCTAGACAAGTTGCAAAGCTTGTAATCATCTGCAAATTTCCTTCGCAGGTCAGCAAAACAATTTGCTAAAAAATCCAAGGTCAAGGTTCCAGAGGAATTCTGTTCCTCAATATGGCTCAACATACTCATGATTTCCTCCATGTTATCCAATTGTTTCTTCTGACGTGCAGCGTCCGTTTCCAACCTCTCCTTGTCCTCCTGCAAGCTAATAGCTGTCTCCCTCTCGTTTCTCAAATCTCTATCAATCTTCTGAATGTCCAACTCTGCCAAGTCCACGATCAACCTCACATTATGCTGAAGTTCTGGCATTGGAATATCATTTTCTATTGCCTTCTCTTCTGCATTCAGATTCTCCAAATTTGTCAGCACTCTCACTTGAGGCCCTCGCATATCAAGCACCTTCTGTACAACCTCAAAACCTTGTTCTTCCTTCTTTGCCAACAACTCCTCTGCTGTTGTATACTCCTCTTGCTTCTTCTTCCTCCCCTTCATCCAGAGCCTCTCCTTTGCTCTCCCCACAGTCTGACTCTGGCTCTGGCTTTGGGCCACACTCTTAATCTCCTCCAGCTGAGGCACCTTAGCTGAAGTTTCTTTAAAATCGTTGAAACCCATTCCCATATTCTTAGGCCTCATCTTCGCTTCAATTGGGGCCACAATCCCTTGCTGATTCTTCCCTAATCCACCTCCCTTATACCCCATTTTCTCTAACAGTCTCATCCCAATCCCTTTAGTATGCCTCTCAAACTCCCCAACACTCCCAGTTCCGACTTCCCTCTTTTTGCCTCCTTGCTTTTCGTTCCTTTCCAGTCTCTGCCGCTCCCTCCTTTGTGCCCCCTCTTTGATCCTCCTACCAAACTCGGTAGGCAAAAAATTATCCTCATCCTGATCATCATCATCCTCAAACCCCTGACTTTTTTTAACCACATTATTGCTATTATTAAATCCCAGACCCGACCCTGAACCTGACCCTAACCCAGGCCTGTCATTATCTTCGGCAAACATATCATCAACATTCTCTTCTTTCGAATTCTTGTCAATTTCTTGGTTAGGCATCACGGTACCTGTAGAGACGAAATTGACGGGCTTAGTAAGGTCAGGCTTCCGGCCAAAATCACGGTCTTTTCTCCGCTTTCGCGAGGAAGATAAGCCGTTGCCGTCTTCGTCATCGGAATCGGAATAGTCGGCGAAGACCCCATACAGAACATCATCCTTGGTTTGCTTGCGCTTCTCTTTGCGACTCCGGTAGAAGAACTCGCCGTTTATCCATTGGCCGTCTTCGAAGTCGTTCTCCATGCCAAATCTCTCCATCTCCTGATAATCGTCCATCTTGAATTTGATCTCTAGCTCTCTCTTGCTCAGTCTTTACTCCTCAAATCTGGAAAATTAATAAAAGAAAGCAGTAAAACCCTAGAATGTAGTGCATAGTACAGAAGGAAAATTTTGGTGGTATCTTCAGAGAGGACTCTCGACGAGAATTCAGCGCTCCGAATGATGCCGGACTTGGGTAGGAAGTTTTAATCCGGTACGGCCCGAATGGAGCCTGATTTGATAAATGTTCAGATTTTTAAGAACTAAAATTAATCTAATTTTTAAATCCCAGGTAGAGTCCGATTTGATCGGAATAATTAATTTATACAATTATTATAATTTTGATAAATGCGAATTTTAGTTTGATGCAAATATTTTTATAGTTTGGTTTGGTGTAGCAGATCTCGTGAAGGGTTTTTTTTTTTCTTGTGATGGATTTTCTTTTTTATGTGATTTGTGTGTTCTTGGCATGATGTGTTCGAATGCAGGTTCTCGGCGTTGGAGAAGACTATAATATAAATTCTTCATTTTTCATTATTCTAAAACTTGAAAATTTTTTTATTATTCTTGATATATAAAATACCTTAATAATTAATTTATTGTTTATAATAAAATTGATCAATTATATAATAAAAACTTAAAATACTTGATAAAAATATGAATTAAATTTTAATTTCTTCAACATAATAGCTCAACAGTTATCTAAAATCTAAAATTATAAATTTATAATATCCTGAAATTAAAGAAAAAAAATCATTTATTATAATTCAATATTTCAAATAGTAAGAGTAGCAATAGAAGTATTTACTAATAGTTTTTTCATTATATAAACATTAAAAAATAAATTGGACGATCCTATAAATAATTGACAATTTATTTTTTAACAAATTTATATTGTTAATTTATTTTAATTTATTAAATTATTTAATGAAATGTATCTATCTATATAAAGCAAATAGGTGTTTTCTTGATGCTACACATAAAATTTTAAAGTTATCACATTTATGTCAATTGATAATTTTTAATTGAATTTATTGAATTTTTTTTATTTGTTCAACAATTCTAACATATAATTATTATGAAATTTAATTTTTTAAATATAATTCTTAGTTAATTTAATCTTTTAAATTTAAATAATATATATATATATATATATATATATATATAAATATATAATAAGTAGGTTTTCTCTAGTGTTGTCACATAAGATTTTGAGACTATCACATTTATGCTAAAGTGACAATTCTAAATTGAATTAAAGTAGGTAAGTATTATTACATAGGATTTCAAAACTATCACATGTATAATGAGTAGTAATTTTTAATTCATTTTAATAATTTTTTTTTTATATTTCTTAAACAGTTGTACCATATGATTATTGATTATTATAGAATTTAATTTTTTAAATATAATCTTTAATTAATTTAATCTTTCAAATTCAAATAATGAAAAAATATTAATTATTAAATATAATTATTAATTATTAAATTTATTTTGTATTTTCTAAACATTTATAATATATAATTATTATGAAATTTAATTTTTAAACACAATCATTAATTAATTTAATCTTTCAAATTTAAATAATAAAAAATATTAATTACTAAATATAATTATCATTCATTATTATGTTTCTTAATTTTTAATTTAAAAATGTCATTACAGTAAAATCAAGACTGTTGTTTACTTCAGTGAAATATTTTTAAACACATTTATTATTATTATTATTATAAACAAAGAATAATTCATGGTAATTTAAAAAAAATTATGGTCATTAAAGCTATTGAGGCTATTGATTTGAGAGTGACTGTCAACTTATTTATCCAAAATTTATGGCTAACGTTTCAGAGTTTTAATGTTTTAAATAGTAATATTAAAAATTATTTCAATTAAAGAATAATATTTTTTAATTAATAATAATTTAATAGCTTAATTAATTTTTATATAAATTTTTTTTACCTCTACTATAAATAGTCAATACATTTTGTCATTTGACACATGCCAAATTTTCTTTTTTTTATAAAGTATTATCTCTTGATCTAATTATTCTTAATTATTTTAATTTGTTTAATTATTTTTATTGCTTATTTCAAGAATTATTAGTTTTGATTTATGTTGACACCATATTTTGGCCGATCACCGAAGTCAATGAACTTTGAAAATCGACCCTCAACTGGCATTCCTCGGTTACAAGTAACCTGATTAGGAAATAAGCCGATCCCACATCTAGTCAAACGTTTTCCGATCTCCCAAGGAGATCACATTAATATCAAGTTTCCACGCCATCCAATCTCATTTTCGATCTCTCGCCAAAGAAGGTCGAACCAACTCCAAGTCATACGATTCATTACCGATCTCTCACCAGAGAAATCAGACCAATGTCAGGTCTCCATGTCGTTCAACCTCAGTCCCAATCTCTCAAGCCAATATCAGGCCTCCATGCCATTCGGTCTCGTCTCCGATCTCCCGTCAAAGGAAATCAAATTAATGTCGGGTCTCTGTGCCATCCAGTCTTATTTTCGATCTCCCCTTTTATAAAAATTGTAGAAAATTGTTTAATAAAGTTAATGTTGCAGTCCAACTTAATGGTGTTTCCGAGCTTAGGAAGTTAAATCAAGTTTCCAATTTTGATGATCTAAAGATCTACCCGGTGTTTGTTTTCGCCTTAAGCCGATCTTATGCTTACAATGTTTCTCCGATCCCCTATACTTAGATTAATAATCGTTTTAAGTTAGATGCTCTAATATGTTCAAACAATCAAGCATTCATGCAATTAGGATACTTTCCGTGCTCATCAAGAAATTGAACAAAAGAGATTTCATTTCATGTTAAAATAAAATACAAGTCATTCGGCTAGAGGATCACCCCCAACCTGTTCTACATTTCGCTCACCCTCTCTATCTCCCTCGGGCTCCTCCTCGCTCTCCTCCTCGTCTCGAGGAGCCAGGTCCACCATCCAAGAGAAGTCTTCCTCAGGATAACGCCTCCTGAGCTCGGCCAAAAGGTCGCTGTGGGCCTTCACGTAAGCACCGACCTCCCTCGTCACTGCCTCTTTTTCTTTCACTCTAAGTTCTTCAGTGAGGCGAGCGACGTCAGCAGTTTGGAGCGCCCGAGCCTCTTCGAGCTCATGAGCCTGCTGGGCCAATTTCTCCTCATAGGATTTCATTCGACCCTCGATTTCAGCTATTCAGTCCTAGGCGGATGAAAGTTGAGCTCGGCGAAGCGCATCTGGATCGCCAGATCTCCTGCCTCAGAAGATGAGCCTTCTCCCTGATTATATGCTGGTTTACCAAGCTCTCCACACTCAAGCTCATCGTCTGGGCCAGGAAATCATTGATACTGCCCGGGGTCAGCCTATGTCGATCCTCCTGAAGGCAGATGGAAGCCCCCATAACCTTAGCCAAACCCGGGTTCTCCCGAACAGAGCGGTTCTTCTCCAAAGTATGAATGAGGACCTGGGCACAGCGGGAAAGGGTCCTCACAGCAGGTTGGGAAGGTCCCCCTTCCGCACTCAAAGCAACTGATGGAGGTGGTGGCTCTTCTTGTCGAGGAGGAGACCGAGCTATCTCTATGTCAGGGACCGGCTGTCCCAAGGGTCGGGACGAGCCTCCCGGCACCTATCCTGAATCATGCCTCGGCGTTTGCGATGCCTCGGCGCGCTTCATTTCCCCCACTTTCCTAGAGACCTCCCTCTTCTGCTTTCGGCTCTTTGGAAGCCTCGTCGCCCACCATACCTGCACAAAGAGAAGTCAGTGAGTTCGCTAAGGTTCAGAGATCAGAGATGGGGAAGGTACCAGGGTCAAGGTCAGAGAGCTGGAGCTCGTATTCTTCATTGGTAATCAGCCACCTCATCCAATGTTCCAGTTCGGCCACCACTGCATATAAACAAGAGAACTTCTGGGTGGCCACCTGAT
Organism: Hevea brasiliensis; assembly: GCF_030052815.1. Taxonomy (NCBI): domain Eukaryota; kingdom Viridiplantae; phylum Streptophyta; class Magnoliopsida; order Malpighiales; family Euphorbiaceae; genus Hevea; species Hevea brasiliensis. Next base: position 103,822,111 of record NC_079495.1, on the reverse strand, counting down.
CCTTAAGTTCCATTACCATGGCACCCTCATCCCTACTCAGGGCGACATGCTTCAGAAGTGTTGGGACCAGGTATTGCCAGCTACGGGGGATGTCACACCTTACCCCTCTATAAGGCATAACATGATCCCGTAGTATACCTAATGAATTACCAACTTCGTCTACTGATAACCCATTAAATACACTACAAGGGATTTTAAAACTTTTCTTACTTCTTTTTACAGTGGTGAGCACAATTTACAAGTGTTAAAAATTTTTTTGAACTTAAGTGAAAGAGCTGACACATTTGAATTATTAGTAATTTCTGAAAAAATTTTGGCGGAGTGCCCTCTGTACTTTGAATAAAACAGTTCTTCAGAAAACCTGTAAAAAGCACTTCAAATATATTTCTCAATCTCAACTCCAACAGTTAATCAACACAATATATTTCTCAACTCAAATCCACAATAAATTTTTTTAATATTTCCAAAGGATGAGATAAAGGAAATATAGTATAAATTTTACGAGTCAAAATAATTCATAATTTATTTTACAACTTCAAGGTACAATTTTAATTTACAACTGCTCAAAACCAAGAATACTATATACATACAGTGAACATATATTACAATACAAAATGCAAAATACGGTATACTCAATATACCCGATGGTTTCTAGCTGAATGCACTAGCAGCCTAGTCTGCTGCCCTGTCCGTCTGTCTACCTGCGACAGCAATGAAAAGTTATCTGTCACGACCCAATCTATGGGTCGGACCGGCACTAGGACCTGGGCCAGCCTAAAGCCCCCGAGGCCCGTAGTAAGCCTAACTATTCACTTAACCCAACTCTAAGGCCCATTTGGGCCTAATTTCAAGAAATCAACTGGACAAAGTCCTGCCATAAAATGGACCTTACAACGGGGAGTTTATGACTCACCCGACCTGTAAACACAGTAAATACTCAATTGGAGAGCTCAGCTCACCCTCCACATACTCATCAACATAAAAATAAATGGGAGCTCAGCTCCCTCATCCAATCCATCAAACATGCATAGAATATTAAGTTTACAGGTCCAAAATAATAATTTAGTTTACAGACCCAAATCAAATAAACATTTCTAACACATGCGGAAATTCTAAGATTTAACAAGTTTATACAAACATTAATAATCGACCTGCGAGGGAGAAAGCAGGTTAACCTCAAAAATATCCTCCTGTGGCCTGGAAAAATATTGAACAGGAGTGAGCATTCGACTCAGAGAGTAAAATATCAATTTTAACCATAATCTCTATAACTATCTAAAACTAATGCACCCTGTAGAGTGAAATGCAACATCAACAACATTTTCACATCATAACATCAAAAAGGTAATTTGGAGCACTCACACACCCAGTAACATCAATCATAATATATATGGGAGCTGATCCCCTATACAGCTCTCTTAATTCCAACTGTGCCAGCGAAGAACTCAGCTCGGACTTCTACTTAATAACCAAATCGGGGTCCCAGCGAAGAACTCAAGTCGTGTCTACCTTGAAGGACCGGGTCCCAGCGAAGATCTCAAGCCGTGTCTACTCGTCCTATCCATAGTCCACACCACATCACACGCACGCCAACGCACACACACTGCTCCAAATTACCACAACAACATACATGGCACTTTCACAGTTATGAATGCAACATAAATCGTGCCTAAAGTTTATCTACATAGATATATGCATATAAGTGATGCATGGGCATGCTTGAACATATAATAATAGTGAAATTACAATTAAAATTAATATTTTACTCACAGACTTGACAACGGTCACTGTGGCGGCTGGGCGGAGGAAGAAGGCTGTCCCGGCTCACCTGATAATCATATTGCAATTATTTAATACAAATGACTCAATACAAATCATGAAAAGACCAAATACGTCCTAAGTTGTGCCGAAAATCCGACAGAGTCTCCCTTATACCTAGGACCTACCCAACCTGCAAAAAGGCTCAAATCACACTTCTATATTCGCAACTCATATATCCATAGTTCAATCACATCACACAGCCCCTCCTGGGCCCATCAAATCAGTCATTCATCACAGTATGTAAAATTTCAATTTAGTCATTATAATTGATCATTTTTACAAAAACTGCCCAAATAAGCTCTAAAAATTCTAAAACTTTGCCCCGCTGTCCTTAGCAATATTACTAGGCTATTGCAAAAAGAATCATAATTTTTTAAGCTACCACGAATATTTTATGAATTTTTAATCCTATTTAAGCACTAGAAAATTACGAAAAAGCAAGGTTCGGGTTTACCTTTGCCGATTCTGACTTCGGGGACGCGCTCGGGACGTCTGACAATGGGGGTAGCCAAAACCTCGGTCCAATTCGGAGACTTTTCCGATAACAGTGCAATCGTAGGAAATTCACGCATCTTGGTCAACTATCGAATTTCCTTGAATTGAGGATACCTACACGAAGCCCACAACACGAGGGTTAGTACATAAAATTTTCAGAATTTTCTAAGCTCATTTAATGCTCGAAAAGACACTGCGAAGTTCCGTGGGACCCACCGAAAAACGGTGTCGAAAAAATTCGAAATTTATGTCGTCGCGAAGCTCTCGACGAGTGGAGCACTCTGGTACTCTCGGTTTTCTCGTGGGATTCACGGTTTGCAAGAAATCTAGCTCGAAAGTCAAAATAGGCTAAAACTTCCTGGGCAAAAATTGGACAAATCGCTAGATGGATTTCGGTGTTCTTGGTGTCTATGAAAAGCTCTCGACGAGTAGATGATTTTAGACACAAGACCCGGTCCAATTGGTGGCCGGATCGGCCGGATTTTGGCCGGGAAGCCAAGGAGTCGCGCGCGCGCTGCACGTTGTTTCTGGGGCCGTTTTCCTGCGTTCCAGGCGGCGGCCGGCTGTGGGGGAGGGCTGAGGCAGTGCGCCGGCGAGGTGGGAAGGCAGGGGAGGTGGCGGTGCGGCAAGGGGAGGAGGGAGGAGAGAGAAAAGAGAGAGAGAAGGGGAGGAGGTCGGGACGCGCGGAAGAAAAGAGAAGAAGAAAAAGGAGCCGGTCCGATTCGGCCGGTCCGATCCGGTCCGGTTCGATTAGGCCGGTTCGATTCGAAATACAAAATTGAATTTTTACTCTGCCTCGGGACCGAAAACGAGGTCCAAAAATTCCAAAAAAATTCCAGAAAACTCAGAAAAATTCGTAGATTCCAAATATATTTTTAGTTTTGCCACGTGGTCTTTAAATTAATTTTTTAAAAATCATCAAAGTTTATATTTTTGGAAAAATCGAACCCGATTTTTAAAATCTGAAAAATTTCAAAAAAATTTCTAAAATTTAAATAAAATTAAAATACCAAAAATGCTCATAAAATAATAAAATTTAAAATTTTGGGGTGTTACACTATCGCTGAGACAATGTCTCAGTGGTGCACAATATTAACCAAATACAACTTTAAATCCCAATTCATAAGTCATATAAATAGTGGATACTTAAACCATAGTTAAATTCAAGATAATGAATGTCATAAAGAATTTAAACTCCATTTCACAATATCACAATGAATCTTAATAAATCAAAACATGATTAAATTCAAAAGATAATAAATGTCAATAAGAATTTAAACTCCATTTCATAATCTCACAATACATATCGATAAATCACACACAGCTTAATCATGTTTCAAAGTTTAATTCGTCCCAAAAGCCGATGGCTAATGAGGTATTCAATTCGTCCCAAAAGCCGATGGCTAATGAGGAATAACATAGCTAGCTAGCAAAAATATGAGTACTCATTCTATTCGTCCTCAACAGGCACACACCTCAACACTTCAGCCAGAGAGGGAATTCAATTCGTTCCACTAGACAAGCTAGCAAGGAATAAAATCAATATACATGATAACTGTGGTTTCAAACCATTTACAATGCTTTTCAATCAATAAGTATCCATCAAATATCATTCAAACAATTTTTCACAGTTTCAAACCATTTACAATGCTTTTCAAGCAATAAGTATCCATTCAAACTCATTTCCACAATTTAAAACAATAATATACAAATAGTCATAATTTATTTCAATTGAAAAATTCAAAAGAAATAACTGTTGTGCACAAACCTCTGATAACTGTCTCCTGGCCTTGACTCAGTGTTTCCTTTCATTTCCCTGAGTCTTTGCTAACTGATAAACACAATTTGAAGTGTTTCAGTACTCATTTAAACTGTTTCTAAGAATAAGGTTCAATAATTAATTTATTGAATTCTATTATTTCCTTAGTCAACCTAATATGTTGACCCTCAATGCAGTCTAGGTGAATTAGGTTTTAATGTTATCAATATGTCACATTTGTAGCCTTTTAGTATTGGTACATGTTACCAAATTCATTTCCATGTATATTGCGCTTTATTACAATTTGTCGGATCCCGGTATACTAATTTATCCTAGCCAGACGACCTAGTTCCCTCGGTTTTCGGGTTTCAGTCGAAATTACAAACTTGTAGATCTATGTCTTATTGCACGTGGGACAAAATTTCAGGTCATTCTGAGTTTACTAGACCAAGTTATGGTCATTTTACTATTGCTGGTCAAAATGCATTAAAATTGGTCACTTTAGGTCATTTTAGGTCATTTTAGGTTCGGCCAGTTTTTGGACCCGAACTTGTGCAAGCTTTTTGACTTGCTTATGATCATTTCTGGGCTCTGGTGTCTTCATAAGACTTGTAGATATAAGTCTTAACTATTCATGGTAAAAATTTCAGGTCAATTGGACCTATTTTGAGTGAGTTATGGCCAAAACACTAACTGCTGCCCAAATGGTCAATTTTCAGGCCTTAATTGCACTAATCCGGATTTGGTCACTTTTCAAGTTACCTTACAAGCAGAATTTTGGTAAGCTTCCTTCATGAAAGTTGGCACATTTTGTGCCTAGTTTTACCTCCAATTGGTCTCATACCAATTGGAGCCACACACTTAAGGTTCTAGGCCCAAAACATAAACTGCCCTATTGCATTTTGTTCATTACTCATCAAAGGACACTTTTAACACTTACCAAACTACACATTCATGCCAATTCTGGTTTGTACCATAACCTAAAGACAATTCACAACATATTTGTCGCAAGGGATTTTGCGATCGCCTGAACGAACCCTCACCGAAGTGGGAAAGAGTGAGGAGTCGCCACCTTAGTTTTGAGGGAAACTAAAGAAAACCTTTTGGGGAGATAAATTAAATATGAAACCACTTCGAGACAGAGATTCTAGGTTCGGGGTCCGTAAACGGGTGGGGAAGGGGTTAGGCACCCCACCTCGTCCCTTAATAAGGGTAAGTAGATTTAATTTTGCATTAGTTAGGAGGGCTTGAATGGACATGTTGATCCTTTTGACTAAAGGAGCATTTGATTTTTCACTAAATTTGGATCACCCAGATACATAAGTAAATGAGACAACCTTAGTGAGTTACTATTTGCATGTTAATTTTATTTAAAAGAACTATTTTATTCAAATTTAATTTAAGAATTGGATAAGACCTCTTCTCCGAACTCTTTAATATTTATTAAAATTTTGAGTTGAGATCGGATAAGAACTCTCCTCCGATCTCTATTTATTTATTAAAATTTTGAGTTGAAATCGGATAAGAACTCTCCTCCGATCTCTATTTAATATTTATTAAAATCTTGAGTTGAGACCGGATAAGAACTCTCTTCCGATCTCTGTTAAGTATTTATTTAAAATTTTGATTTGAGACCGGATAAGAACTCTCCTCCGATCTCTATTTAATTAAAGTTTAGAGTTGAGAATCGGATAAGAACTCTCTTCCGATCTCTTTTAAATTAACAGGAACCTGAATGGGATCTTTCCGATCTCTCGAATTTTAATTTTAGCTACATGTCATAAGGTCCTAAAGCTAAGGATTCTGGCGTTCTAAGGTGCTAGGGATAAGGCTTCTTTTAACTGATTGATATTTTGTGACTAAATAAGAAGCTGGACTAAATTTTGCCGACTTCCCCTAAGGTCACTTTACCAGCACCTATTGATGTCCGATCTATTCTGTTTCGTTTACTTTGGTATCTTGCCGAATTGCCGTTTACGTCAGCCTAATAGTTTGGCTATTTTCCTGACGTGTTATTCAGGCTCTCTCTCTTAAAAGAGACCCTTAATTTGCAGTTACCTACGTTTTACCCAACCACTTACACGTTACTAGGAGATAGAAAACTTGCATTCAGAAATGATGAAGGTTAATGAAATGATGGACTGATCGCTAAAGAAATAAACTCGAGAGTAACATTCTTTAAGGTTCTTTGGCACTAAATAAATTTGGAGAAGATCACATACATAAAAAAAACAAAGAAAATGCGGAAAGTAAACGTAAACACTTAATAAAACGGCGATATGAGCTCTTACCTGTAAGGAGCCAAATCTATTGAAATAACTATGGGGTGACAAATAGTAATAAGACAGCAGACTAATTAGCTTGAGGGCTGATGTTCGTTGTGAACTGAAGGATGCTTAGCTAAAATGCAATCAGATTAAGATGAAAATCGAGTGAAATGAAGTTGAGCTTGGATAATGGGAATGAAGACAGAGATGATAAGGGGCTGAAAGTGAGAGTATGACCAGATAATGAACAAACTGAAAATGTGGAGTTCCAGTATTCAGAATCCTTTTCAAGAAAACACTTCAGAAAACTAGTTTCAAAAGTCTTTCTAAAAACTTCAAAGTAGCAGAGTAACAAACTGAATCAAGTTTCAGAGTTCTTCCGCTATAATAACTACCTCTCTTTTTTTGCCCGTCCCTTGAACAGTTTTTCATGCAGGTATTTATAGGAATCGGGTGCTCCCCATGAAGGGTCAGGATTTATTTTGAGGGAGATGGAGGGTCAAGATTTCGAAGGACATGATCGGATGTTCAGGAATTAAAGAGAATCAAAATGAATGGCTGAGATCACTCTTTAGAATATTTGTCCTTTTCTTCTTTCAATCTGACGGTCCCAAATCTTCTTGTCCGGAACGATCTGAGGGCTAAGAGTGAAAGACGCTGGTATTGTCGTCTTCTCTCTTGATCCAAGGGTTCCGGGTTTGTCCTTACCAGTGAGATCAATGGTGGGGATTGGGATGTACAGGACTGTCATGACATACCCTGGCACCTGTCAGCATTGCGGGCGATTCTTAGGCGTGCGGTGGAGATCTCGTCTGTAACGCTTTAACTACCTCGGCCCTGATTCTGACGACGGTTATTTGGGATTTGTCTTATTCTCTTTGTCTTCCGATCCCTCCCCCTTCCCGATCTTCTTTACACGCTCCTATTCCGGTCTCTCATGTTGATCTCCCATCCTCCGATCTCTATATTTCCGATCCCTTAATCAGCCTCGTTTGGTCAAAGCATTAATTTCCCCTCGATTCCCGAAGCGTCCGCTTCGTTTTCTGCTCAGTAATAAATGCCCGTTTTCCCCTATATATACCCCAGACGAAAGAGACTTCCCTTCATCCCATTTCCTCTCTTCCTTCTTACTTCCCAGTTCTAGCTGCTCCGGCGGAAGTTTCGGCTACAACTGTGGCTTTGATCCTTTTCCGATGCACTTCCTTACTCCTCGACTGAAAATTTACGACCCTGGTGATCGCATAACCTTGTCTGATGATGGTGAGGGAACTGGATCAATTGACCAATCTGGATTGCGGACCTCGACTCTGCCGATCTCGAGTCGCTCAACTGAGTTTATTCGGCTTCTCATCACATTGGGTATTCCGACAGCGATTTCCCTCCACATTGGGTGTTCCGACAGCGGGTTAAGCTCCGATCGGCGACACCCTGTGGATCAGTCACAATATTGGCTATTGACATAGGCTTCTTTAGATAGGATGTTCCGCTGATCTTTAGAGGTCGGCCTTTTGATGTAATAAGATGTAATCCGATCTTGAGATCGCCCAAATGATGTAATCTGATTTTTGGAAATGTACTCCGATCTCTTGAGATTGCCCAAATGATGTAATCCGATCTTTTGGAAATAAAGATTTTATTTTGCCAATTATTATCTTATTAATTATTTTTCGAGCTCTAATATGATTATCCGATCTGTAATTCGAAACACCTGGATCTACCGCTCTATAATTAACTGATCTCTTTATGGAATCTTGGGAATATTCGTGAGATGTGTCAGAACAGCTGGTGAGTCTCGCTAACCGATGCGTTTGCCTGGAACCTCGTGAGCATTAAATGCTCGGACGAGTATAAATAGGGGTGAGGGTTTAGCCATTTGCACCTGTATGTCATTTTCACTCTCTCGCTCGCAACCTCAAAGTTCTCTCGTTTACTCAAGTTCTTCCGACGCCGATCAGACTCCAGTAAGGGCTTTGATCTTCTTTTTAGTTTAAGTTCTTTGTTTTCTTTGAAAATGAGCGGTGCCGAGGGTCAAAGAGCGGCGAGTCCTCCTTCCATTCAGTTCTCGTGGTCGTCTGACGAAGAAGAGGTGGTCGGGCCAAGCGCGCAAACAGAACCTCCTAGGGTCTCCGTTCCAGCTCGGGGGCGGATCGGACCATCAAGGCACGTACCTTCTTCAGGGAGGGAGAATCTCCCTATGACGAGCTGCCATCGATCTTGCAAGAGTCCGATCTGCAATCGTTCAGCCAGGAGTACAATATTCGTCCTGATTCGTACGAACTTATCCGGTGTCACGGCGATCACCGAGCCGATCACTTCTTTGAAGAGAATGACCTGGTTATGGTATACGAGGAACAGTTAAAGGCCGGTCTTCGGTTCCCTCTGGATGACTTCTTCAAGGAGGTCTTAAAACTTCACCGAGTGTGCATTGCTCAAGTTCACCCTAACTCGTGGCGGATCTTAGTAGCCTTCCGAGGCCTATGCCGAGCTAAGGGAATCAGACCTACGGCTAAGGTGTTCGCCGAACTGCACAGGCTAACTCGCCGAAAGGATGACGAGCACTGGTTCTTTCAGGCGAAGCCTCATTGCGGGCTCTTCACCGATCTGCCCTCTTCCCTTAAGAATTGGAAAAACCGCTTCTTTATTCTGAGGAGCAAAAATCTGACCTTTGAGGACTTCCCCCGTAGCTAGTGGCACCAGGGGCCCTTGCTTCCGAAGCACATTACCCTGAACCAGGAGGAAAGCTTAATAGTGATGGATCTGAAGAATCAGGCTGCCACTCAAAAGTTTTCCTGTTTAGATGCTGGATCGCCGAGCTGCACCATTGGACCATCTGCTCACCGGCCAAGATCGCGAACTTCCGCTCTCTGACCTCGGCACTGGTATTTTCTACATCTCAGATCTCAGGACCTTAGCGATCTCACTGACCTCTTCTTTGTGCAGGTATGGCGGGTGATGAGGGTTCTAGGAAGCGGAAGAAAGAAAGAGAGATCTCCTGGAAAGTAAAGGAGATGAAGCGTTCGGAAATGCTTGAACTCCGGCCATGAACTGTGGGAGACGCAAGGAGGCCCGTCTCGACCTTCGGGGCCGCCGATCACTGAAGCTGTCCGATCTCCTCCTCAATAGGAAGAGCCGGCTCCACCTCCTCCAGCTGCTCCAAGCACAGAAAGGGGTCCTTCTCAATCACTCTTCTCGTGGTGCTCAAACATTGATCGAGTCCCTGAAGAATAACCGGACTGTTCGGGAGAACCCCGGTTTTGCCAAAGTCTTGGGGTCTTCCATCTGCCTTCGGGAGGATCGGGACAGGCTATCCCCAGACAGCCTTGATGATATCTTGACTCGATCCATGAGCCTGAACGTGGAGTGTCTGGTGAACCAAACCATAGTTCGGGAAAAGGCTCATCGCCTGGGCAAGGAAATCGAGAAGAAGAATCAGGAAGTGACTTCCCTCCGATCCCAACTCGCATCCACTCAGGATTACATATCTCAAGTTGAGGGGCGGGCGAAGTTCTATGAAGACAGGCTGGCCGAACAGAATCATGTTTTGGCTGAAAGGGATCGTGCTCTCGGGGAAGTCCAGGCACTCCGGGCCAACGAAGCTTCTCAGGTCACTCAACTTATCGAGGAGCTTAAGGCGAAAGACGAAGAAATGGTGACAGGGATAGCTGGTGCCTATGTGAATGCTCACAAGGACCTCTTGGCCGAACTCCAGAAGCGTTACCCAGAAGAGGACTTCTCTTGGATGGCCGACCTGGCTCCCGGGGGCGAGGGTGAGGATAGTGAAGAGGAGGGAGAGGATGAGCAAAATGTAGATCAGGTTGGGGGTGATCCCCCAGCCGAATAACTTGTACAAATTTTCCCATACATCGGCTGGCCCCTCTTCTTCTGTGACACCCCTTACCCGACTACAGTGTAGCCGAGCAAGTTATACCACTCAGTGTGCCGGAGCACTCTATTTTATCTGATTTCATTACAGTCCTTGATTTATTTATTCAAAAACTTTATTGAAGATTTAGGCTATTTTTACTTTTATCAAAATCTAACTAAATTGGAAATTTCAAAAATTTTAACGATAATCCGACAAAGTGTCGGCTGTAATTTGGACTAACAGTTCTTCTGAACCTGCCAAAGACAATTTCAATATATACTCAATTTCTCAAACTTAATAGTCTCAAAAATTTTCAAACATAATGTATCTCAATACAGTATCCAGATTTCTCAGAAATCTCATTAGATTTTCAATATCTCAATATTCACAAGTATAATCTCATTATAACTCAAATTCAATTCACATACTAAAATACTTACTTTGAATAGCTTCCATAATTCATAGGTTAATTACATGAGTTTATTTTGTACAAGATATACAAATAATTTACAATGTGCTAGGAATGAACAATATACATAACATGTATAAAATGAGCCCTATCTACATGCATTGCTGAGGAGGTGACAATCTTGAACTCTTCTAACACTTCTGCAGATCTGGACTCCAAAAATCTCAGTCCACAGTCCACTGGTTTTACCTTCAGTACCTGCGCGAGGAAGCAATTCCATCGCGCTAAGCATTTCTGCTTAGTGGTGCAATAATATAACCAGAAATAATATATACAAGTAAAGAAAGAAATAAATGATAATTCAGATACTCAAGAATCAATTTAATTTGGTATGGTATTTCTAGTATCAACGATCTTATATACTAGTTTGTTCCTCTTTGGAAGTGCTTAGTTTATAACTTTTCAGTAATACTAGCAGGTATATAATTTATTCTATCTGTATTGTATTTCAAGTCTGTACGATTCTGCAATTTATATTTTTGTTATATTTCTTTTGCTAATCTCTTTTGCTTATTCATTCAATACTTAATTTAATTGTACTGGATTTTCATTATACTTAACTTAACTTAGCTGCCTGAATTGAATAATACTTTAATTGACTGCCCAAGTAACCTATACTAGACGACTGGACTGGATAACGGGTCGTTGGCACTGGACACCGCGGTGCCTCGGGCCGTCATACCATGGGACGCAGAACGTCAACCATGTATGCAGTCAGTATGGCTAAAAAGCCATGATATCACATAATCGGGCATAAAAGCCATGCATACGGGCATAAAAGCCATGAATACGGGCATAAAGCCATGAATACAGGCATAAAGCCTTCGTGATCTTGCTAAAACAATACCCTATTGGCATGCCAAACTATCCAAACCAATCTTGTTAGGTATACTAGGGCATTTGATACTTTAAAATTCTTCAATCTTTGAATTTCAACTTTTGGTGTCACTATTCATTTCATTGGTCAACAAGAAAGTTGACTTTTGCATAGAAAGTAGGTACATTGACTTTGGCACTTCAAACATACCACATTTTTCATTTAAAACTTGTTGGCATTAAGCATTAATACCATTTCTAAGCTTAAACCAAGAGAAGCAAAATTTTCAATTTTTGTAACTCAACTTTACTATTCCATTGGGCACTGTTGCAGTAAGAATTTGAGGAAATGGTAAACATGAAAGTTGTTCCTTATTTTGTCTAGTTGAATTTCCTTTTTTGAATCACTCCATTTGGAGTTTTGTAGCTCAAGTTATGGCCAAAATAAGTTTACTGTTCACGTGCACTGTTCATGCTGAGATTTTGGGTCTGGTAGATTTTTGGTCCAACTTTGGTCAGTAATTTGATCAAGTTAAGTTCATAATTTGGTCTAACTTTCTTCTTATGAAATGTTCTACCATACCTTAGGTTTCCATCGGTTCAAGAATCGTCTAAATCCGAGTTTTCTAGAGAGAGTTATAGTCCTCCAAATATTACTGCTTAAATGAAAATCTGCAGAGTTGCAGGTTTGATAACTCAACTTTGCCCAATAATTTGAATGGGTTAATGGCATAATTTGGGGTGATGTTCTTCATGAAAGTTGTTTGTCTATATCATATCTTGTTGCTGTAAAAATTTCAGGTCAATTTGACCATTCTACAGTGAGTTATGGCCAAATGAACAGTTACTGTTCATTTGGTCATTTCTGCAGGTGCTGTTGCAGGGTATCCGGATTGGGGCCAAATTTTGGTCCTCTTGCTTTGGTCTTTTGGGCATGGTTTCTTCAGAAAAAATGTGCCATTATAAGCCTAGTTTCATGTCCAATTGACCAAACACCAATTGGACCAACACAGCCCAAGTTATGGCAGTCCAAGTGGACTGAATTTTCACCACTCATTGCACTAACAAGGCAGCCTACACATTCACTTGGCTATACTATTTTTCAGTCCAATTCATGGTCAACATACCTAAAATGGTCACTAATTGACCATTAAGATGTTCTCTAACAATTTCCTAAGCCAAGTCAATTTTTCACTTCTCAAAACCCTAGTTTTCCCTTATGATTCACACATACACCTAATTAAGCACTTCCATTCATTATTTATGTGTATATACACCTTAAACATAATCTCTAATTCATTCTAAGTCCATTAAAACCATCAAAAACACTCCACCTTTGTTCCTTCCTTAGGGCAGCCGAAATTCATAGGGTCCATATACATAGATTCCATTCATTTAATTTACAAAACCTTACTCACTTTAAGTCTTTAACATGAATTAAAAGAGATTTAAGTGTAAATAGGTACTAACCTTTAGGTGGCAGATTTTTCAAGCTACCCAAACTCCTTCTTTCTTCTTCTTTTGGCTGCCTAGAGGTTGCTTAGGATGTGGGGACAAGTTTTAGTGAAGATAACTTAGGGTTTTATAGTGCAAATTCATGGGAAAATGGAAGTAATTAAAGAAAACTTCCATGGAGGGTTATGGAGGAGAGGATCACGTTTTGAAGAAGAAGATGGCTGCTTGTTTTTGGTCTTCCTTGGTCTTTATTTATCTCTTTTATTAATTAGTCAAATGGTTACTTAATTGTGATTGGTTATGGCTTTTAAATGACATCATCAAGATGTCATAAATTGCTTTTTATTTCATTTTCCTTTTCTTTTATCCACTACTCATTTCCAATTTCATTTTTAGTAATGTTTATTCATATTTTATGTCATATTAATTATTTACTCAACTGGGCAAGTCGGCCAAAAATCACCTCTGAAGGCGAAATGACCAAAATGCCCTTCGTTTGGCTTAACGGGTCAAAATTGTCTGTACCGATTGAAAAACTTTTCTAAATATTTTCTTGGCATTCTAATGCCATAGGAACCTCAATGACCCTTCTCTGGAGTCCCAATAATTATTTTATGAATTTTTCCCCGGATCTAGGGCTCCTCGTTGCGAGAACCGCAACTTCCCTCTGGGTTACCCCTCGCTAGGGCACCGGCTCGTTTAACTTGGTTGTATTTTATTTCTAAAATTTTTACTAAATGTTTCTTATTAATATTTGAGTTAATTATGGTTCCTGACTTTAGTTTAAATATTTTTCCGGACGTTCTAGCTGTCCGGACCGACACCGGTCACCGGAACAGTAGAATGTACGGAGTTGCTACCGGGAGGGTGTTACATCTTCGCAGTCCACTTCATTAATATGCTCATCAGGGAACTCAAAATCCAGAGCTTCATAATCCTGGATAGGATTTTCCGCTAGAAGATCAGCAATCACGCTACCTTTCACCGCTTTCCGGGTCATGTAGACTATGTCGTATTGGGAGAGTATGACCCGCCACTTGGCTATCCTACCTGGCACGAATGGGCTTTCGAACACATATTTGATAGGATCCATCCTGGAGATGAGCCATGTCTTGTGATTCAACATGTAGTGCTTGAGGCGATTCGCTGTCCAGGCTAACGCGCAGCAAGTCTTTTCTAAGAAAGAGTACCTTGACTCACAATCATTGAACTTCTTACTCAGGTAATAAATAGCCCTCTCCTTTCGCCCGGTATCATCATGTTGTCCCAAAACACATCCCATCGAGTTCTGCTGGACTGCCATATACAGGATAAGAGGCCTCCCTGCCACGGGTGGGACCAATACTAGTGGTCTTGACAAGTATTGCTTGATCTTCTCAAAAGCCTCTTGGCAAACTGAATCCCATTGGGTGGAGTTGTTCTTCCGGAGTAGCCTGAAAATTGGCTCAGCTTTGGCAGTGAGATTAGAAATAAATCTCGAAATGTAGTTCAACTTTCCCAGAAAACTGCGCACCTCCCTTTCTGTTCTTGGGGATGGCATCTCTTGAATAGCTCGAACCTTGTCTGGATCAACCTCTATTCCCCTCTCACTTACTATGAATCCCAATAACTTTCATGATCTAGCTCCGAATATGCATTTGGCAGGGTTCAATTTCAACTAGTATTTCCTGAGTCTCTCGAATACTTTCCTCAGTACCTGCACATGACTTTCTTCTCCCCGGGATTTGATGATCATATCATCCACATACACTTCCACCTCTTTATGCATCATATCGTGGAATAATGTGACCATTGCACGCTGGTAGGTAGCACCAGCATTCTTCAACCCAAAAGGCATGACCGGATAGCAAAATACTCCCCATTGAGTGATGAAAGCAGTTTTATCCTTGTCTTCCTTGTCCATCGGGATCTGATTGTACCATGATGCCCCATCAATACACGAACACCTGCCCAAACCCGCAGCATTGTCAACTAATACATCAATGTGAGGGAGAGGGAAATCGTCTTTCAAGCTCACTTTATTGAGATCCCTGTAATCGACGCACACCCGAACTCTCCCGTCATTCTTCATTACCGGGACCACATTAGCTATCCATTGGGGATATTTGACCACTTCCAGGAACCCAGCGTCATACTGTTTCTTGACTTCATCCCGAACTTTGAGCAATGTGTCGGGATTCATTCTCCTTAACTTCTGCTTTACCGGGACTGTCCCTGGAATTAGGGGAATTTTGTGCGTCACTATCTGGGGGTCCAAACCCACCATATCATCATAGCTCAGGAAAATACGTCGAGGAATTCTTTGCTGCATCGATCATATCTCCCAATTCTTCACTCTCCACTACCTTGAGTTCCCTTTTTACTTCTTCTGTGCCTAAATTTATGGTGCGCGTTTCGTCTCCACAAGGCACGAGGGAGGGCTCATCCTTTTCATTGCTTTCTTCTGTAAGGTCTTCCTCAGAATCACTTGAAATAATGGCAGTTATGGGGATTTCAAAATTAACCAGAGGAATTTCTGAGTCTATTGGATTATTAGGTGTTAATTGATGAATGGTCCTGAATGAATAAAAATGGAATATATTATAAGAATGAAATTCAAAGGAAAGAATTGGATTTAAAATGCGCTATTAATTCATTAATATTTATGCCATAAGAAAAAGGTCCATTTACAGTATTACACTTGTCACCATGGACAAAATGATCAAGTGTAGATAACCAAAGGTACTTTACTCGAAATTGAGTACAGGGATGTCCTCCGCCGTCCAGTTGTCCAGTTCTTGCCCCTCAGCTATCGGTGAGACTAGAGCTTCATACAGGGAATCCATGGATGGTTCTTCAGGGGACTCCTTCCTTTCATTCCCAAATTCTATCATGTTCACACCATTGCCTGCATTATGGTTGGGCAATGGGTTTGAGGTAACATTGGGGAGGGAGCCATTTTCCTCAATTTTCAGCCACCCGTTTCGGATTAAAGCGTGCACTCTCCCCCTGAGTGCACCGCAGTTGTCAGTTGAATGCCCTTGTGCCCCTCCATGGTACTCACAACTGGCAGTAGCATCATACCACCTGGGGTATAGCGGCTGGATCGGGTCTAGGGGAACTGGTACAATTTGGTTTATACCGACAAGATATCGGTATATTTCACTGAGAGGGAGGGGAAGAGGTGGATCAGGGTTTCTTGGGGGTCTTGGGTTGTTTAGTGGTGGTCTTGGTTGAGCAGGAGGAGGAGGCGGTCTCGGTTGGTAATTTGTAGGTGGGGGATATTGTGAGCGCGGGTGTGGATAATTAGGGAAAGGAGGTGGAATGTTTGCGACTGTTTGGCCATGAGAGGAAGGATATGGCCGGTAGTTATTTTGGAGAAATGGGGAGTAATTATTCTGCCGGGTGACTGAATGGACATCACCCTCCTTTTTCTTGCCAAAATTGGCAGTTTTCTTTGCAGGGTTCTCAGCCAACTCCTGCAATCGTCCCATTCTCAGGTTGGCCTCTATTCTTTCACCAGCCTGTATGATGTCAGAGAAGCTGTTGGAAGTGTTCCCAATCATCAAGTTGAAGTAAGGGGCCTTCAAAGTTTCGATGAACAGAGAGCATAGCTCATTGTCGGTCACTGGGGGATGCACTTCTGCCACCTTTTCTCTCCATCTCTGGGCATATTCCTTGAAGCTTTCTCTGTCTTTCTGTACCAGGTTCTGGAGGTCCCTTCTTGTGGGTGCCACATCGCAGTTAAATTTATACTGCTTTAAGAAGGCATCAGCTAAATCCTTCCAGGAGCGCAGTTTGCTCCTGTCTAACTGAATACACCACCTCAAAGCTGCCCCTGAGAGGCTCTCATGAAAGAAGTGGACCAGCAGTCTATCGTCCTCTGTCAGAGCAGACATCTTGGCGATATAGGTGGCCAAGTGAATGCGAGGATCTGAATTCCCTGTGTACTTGTCGAAATCATGGACCTTGAACTTGGGTGGCACCACCACATCGGGCACTAATCTTAGTGATGCCACATCGACCGAACCATACATGTTTAGCCCCTCTATCGCTCTCAGTCTCTCTTCTAGAGCAGATAGTTTCTCATTTTCTTTCATCTTATTTTCCCCTCCCACTGCATGATATGCTCCCCCGGCCGGGAGCTGAGGGGTGGAGTAAACTGGAGGGATTAGGATTGAAGGGTGAGGCTCGGCATTTGAGACAGCCGGGTAATAGGAGAAAGGCACATCATTATTCATGACGACTGGATTGACAGTGACTGTCGGGTCCGGGATAAGTGATTGAAAGGTGAAAGAAGTTGAAGCTTGGTGAGGATCATTTGTTGGAGGTGGTGGAGGAGGTAATGGTAGGCTAGGCTCTGCTATGGGTTATTCTGGGACATTTCCCTCATTAGTCTCATAAGTTCTAAGACCTGATCTTTCAATTCGGAAACTTGCCCCTGTAGGTTCTGTACTTGTTCCTGATCTTCCATTATCTTCTTTGTCCGAGATCTTGTTAAGTACACTCGCTTGGGTTGAACCGTGTGCTTGGTCAGACTTGCCTTGTTTGAAGCAATATTGATTTCCTGTAAAAAGTAAAAAAAGAAAATTTTAAATGAACTTTGAATTTGCAAAGAAACTAAAAGTCCTGGTCTGGACGAAGGATACAGTGGCATTTGAGAGCCAGGTTGAAATCTGTAAAAGGATAATCGCATCAATTTTATCATGGTATCGTTCGATAGTCTGACTGTGAATGACTGGATTGAATGCGTATTTATGATACCTGTCCATATAGCACATTCAATTTTTCACATAACCCTAGCGAGGGAGTTCCTACGGGAGTCATATTATTCATTCACAAGTTTACTAAACAATGGTCCAGAAATCATTTCATTAACTAAATAATTTGTACATCGTATCCTCTACATTGGCCTAGGCTCTGGAAGGTTTTTTATAATAAGATGACATCTTCTGAGATACTCATATAACCTTTCTTCTTGCTTGGCAGGGTCAAATGATTTGAGAGCATATTCGGATTCAGGTAATAGTTCTTGTTTTCCCTGTGCTATCATTCTTTCCAGCTGGTCAACATTCTCTTTCAGTCCTTGATAGAGAGCAGCTTGTTTTTCTCTCTCTTTCCTTTCCTTAGCACACTCTTTCAAGATATCGTTGATGAGTAGTGCCTGTTCTTTTAATTCGAGCTTCTTCTTTTTGTTTTCCTATTTATACTCTTCAATGAGCACCTCTTGGTATTCCATCTTTTCCCGAAGCTTACTATTCTGCACTTTTACTTCTTTTACCTCAACTTGGAGAGAGTCTTTTTCCTTTTCCCACTGTTCCTCTTGCTCTTCGAACCCCATCCTTACGGCCCTTGCCTCTTCCTTGAGCCTTCTCACTTTTCTTTTAAGTTTCTGCTGTTGGTCCTCCAACTGTTTTATTTGTTCTTGCAGTTGTGAGTTCTCGGTGTTTGCTTTTTGTAGTGAGTTAAGCAGACGATTATCAGCTTCTTCTAATAGGATGTTTTGGCGAGGGTTGCTGTCCTCGAATTCTGTAGTTGAGTGTTCTCGGTCCCTGTCAGCTCTCCATTTAACATAATCGCCCGAGGCACTTGGGCCTTTAGGCGATCTCTCCATCAGAGTAATGTTTTCCCAAGACTTGCGAGCCAGTTTCAATCCTTCCTCTTCCTTGAGCTCATGGTAGAAGTGACCTTGGTGGTTTTCTTCAATGTTGATCATGGAGTGCGTTGAGCCAAACTGCCTCATTACCAATGCCAGAGTGTAACTTGTATATCCGGTTACTCCGATTAGGGATATCGACTGATTACCTCCCGTACCGATCAAAACGGGTTGGCCTGGCGTCCACAGCTTCCTCCAACAGTAATCATGGCTATTGAAACTCAAAATCCGTTCCCACCACTGCTGTTCATTCTTCGGACTGATTACTAACCGGGTCATCTTTTCGATGGGAGGCTGGTCAAGGTACCAAGTTAATCCCTTTGTCTCCACAGGACACATGTGACTGATAATCCAGAGGTATAGCAACTGAGAACAACACTTAATGGACCCTTTCCCCTGTTGTCTGCAGTAGGTTAGGGTTAACAAGGTTTCCGCAAGAATTGCCGGTATCGGATTGATCTCCTGCCTTTCTATCGTCCAGAATGCTTCCACCGCGCTGCAAGTTACGATTCCCAATGGTCCCGGGAACAAAATCAGACCATAGATCCCCAAGGCGAGTGCCACTGAAGCTTGATTCCACTTTTTCTCTTGGAGGTACTGATCTAACCACTTCTGGAGATATGTCCAATACCAACCATGTGTGTTTCCTTTGACAGTTTCTTTTGACTTTGCCTCCTCCGAAGGGATGCCCAACAGATGTGTTAATCGTTTCTAGGTCTGCCTATGCTCAAGGTGTAGGTAGATCCGATTCTGTGTTGAATAAGGGATCCCTAGTAATGCCTGATATTCTTCCAGAGTGGGAACTGTATCAATATCATTGAAAGAGAATACCCCGTACTTAGGGTTCCAAACCGACAATATGGCCTTTAATGCCGGGATTTGGACCTTGACTCGCATTAAGTTTGCAATCCTCCCATACTTCTCTTCAAATCGTACCTTGACCTGATCGGGAAGCGACCTCCATCCATTAGACAGACCCTCGAGGCTGTTCATTCTGACTTCAATTTTATTCAGATCTAATGAAGGTAGTAAGCTAGCATGTGCCTTGGAAACATCATTTTGTGGGGGTACTGGAGTATGAATCAATTTGGACCAAAGTTTAGCATTATGAACTTCTTCTGCCGACTGACTCGAGGATGCCATGATAAATATGATGCCTATCCTTTTACAGACTCTTGGTTTGGTAATGCCTGCAGGAAAATTCGTTAGCAAGATAAATTAGGGTAATTTTGAATCATACTATTGACAGGATGACACGTACACATTTATCAAAGTAGGAAAATGTGTAGGTGTTTTAGTAGAATTCAAGATTACCCTCACAAAAATGAACAAAAGGAAATTAAAGCAGAAAAGGATAAGAGTAAGTATGCCCCTTTTGTCCTATAATAGGGAGACTCCTGATATCGGACGAGCGCTACCTATTTGGATAGTTCTACCTTACAAGGTAGCTTACTACGGCTTTCAGCTATCGTGATAGTTTAGCTCAGGATCTAATTTTCTAAAAGCCACAGGTTTCCAAATTGCCCCTACTGTAAACAGTAGAGCCCCATTCTATAACCATGATATTATCAGGAAAATTCCACGAGTATCACAGTGGATAGAACAAGTTTCAATTTGAGCAGAAGCCTTCACGGATACTAACGGGGTAGAACCCACGGGTACCGCTACATGACTCCCTCCTAATTTCCTAAAAGGGTAAGAAAGCCTGGGTATAAGGCCAAAGTGTGTGAGGACATCGTGTGAGTGTTCAGTGTGTGAAGGGACACCTTTACCTCTTCCCAATTCAGGGGGATCTTATTTTTCCATTTTTCCCTTTTTTCTTTTTTTTTTTTTTTGAAACGAAGAGCACTGTAGGAAATAAAACAGGCAAAACAAGCAAAATAGTTAGCCGCAATAACAATAATTAACGTATAAAACATCGCTGAATGAGCCCATCTAACTATAATTTGATCGGACAAAATTAAATCTACTTTTGGACCACTAGACCGGGGTTAAGTCAATCTTTGTATCGTCCCCAGCGGAGTCGCCAAGCTGTTGCAAGGGATTTTGCGGTCGCCTGAACGAACCCTCACCGAAGTGGGAAAGAGTGAGGAGTCGCCACCTTAGTTTTGAGGGAAACTAAAGAAAACCTTTTGGGGAGATAAATTAAATATGAAACCACTTCGAGACAGAGATTCTAGGTTCGGGGTCCGTAAATGGGTGGGGAAGGTGTTAGGCACCCCACCTCGTCCCTTAATAAGGGTAAGTAGATTTAATTTTGCATTAGTTAGGAGGGCTTGAATGGACATGTTGATCCTTTTGACTAAAGGAGCATTTGATTTTTCACTAAATTTGGATCACCCAGATACATAAGTAAATGAGACAACCTTAGTGAGTTACTATTTGCATGTTAATTTTATTTAAAAGAACTATTTTATTCAAATTTAATTTAAGAATTGGATAAGACCTCTTCTCCGAACTCTTTAATATTTATTAAAATTTTGAGTTGAGATCGGATAAGAACTCTCCTCCGATCTCTATTTATTTATTAAAATTTTGAGTTGAAATCGGATAAGAACTCTCCTCCGATCTCTATTTAATATTTATTAAAATCTTGAGTTGAGACCGGATAAGAACTCTCTTCCGATCTCTGTTAAGTATTTATTTAAAATTTTGATTTGAGACCGGATAAGAACTCTCCTCCGATCTCTATTTAATTAAAGTTTAGAGTTGAGAATCGGATAAGAACTCTCTTCCGATTTCTTTTAAATTAACAGGAACCTGAATGGGATCTTTCCGATCTCCCGAATTTTAATTTTAGCTACATGTCATAAGGTCCTAAAGCTAAGGATTCTGGCGTTCTAAGGTGCTGGGGATAAGGCTTCTTTTAACTGATTGATATTTTGTGACTAAATAAGAAGCTGAACTAAATTTTGCCGACTTCCCCTAAGGTCACTTTACCAGCACCTATTGATGTCCGATCTATTCTGTTTCGTTTACTTTGGTATCTTGCCGAATTGCCGTTTATGTCAGCCTAATAGTTTGGCTATTTTCCTGACGTGTTATTCAGGCTCTCTCTCTTAAAAGAGACCCTTAAGTTGCAGTTACCTACGTTTTACCCAACCACTTACACGTTACTAGGAGATAGAAAACTTGCATTCAGAAATGACGAAGGTTAATGAAATGATGGACTGATCGCTAAAGAAATAAACTCGAGAGTAACATTCTTTAAGGTTCTTTGGCACTAAATAAATTTGGAGAAGATCACATACATAAAAAGAACAAAGAAAATGCGGAAAGTAAACGTAAACACTTAATAAAACGGCGATATGAGCTCTTACCTGTAAGGAGCCAAATCTATTGAAATAACTATGGGGTGACAAATAGTAATAAGACAGCAGACTGATTAGCTTGAGGGCTGATGTTCATTGTGAACTGAAGGATGCTTAGCTAAAATGCAATCAGATTAAGATGAAAATCGAGTGAAATGAAGTTGAGCTTGGATAATGGGAATGAAGACAGAGATGATAAGGGGCAGAAAGTGAGAGTATGACCAGATAATGAACAAACTGAAAATGTGGAGTTCCAGTATTCAGAATCCTTTTCAAGAAAACACTTCAGAAAACTAGTTTCAAAAGTCTTTCTGAAAACTTCAAAGTAGCAGAGTAACAAACTGAATCAAGTTTCAGAGTTCTTCCGCTATAATAACTACCTCTCTTTTTTTGCCCGTCCCTTGAACAGTTTTTCATGCAGGTATTTATAGGAATCGGGTGCTCTCCATGAAGGGTCAGGATTTATTTTGAGAGAGATGGAGGGTCAAGATTTCGAAGGACATGATCGGATGTTCAGGAATTAAAGAGAATCAAAATGAATGGCTGAGATCACTCTTTAGAATATTTGTCCTTTTCTTCTTTCAATCTGACGGTCCCAAATCTTCTTGTCCGGAACGATCTGAGGGCTAAGAGCGAAAGACGCTGGTATTGTCGTCTTCTCTCTTGATCCAAGGGTTCCGGGTTTGTCCTTACCAGTGAGATCAATGGTGGGGATTGGGATGTACAGGATCGCATGACATACTCGCACTGCCAAGATTAAGTGCGATTCTTAGGCGTGCGGTGGAGATCTCGTCTGTAACGCTTTAACTACCTCCCCCGATTCTCGATTTACGGTTATTTGGGATTTGTCTTATTCTATTTGTCTTCCGATCCCTCCCCCTTCTCGATCTTCTTTACACGCTCCTATTCCGGTCTCTCATGTTGATCTCCCATCCTCCGATCTCTATTATTCCGATCCCTTAATCAGCCTCGTCTGGTCAAAGCATTAATTTCCCCTCGATTCCCGAAGCGTCCGCTTCATTTTCTGCTCAGTAATAAATGCCCGTTTTCCCCTATATATACCCAACACGAAAGAGACTTCCTTCATCCCATTTCCTCTCTTCCTTCTTACTTCCCGATTCTAATGCTCAAGGAAGTTCCGCCATACAACTGTGGCTTTGATCCTTTTCCGATGGACTTCCTTACTCCTCGACTGAAAATTTACGACCCTGGTGATCGCATAACCTTGTCTGATGATGGTGAGGGAACTGGATCAATTGACTGATCTGGATTGTGGACCTCGACTATGCTGATCTCGAGTCGCTCAACTGAGTTTATTCGGCTTCTCATCACATTGGGTGTTCCGACAGCGGTTTCCCTCCACATTGGGTGTTCCGACAGCGGGTTAAGCTCCGATCGGCGACACCCTGTGGATCAGTCACAATGTTGGCTATTGACATAGGCTTCTTTAGATAGGATGTTCCGCTGATCTTTAGAGGTCGGCCTTTTGATGTAATCAGATGTAATCCGATCTTGAGATCGCCCAAATGATGTAATCTGATTTTTGGAAATGTACTCCGATCTCTTGAGATCGCCCAAATGATGTAATCCGATCTTTTGGAAATAAAGATTTTATTTTGCCAATTATTATCTTATTAATTATTTTCCGAGCTCTAATATGATTATCCGATCTGTAATTCGAAACACCTGGATCTACCGCTCTATAATTAACCGATCTCTTTATGGAATCTTGAGAATATTCGTGAGACGTGTCAGAACAGCTGGTGAGTCCCGCTAACCGATGCGTTTGCCTGGAACCTCGTGAGCATTAAATGCTCGGACGAGTATAAATAGGGGTGAGGGGTTAGCCACAATGCTAATTGAATTAGGTACCACTAATTTAATTTTTCATGACATTTTCCATGTCTAATATCATGTATTTTTAATGGACATTTAGGTCAAAAGACAACTTGGGGTGTCAAATGACCACAATGCCCCTGTTCGGGTTGCATTCCTGATTTTTCGGTAGCACCGGGTTTTGTCCGTTTTTTGATTTCTCACTTTTCTTTGTACTAATTAATTAATTTTTCTTTGATATTTCTAATAGTATTTATACTTCAATAGACATTTATTTAAGTCCTAAAAATATTTTTCAGGGTTCCCCATGGTCCAAGGCTAGTCAACGGTCCACGCTGCAACTTCCCGGTACGGTCACCCATCGTTAGGGTTCTCGGCTCGTTTAACTTGGTTATATTTCATTGCTATTATTTTTTTCTTTGTTTTTTTTTTTTGTATTTTCTTTTCTTGTATTTCATTATTTTATGTCTCCTCACTCATACTAAGTGTAGTTCTCGGCATCCTAACTGTCCGGACAACACTGGTCACTGGAACAGTGGAACACACTACCGAACATAGGGGTGTTACAGGGGAAACCCTCGAAAGCATTCGGAATCTTACTCTTCAACATGAAGAAGCGATTTTTCCAATTCTTTAGTGAGGAGGGGAGATCGGTAAAAAGCCGCAGTGCGGCTTTGCTTGAAAGAACCAATACTCGTCGTCCTTTCGTCGAGCAAGCCTATGTAGCTCGGCAAACACCTTCGCTGTAGGGTCAAGCTTCTTGGCTCGGCATAAGCCTCTGAAAGCCACCAGGATCCGCCACGAGTTCGGATGTACTTGGGCCACCGAGACATGGTGAAATTTCAGGACGTCCTTGAAGAAGTCATCAAGGGGAAATCGAAGCCCGGCTTTTAATTGCTCTTCGTACACCATGATCACATCATTTTCCTCGAAAAAGTGATTGGCTCTGAGATCGCCATGGCATCTGATTAGCTCGAAGGAGTCAGTTCGAAGGTTGTATTTTGACTAATGGATTGCATATCAGTTTCCTGGAGGACCGACGGCAACTCGTCCATCGGGAGATTTTCTCTACCCGAGGAAGATGTCTGCCTTGATTGAGCTGCTCGACCACAAACTAAAGTGGAAGTCGTTGGATGCTCAAATCGCTCACCTGGTCTGACCACTTCAACGTCATCCGATGACCATGAGACCTGGACGGAAGGAAGGCTCGTCGCTCTCTGACCCTCAGCACCACTCATTTTCAAAGAAATAAAAAGGTTTAAGTAAGAGTAGGATTAAAGCCCTTACCGGAGTGTGATCGGTGCTGGAAGAACTTGAAGAAATGAGAGAATTTTGGAATCGCTCACGAAGTGCTGAAAATAACATAAGGGAGCGACTGACTGAACCTTCCCCTATTTATACCCGTCTGAGCATTCAATGCTCACAGTGTCTCAAGCGACGCATCAGTTAGCGGAATCCACCTGCTTTTACTGACACGTTGTTGGAAGGTTCCAGAAACACCATAAATGAAATGAGATGAGATCGGTTGGCCAAGATCGTCAGATTAAGGCGGATGTTCAGAGTTATAGATCGGCTAGGGGTGATTTAGTGAGAAACCAGATCATATATGCACATTAGAGATCGAAAAATAATCAATGCAATAATTAAATGATAACTGTCAAATAAAATTTCATTTTATTTCCAAAACGATAGATTACATCATTTGGGTGATCTCAAGAGATCGGATTACATCATTAAGAACCTTTAAAGGTCAGATTACATCATTTGGACGATCTCTAGAGATCGGCACTACATCCTACCTAGCAGGGACCTATGTCAAAGCCTAGTCTCGTGGTTAAATCAAAAGATGTGTGATCAGAAAGCCAGCCATAGGCATCGGATAGATGTACAGCTCAGACGGAGTGACTATGACTCTCATGATGATGACGAGTCATCGTCGATATCATCGACCAAAATCGAGCTGCAGTCGGGATGCCCGATGTAGTGAGGAGCCAAATGAACTTCAAAGGGCAGTCACTGATGTTAAGAGGGAAATTAGCAGGCTTCTCACCCGAAATCGGTTCACCGATTATATCGGTAGATCGACCCGAGATCGGTATGATTGATATTTTTTATCTTAATCGGTAAATTAGTCCGGTTCTCTCACTGTCATCAGATGTGGTTATCATGATTTTCTGATCACCGGGGTCATAAATTTTCAGTCGGGGAGCTAAGAGAATAGTCGAAAAAAGATCAAAAGTGGTCACCATGGCCAGAATGTTATCGTAGAAACTTGGACAGGAGAAGTGAAAATGGGAAGAGAAGAAATGGAATGTGGGAGAGATTCCCTGCAGAGGCATATATATAGGGGGCCTGAGCATTTATTACTGGTGAAAACCAAAGCGGACGCATCGGTAATTGAAGAATTAAATGCTTTGACCGGGGTAGATCGAATAGAAGGGAAGGTTCTAGAATGGGAGAGATCGGGAGAGGGGCCCGATACGAGAGATCGAAAAAGAGTCGTGACTAAGAGAATGGAAGGAATGGAGATTGGAAAAAAAGACAAAAGACTTCCAATAACTTCCTTCATAATCAGAGCCGAGGTAGTTAAAGCATTGCAGGCAAGATCAAATCTTCACCGCACGCTTCATTTGCAGAATCGCCCGCAATGCTGACAGACGCCAGGACAGTTATGACAGTCCTGTGCTTCTCAATCTCCACCGTTGATCTTACTTGTAAGGACAAACCCGGAGCCCTTGGATCAAAAAGTGGACGACAGAACCAGCGCCTTTTGTTCCCGGCCTTCGGATCCATCTTGACAGGAAGATCCTGAGCCGTTGGATCGGAAAAGAGAAAGGACAAATATTCTGAATAGGATCTCAGCCGTCCATTTTGATTCTCTTCAATTCTCAGGCATCAGATCATGTCCTTTTAAATCCAAACCTTCCATCTCCCCAGAAGAGATCCTGACCCTGCATTAGGAGCACCCGTTCCCTATAAATACCTGCATGCAATACTGTTGAAGGAGGACGGAGAAAAGGTGGTAATTATAGTGGAGAAGCTCTGAAACTTGATTCAGTCTCGCTACTCTGCTATTTTAAGCTTTCAAAATAGAGAAACTTCAGAAACCAGTTTTCTAAAGTATTTCCATCGAAGGAGTGTTGGACGCTGAAACTCTTCATTTTCAGTTTGCTCACTACTCTCCGATACCATTTCTCAGTTTCAGTTTCGTCTTCATCATCTTAATATCAACCTTTTATTTTCCAAGCTTAATCTCATTCCAACCCGGTTACTGTCACTTCGGCTCAACTGCATTCTAACTTGGTATTCGTTATTTCAAAGCAAGCATTAGTCCCCAAACTATTAGCTCGCAGCTCTACAACATTTGTGGCTCTACAGTTGATTCAATAGACTCAATCCCCCACAGGTAAGTGTCTAGACCGTTGCGTTATCAAATGCTCGCTTTTTATTTTCTTTGTTTTCATGTTCGTAATTCTCATTGAGTTCAGTTATGCTAAAGAGCCCCACGTAGCTAGTTATTCTCTTGAGTTTACCTTTTATTCATCAGTTCATGTTATTTATTTGTTCTCAGCCTTTATTATCTTCAAATATAGGTATTCTGGTTACGGGTAACGTATAGGTGGTTTAATAAAATGTTGGTAGCTGTATCTTAACACGAGAGTTTCTTTAAAATAATAAAAGTTTGGATAATAAATCGAAGGAAAAGTTATGAAGTCAAACCACTAAACAAGCTCAGGAGATAACCTGGTATAGTGGGGATCGAGGTAAGATCGGATCTCAGACTAGTAAATGAAAGAGATCGGACATTGCCTGCCAGAAAGTACTGGTAAGGCAATCATAAAGGGAATTGGAAAAGACTCAGTCCGGTATCCCCTCCCTAGTTATAAGGTATCAATGGGTTAAGAGAAGCCCCGCTTGTGTTCCTGGCATCTTCAAGCGCCAGGACCCTTAATCAAAGGTTCTTACGATATACGATTGTACTAAATATTTTAAGAGATCGGGGAAGAGTTCTTACTCGATCCTCATTCAAATAAAAACACGGAGATCGAATGAGAGTTCTTATCTGAGATCTTTCCTTAAAATCTTAAGCCGAATACTTTAAGAGGTCGGGGAAGAGTTCTTACCCGATCTTCATTCAAATAAAAACACGAAGATCGGAGGAGAGTTCTTATCCGAGATCCTTCCTTAAAATCTTAATCCGAATACCTTAAGAGGTCGGGGGAGAGTTCTTACCCGATCCTCATTTAAACAAAACGAGGAGATCGGAGGAGAGTTCTTATCCGAGATCCTTCCTTAAAATCTTAAGCCGAATACTTTAAGAGGTCGGGGGAGAGTTCTTACCCGATCCTCATTCAAATAAAAACACGGAGATCGGAGGAGAGTTCTTATCCGAGATCCTTCATTAAAAACCTTAAACCACATACTTTAAGAGGTCGGGAGAGAGTTCTTACCCGATCCTCATTCGAATAAGAAGACGGAGATCGGAGGAGAGTTCTTATCCGAGATCCTTCACCAAACTTTAAGACCAACACCCTAAGAGATCGGGGGAGAGTTCTTACCTGATTCTCGCCTAAATTAAAACAGGGAGTTCGGAGGAGAGTGCTTATCCGAAATCTTTCGCTTAAAACTCTAAAAAAACATACCTAGAGATCGGTGGAAAACTTCTTATCCGAGCTCTCTTAACAAGATCCGAATTAAAACAAAACAGCCCCAATACATTAAATAACTTTACTCGGCACCTAATCACTAAAGGGTCATTTCATGAACTTGTGTTCTTGGGACAATCCGAACCAGTAAAACATCAAATATTCCTTTTTATCTGTCCAAAGGATTAACATTGTCACTATCCCAACCCCCCTAATTACCCTTTTAATTTATAAGAGAGCATAATATTAAATCTGCTTACCTTCATTGAGGGACGAGGCGGGGTGCCTAACACCTTCCCCGCCCGTATATGGACCCCGAACCTAGAATCTCTGTTTTTAAAGTGGTTTCATTTAATTTATTTTCATAAACGGTTTTCTTTAATTCCCTTCAAAATTAAAGTGGCGACTCCTCACTCTTTCTCACTTCGGTGAGTGTTCGTCTAGGTGACCGCAAAATACCTCTCGATAATTTACAAATCTTATTTATATATTATGTTAATTATTGTTTATCTGTAATATTAAAAAGAGTTTATTAAATTTTAGAGGATAGTAGTTTGTACCAAAATTATTCTTAAAACAGTCTCATCATATCTCAAACTAATATTTTATTACTATTATTTTCTAGCACTATTTAATTCTCTTGAGCCTCCATTAATTTCTCTACTTTTTTCTATTTATAATCGAAGCAACAATACTTTTTCTATGTATTTATAATTCAATCACTCACTTATTAATATCAATTAAATAATAATTTAAAAATATACGATCATATTTCATAATAATTATATTTTGTAATTTTTTTATTACTATTAATTTTTATTTTACTTTTTTCACTCCATTATTGATCATTTATTTAAGGGTAAGGAAAATAAATTAATTTTTAAAAGAGTTGAAATGACACCAAGTATGAATTAAAATAAAAAAATTTAAATAAATATATTAATATTATTTATTTGAGTTATCCTTCCCTTGAGCCTCCACTAACTTCTCCATTTATTTTTTTAACTGAATCATTAATGCCTTTCCTATTTAATTTATAGTTAAATCACTCACTCGCTAATTAAATTATAATTTAAAAATATACAATAATTTTATTTTGTAGCATAATTTATTGTTATTAATTATTATTTTACTTTTCTATAATATAATTAAAATAAATAAATTTTATTTATAAAAAAAGAGTTAAACTGATATAAATTATAAATTAAATTAAAACAAATCAAATAAGTTAATACTATATTATAATCAATTAATATAAAATTAACTTATATTCTCTATATAAAGTCACCCAAATACATAATTTAATGTAATTTTTCCCAAAAAAATTAAAACTTACCATTTAGGTTTTTACTTAAGGAATTAGTTTCTATTTCCTTTTTATTTGCTGTTTTGCATTAGATTATTTTTCTTTTTAGTTAAATAACTTTTTCTTTGTAGCAAAAAGATGTCAAAATATATGAAAATAGAATTATATCGAAATTTAAATACATTATTACAAGTAAGAATAATTGAAAATATTAGCTAAAGTTAATTTAAAAAATAAAATGTTTTTAATAATTTGATTAATGAATCTGTCCTAATTTGTAATCTTATTATATTAGAAAATAATTTAATGTTAATTTATTTGATTAATAGCATCAATAAATTTTAAATTGTTTTTATGAGTAAAATAATTTTATTATATTTTTAAATAAAATAATTATATAAAAAATAGGAATTAAATAATATTTTTCTTAAAAAATTTTAAATTAAATTAATTAAATAAAAATTAATTTAATAATAAAATTTATATATATGCACACACACTCCATCATTTATAATATTGATATTCTGCTAGTAATTAGGGATGAAAACGAATCGAGTTTTTGCAGGTATTTAATTCGATCGAATCTTAATATGACGGGTTTGGGTATTATATAATTAGGTTCGTGTTTGAAAAATAATACCCATTGAAGGGTTCGAGTTTTATATATTCAGTATCCATTACCCTTATCTATTTACATAAATACTTAATTAAATATAAAATATATATTTTATAATAATATTTATACATTTTTATACATTTTATTTTATATAAAATATAATTTAAATATTTTATGAAATTATTAAAATTTTAAAATGTAAATAATTAATTAAAATAATTTTTTATATAAAATATTAATTAAAATATATAAAATTAAATGAGTTCGAATTTTTTTAGAGTAATAATAATCGACTTTGAAACGGATTGAAGTAGTTGAGAATAAATTTTAAACAGATTTAAGATAAATTTAAATTTTGATAATATTAATTAAATTTAAATTAAAATAAAATAATTTTTAGGATATGCTATATGTTGTCATCCCTAATAATTATAATATAATACTTAGAGTTGTTATCGTTCACAAATCAATCTTGAGAATTACTTTAGAGGATGGAGTTTTAATACAAGTGAACAGAGGAATAAACCCGAATTTAGAAAGGAACTAACAAGGACGTTTCTCTCTTTTGTTTTAAGGAATAGATTTTCTCTCAAAAAAAAGTACCTTTCTCCTTTGAGGCTTCGAGCTTCTTTTTATCGAGCAGCGGCTGCCCCTACCCCCTCTGGGTTGGGGTGGCTCTTCCTCTCCCCAGCCCAATTGTGGGTTGCTCTCCCAATAGATTTGGTCTTTATTTTCTTGGCAGATATGAGCTTCAACACAGAGAGAGAGAGAGAGAGAGAGAGAGAGCTTTGCCTGATCTGCATTTCTTGTTTCTGTTATGTTTTCTTGATCTGTTATGTATTATGGCTGGTTGCAGGTTCATAAGGAAGTCGATACATTGTTGTTCGCAGCTCCATTGCAGAAGAGGGACAGAAAAGCTTTTGATGGGTAAATTATTGAGCTCCAATACGAGAAAAATGTCTCGGAAGGCGTGAGTGGAACGCCAAAAAGCCCCACCACTGCTCTCAGTTTTGCTATAATTGTTTCCTTATTTTATCTTCCCAAGTTCTAGTGTTTCGGTGGGGAAGGGTTCTGCCCAAGTATTTGACGCTGCGTGACCTTCGCTCTGCTGTGCGATTTGGTTTGAGGCCTGTTACGTATTACTGGTTCACCATTGGGTTGATTTGGTCCCCTTTGACAGTGGGCCAGTTATGTGCTTCGAGTTGTTCGCTGTTGGATAGAGGAGCTCTTATTTTTTAGACCTTAGTTTTGTATTTTTTTAAGGCTTGGGCCTTCTCTGACTTGTATCGAGCCTTAGGCCTTTTAATCCAATGTATAGGTGATGAGAACCAAACCTCCCTTCTACACTGCACAAAAATAGGATAAGACTTCATCATCCATGAAAGACCATAACGTTCGCACCTGTTTTCCGTGGCAGAGAAGACTTGATCATTATCTTCCATATATATATATATATATATATATATATATATATATATATATCTTGCTGGGAATTTTTAATCCAAAACTTTCCTTTGGGAAGATTCATGAGGGAATTAGTGTACTGTTAGGGATCATTAATTTTGGATAATTTACAATTAAATATTTAATATATAACAAAATTAACAACTTAATTTTTGATTTATTTTTGATTAATAATTTAGTCTTGAAATAAAAAATTAACAAATTAATATCTATCATTAACTATTTAATATTTTAAAATTTATTTTATTAGTAAAAATTTAAAATAAATAAATAACTACTTAAATATAAAAATGATTTTGTTAATAAAATAAAATTTAAAGAATTATTTTATTAATAAAATTAAAATTTTGAAGATTAATTTTAAATTATAAATTAATTACCAGTTAATTTAAATAATAATAACTAATTTATTAATAAAATTAAGCTTTAAAAATTAAATATTTCAGAGATTAATATGCGAGTTTTTTAATGTTTTAGGGACTTCATTGTAAATTAATAATTAATTTTCAGTATTCTATATTTTTGTTAAAATACTTTGGAGAGGAGATTAAATAGTGGCCACATGGCAACCCACAATTCCGAAGGGTCAACATTCAATGAGTCAAAGGAAGATCAAGATCCGATCCTCCGGAGCTTCTCGCATCAAGCGCACTCTCTGTAAAAGCAACCCTTACATTTCACTTCACTCGCTTTCGCAAATCGCAATAAATACCTCAATTGGCTTCCCAAATATCTCGTGAACCGTCCACGTGTCACTCCGAGATTTGCAAACTCTCTCAGTTCAACGTACAGTCTCCCTTCCCAGTTCCCACTCATCTTCCTCCTCCATCCGCCACGTTACGTTGCCATTG
The DNA here is from genome assembly GCF_030052815.1 of Hevea brasiliensis. NCBI lineage: Eukaryota > Viridiplantae > Streptophyta > Magnoliopsida > Malpighiales > Euphorbiaceae > Hevea > Hevea brasiliensis. Next base: position 103,789,499 of record NC_079495.1, on the reverse strand, counting down.
CTACACTCTCTCCTCCTCCTCCTCCTCCTTCTTCCTCTTCTTCTTCTTCTTCTTCTTCTTCTTCTTATATTCCAATCTGATCAAGCTCTTTACTGTTTCTATTGAATCCGTTTACCGGCTGCTCCTGTAATGGCCAGGTGTCTGGTTGTGCCTCTAGCAGCTACAGCACCATCCCAGCAATATTCTTTGTTCCCAAATTTCCCTTTACATTCCCATTCCTTTCCATCCAAAACCCTTTCCTTTGCCCTTCACAACTCTTCTAATTGTTATACCCACTATACTCTAACTTCACTTTATCGCCGCCTATCTCCTGTTGCCGCTCTAGACTCCGACGTTCCTCACTCTCTTCACCAGGTAATGTTATTTTGATGGTTGAATTGTATTTCTCCCCTGCCTTTTTGGGTTTTGAATGGTTCACTTGAATTGGGGTTTTCTTGGATTTTAAAAGGGATCAGCGAATGTGAAACGCGGTAAGACCTTTGAACAATGGGATTCGTGGACAGCGAAATTTGCCGGAGCAGCAAATATCCCATTTTTGTTACTTCAAATGCCTCAGATCATCCTCAACGCACAAAATCTAATGGCTGGAAATAAAATTGCCCTTTTGGCTGTACCATGGCTGGTAAATTCATATTGAAGCATCTTTCTTTAATTGGCTTGACAATTTACCCTTTCTAATGAAGTGAAGAAGGAAGTGTTGTAAATGCAGGGGATGCTTACTGGGTTGCTTGGAAATCTTTCATTGCTTTCCTACTTTGTGAAAAAGAAGGAAACTGAGGTGATCGTGGTGCAAACGCTGGGAGTGATTTCCATTTATATAGTTCTTACTCAGCTTGCAATGGCAGAGGCTATGCCTCTGCCCCACTTTGTGGCCACTTCAGTGATTGTGGCAACTGGGCTGGTGTTGAATTTCTTCAATTACCTCGGAAAGCTTAATGCTGGAATATGGCGTTTTTGGGAAGATATTATAACTGTGGGTGGACTCTCAGCTCTTCCACAGGTGCTTTTTAAATTTTCGCACATATACATCCACACTCGGATGCTAGAGCACCCATTCTGTTTTCTGGTTATCTAGAATTTATGAATTTCTTGATCTTGACAGTTTAGAGAAGGAAAATGTTAATGTAGTTTTCAGCTGTTTTGTTAACACACTCTTGACATATTTATGAATTGGAGCACAGGTCATGTGGTCTACTTTTGTCCCATATATACCAAGCACTATCTTGCCTGGGGCAATAGCATTTGTCATAGCTGTAACAGCTGTTATAATGGTAAGCTTTTGCGATTTCCATTTCCTGTTGGTGCATTGCTCTAACCGGATTATCAGAGGCTATTTCCAGGATAAGAAACTGTGAGAAAAATGTTAATGATCTTATAACTCTCAGGAATGATGTACAGCAACTTCTTCAAACACTTTAAAATTTTTTTGTTGGAACTTGGGTTTACATTAGACGGCTTTACTCTAAATGTAATCCTACTCGAGGTTCTACCTGTAAAACTAGTTTGAGGTTTTTATTTTTTGCTTCTTCCCTTTCTTTCCCATTGTTTATTGTTTTATGCAAGAAAATGAGCATTTGGATTCAGAATTTTTTTGGACTTACAGCGGCTAAGATTTGCAGGCACGAACAGGGAAGCTTTCAGAGAAAGGTGTTAAATTTGTTGGAGGAATATCTGGATGGACGGCAACTCTTCTTTTCATGTGGATGCCAGTTTCACAGATGGTGATCTTTGTTATCCCCTTGTTTCAATTTGTTGGCTTATTGATGTTTATCTTACATGCATACCTGACCAAGAACAGCGATTTCTATTCAGTGGACAAATTTCCTGAATCCTGAGAACATCAAAGGCTTATCAGCCTTCTCAATGCTGCTTGCTATGATTGGAAATGGACTTATGATCCCACGTGCACTCTTAATTCGCGATTTTATGTGGTAATGCCTAGTCCTCCAATAATCCTCCTTACTTCCATTTTGTCCTCCATCTAAACTATAGCCATATTTATTCTAAAGTGCCAAAAGTCTAAATAAGCACTTAGAATGCCCCAAACAGCCCTGCTACTGGTCATCCATCTATTTATTTGGAAGAAAAGGAAATTAACATGTTGAATCTGAATCCTGGATTTTCTTTTTTTTTTTTTTTTAATTTCATTTGAATTGTATGTGAATACAGAAAGAAATACTGCTGAACATTGAATTTTGCTTTGCTCACAATACTTGGCTCTGAATTTATTGATGCATCTCAATGAGGCACTTATTTTATGTCATAATAGTAGATCCTCTTGTTGTCTTTGATAATTGGGAGTCTTTAGCTGAAGCTTCAATGGACTGATAATGTATTTGACAAATGTATTGGTTCAAGGTTCACCGGGTCGACCTGGGCTGCACTCTTTTATGGGTATGGGAATATTTTATGCATGTACTGGTAAGCTATCTTTCATGTGCAGTTGTCATTGTTTAATGTTTATTATTCTTAGGGCAAGATTTCAATGTCGACACTTTACCGTAATTTCAGTTTCAACAGTATCAGCAGGGAATTCTTTCTTGCAGCAACAGCTCTTTTGGTTTCATGGATAGGTTGCACCTCTATCTCTCTGTGTCTCTGGTTTGTTTTTGGATATATGCGTGTATTGTTCCTCCTTACCCCACCCTTTCCTTTCCAACTTCCCCATTTTTCTTCGAAAGAAAAAAATTGCATTACCAGTGACTCATGGTAATAGTGTTGATTGTTGAACTAAGAAGGGTCATCTATGATACGTTTCCTCATTTTAATAGGAATGGCTCTGTGGAGAGACACTGTAGTATACGGATACAACTCACCTCTGAAATGCTTGAGAGAGTTGGCTTTTGGCTCAACTTGAAGTTCAATGAGATGGTGTCCCAAGATCTTATTTCTGAAGCATGAAATATGAAAGTTCATCTTGACTCCAAAGGTGCCATTGCTTGATCAGGATTGCAGCCAAAGTTTTCCAACCATGGAAGTTTTAATTGGAGAGCATGTTTGTATGGAGATCACTTGATGAACTTCCACCGTACGTTGCTAGTCGTAATTGATATTATACTAGAAATTTAGCATAGGGATGTCTAGTTAATATTTGTAATAATTGGTGATGCAATTGTTGCCCAATAATCAGATTTTTGATAGGCAGATCGAAGTTACAGCAAACAATTCCTGTATGAAATGAATAGTTTTTCTTTGTAATAAAGGGTCTGATTCGTTTCAATGAAGGCTAGTTTTTTGTTTTAGCTTCTTTATATATGCGTTTGTACTAGTGTTTGTTTGAGCTTGCCATCGCTGCCTGAGTTGATCGATAGAGGCGGTGTCCCGAGCAAGTTGTTAGAGAAGATCGGTAAGGGAGTGACGAAGGTTTCAGGGGGTCAATTCTCATAAATGGTTGACCCGTTGGGCATCCTAGAGCTCAACGCGTAAAGTGGTTTATAGTCAGAGAGGATAGACTGCTCATTCGCCCCTTTGTGCAAGGCTGTTTGATAAAAACACACCCCATTTGCGTACTATTTCTTTTTCATTTTACGACTAGAAATTAAATTACACTCTCATTGCAAATGTTAAAATGCATCCTCCATTGCCAACTCTTAAACTACCTATCTCCCAATTGTAAATTTTGACAGGGCATTCATGCTTTTGTTACAGGAATTGCCTGAATTACAAGAATGTGCTTCTTAAAAATGAAGATGAAGTAATACACGTGGAACAGAGCGAGCGAAGCATAAAAAATAAAAAATAAAAAAAAGAGGTGTAAAGCGGCGGAAACCTGGATGACGTTAACATTCAATGTCTTACAAGACAGATACAGACATACAGTTCCAGCGCATCCCAATGACACGTGCAGATCTGTTTTTTCACTTTCGTTTGGACAAGAATAACACATCCACACACTCGCCTCTCTTTCCCTCCTCCACGTGTCTCCACTTCCGCCCTCTCCTTCTTTCCACCCTCAAAAAATTTTCAAATACTCTGCATTTACTTTACACGCTTGCATCATCGCCATCACCATCACCATCACCATCGTCCAATCTTCCATTCATCAAATGGTTTCTGCTTCTGCTCCTGATTCGAACCCGATCCGGGGAATACTCGGCCTCGGCTTCTGGGTTCAGGGCTTCAGGTGCTTTCCATGGATGGCTGTCAACTTTTTCTTGAAAGATGGCCTCAATGTGGACCCCTCCACTCTTCAGCTCCTCCAGAACTCCGCTAATCTGCCCATGGTTGGTAAGCCTCTCTACGGTGTCGTATCTGATGCCGTTTACTTCTCCAGCCAGCATCGTATCCCTTACATCGTCTTTGGAGGTCAGTAAATGGCAAGTTTCAACCTTTCCTTTGTTATTGGATTATTTTTGGTGATGTCTGTTTTGGTTTTTTTCTTGCGTGGATGGGCTTAATTTGATTAGATTTTTCCCCCTTTTAGCTTTTTATAGCTTGATTCCAACTTTCTCTGAACAAATCCAAATTTCCAAAATTTATTGATGTTCATTTTCTTTATTCATAATTCCCAAGGGTTAGTGTGTAGACCAATCTATGGAAATTACAAAGGGAATTTCCAGTTTTTTGAATTCCAGATTGCTCTACAGCCTTCGTAGATCTTGTTATTTAGACCCTCTCTCTTCTGCCTTTCTTTATTCAATTGCCGAGGATGCAAGATTCTAAGTTTCTAGAGATGATGGTAACAAGACAATGGAGTGAAAACTGCATTATCTTCCATGCTTAGTCCTGTGTTTTTTCATTTTCGAAATTGCAAATGGAAAACTTTCGCTTAAATTGTTTGTGGTGGGGTCAGTGAAACTGTTTGCAATTGCAGTAGCACTGAAGCTGCCTAAGTTCTGATAATAAATAGCCATTTTTATTTGGATTCACAAATCAAGTAAATTTCTTCACATTCGCATACAAATTATTGCTTGAACTCTTCTCATTACCGACTCAAATTGTATTGTCATGCAATGTTACTGGAATCCTCGCGTAGCTTTTTGAACTATCCCAAGTATCTTCTTTTGTTGTTTGGACATTAGTGAGTGCTTGCAAGTTAAGAAATGACGGTTGGGAACAAAAATGATGCTGTAATTTTTTTTTTCTGATTGAGGGAAATCAAGCACAATAATTTGACAGATTTGATTGCCTACAATTTTGCATTTGTGTAATATTTTGTATTTGATTTTCATAAGTGTAACTTAAAATTTCTCCCTATTTGTGCTTGCTCATTTGTTGCAGCTTTCTTACAAGCAGTTTCATGGCTAGCTATTACAATCCTCCCACCCTCAACCCTCTCAATTTTCTGTATCAGCATATTCCTTCTCCTTAGTAATCTTGGTGCTTCAATAGCTGAGGTTGCAAATGATGCCATTGTTGCAGAGATAGGAAAACAGCCCACTACCTCCTCTAAAAAATCTCAATCATCTTCCTCTGGTGAACTCCAGTCATTTGTTTGGATTGCTTCCTCTACTGGTGGTGTCCTTGGAAACCTTCTGGGTGGAATAGCCATTACCAGATACTCCCCCCAAGTTATGTTTCTCTTTTTTGGACTAATACTTTCTCTCCAATTTTTCATAACCATTACTGTCCGTGAAAGCTCTCTTAGCCTCCCCAAGAGTTCAACAAATGTTGGGATTATGAAACAGCTTTCGCAGCTCTCTGTTGCATTAAAAAAACCTGAGGTTGCTTACTCAATAGCATGGTTTGCTGCATCTTATGCTGTGATTCCAGCACTGACAGGAACAATGTTCTTTTATCAAACACAATATTTGAAGATTGATTCATCACTACTAGGGATCTCTAAGGTTTTTGGCCAGGCGGCATTGCTTCTGTGGAGCATCATCTACAATCATCACTTGAAAACAGTTCCAGCAAGAAAACTAATTGCGGCCATTCAGGCAACGATGGCAGTGTTCATGGTTTCTGATGTTTTGTTTGTGAAGGGATTTTATCGGAATATGGGGGTGCCAGACACATTCTATGTCATTGTTTTCTCAGGCCTCTTGGAGGTCATGTTCTTTTTTAAGATTCTGCCTTTTAATGTTTTAATAGCACAGCTCTGCCCACCGGGGTGCGAGGGATCACTGATGGCCCTTGTGGCATCTGCAATAGCACTTGCATTGATAGTGAGTGGATACTTTGGTGTTGCACTTGCATCTTATGTTGGGGTCACAGGAGATGATTTTTCCGGGTTTCCCCGTGCCCTTCTAATACAGGCAGTGTGCACACTTTTGCCAATTTACTGGTCGTCATGTGTTCCAGATGATAAGAAATCCACCGCTGGTAAAAAGGATCTGTAAGTAATTATAGGGATTCAAATGACTGGATTTCTTTTTTTTTTTTTAGGCTTTTACAATATATATATTATCTCGCTACACATTCATGTATCGATTAACAAATAGTATATTTAGTTTTAGTTGTAGGCATTTCCATGTAAGATGCTTCTAGGCAATCTATTGTACCACTATGTGTTTCGTGATCTATTCTTATGTAATTCAATTATCAGGTGCCTATCCTAGCTTTGGTCCTATGGGTGAAGGCATATATTGAGTCTTCATTCTCCTATTCTCCCTACTCAAAACAAAAAAAAAAAAAATTCAATTATCAATTTTTTACACTTATTCATTCATGGTAAATTGGCAATAGTTCAGCTGGGACATTATACACCTTATCCAAGCAATGAATTTGGAAAAATTTTTAGTAACTAGGTTGATCATAGACATTTATATCTAAATTACAAAGTGAATTAAGTTCACTTAAAAATTTGAACTTCAGAACCCTTTACAATAACTGGTCATAAGGTTCTTTTCTTACAAGAATAATCAACTACGGTGTCCGCTGCTGCAGGCTATCACTGAACATATGAAGACATTCTTCTTTCACACTTGAAGAATTGTCATCTGTACAATTCTAACTAGAAAACAATTTCACAACCAATATTTTTCACAACATTTGCCATTTGGTATTCAGTGTTAAGTAATACTTATAGCAGGTGACAGCATAAACAAAGAATAGATCTCAACAATCCAAGGCGAAAATCAATTAACAATGCCAAAAACCTCTTGTTATTATTAAATGAGATTGGTTCAAATGATTTTAATGTTTAATTTGAAACAGCAACTATCCATTGACAGGATTCGATGTAGAAGAAGATCAAAAGAGAAAACCAGGAAGAAAAATTGTCCTTAGGCTGGTAGAAATCCGTCTCAGAAAGCTGAAAATAATGCTCTCCTGGCTATCAAGAACATAGTAGCAAAATAATGCTTCTAAAACATTCTATGAACCATCAATACTTACAATGATGATGATGATGATTACCAAAATACATCGATGATAAATATATATATATATATATATATATATATATATATATATATATATATAAACCCATTTAGTGTGCCCTAAATTGAAAATATGAACACCTCTACCTCATGGACTCATTTGGGTTACTTCAAAGTAGAAACGCTTACAGTAATAAGAAGCTGATAAATTACTAGGGCTACTTTTCCCATCCCCGCAATTGTTCAAATTCATCAACACACAACACCTAACAAGAAAGAACCAATGAATAACAGAGTGCATTCTTTTGTTAATTCTGAAAAGTATTCTCTATCAAGCTATAATAGAATAATTAACCACATTGCTATTATACGAAATGCTCCAAGAAGCAAGAGAGATAACATAAGAAATATGGACGAATTGAAATTGCAAATCAAGAATCACTCCATTAAGAACAGCAAAGTCATTACTTCAACATGGCATTTAAACATACAAACAGAACAGCCAGAGGCTGAACATCAAAATTACAAATAAAACCACAAAAACTAGCAATACATTAGATTCTAATAACACACAACACACCACGCATATTGTTAGTAACTTCTAAACACGGCCATCCCACAGGCAATCTGAGTTAACTTTTCCGCCCTTCAACAGACACTCAATTTCTTCAGGTGGGTTCAGACCCAAACGTTGAGCACGCTCCCATCTCGCCAGCCGGGTCATCCCAAGGCACGGCCCATATGCCATGTTCATGTCAAATTGCCTCAGCACTTCTTCATGTTTGTCATAATCATCTACCAAAACCAAGAAAACAGCACCAAAATCTTGAATAATGATATTTACTAATCCAGAAAATTATATACTGCAATCGAACCATGTACTAATTCCAAATGATTATAACTCTCCAAAGTTATTATCAGTTCAATAAAAAAAGAAACTTTATTTCTTTAAACCTCAAATTGTTACCAATTTCAAGACTGAATTTTTCAAAAAAATAAAAACCCTTTACAGAAAGGCAATAAATAAGCCCCAAAAATATAACCAACAAGAAAAACACAGAATAACAGAAGCACACAACAGAGCAGAAAGAAAAAGGACTACCTTGAAGATCCGGTGCGCCGTGAGAAATGAGGGTCATAGGCTGGGTGATATCAGAGCCGATAGCATGTTTGGGCAATTTCTTCTTGGACTTAGAGGTTGATTTAGAAGAGGACTTTGTGATGCCACCTCTGTTGCTCTTCCTTTGCCGGTAGAAATTCTTCATATCGCTGGATGCTGTTTCCATCTCCCTCTCTCACCCTCCCCTTCTTATAGTATTTCAAATTTCGAATTTCGTTCGATCTATATTCGGAAGAGAACGGATTAGGATTCCCTTTATGTAGATTGTTTGCTTAGGGGCTTTATGAGAGATGAATATTTGTGCTTTGCGGCCCAAAAACTATGAATCCATTAATTTATTTTGACATCATGAATCCATTATTTAAAATTAACGAATATATATTAATATCATAATTATTAATAAATAATATTAGAATTATTTTTAAAATTATAAAATTTTAAATTTAAATCTTAATTAAAAAATAATAAAAACAGATTTTAGTTGTGCGCAACTATAAATTTTATATATAAACTACATTCATCATAATTATTTAAAAATAAAGGCTTAATAAAAAAAATGTAATTTTTTTAAATTATAATTTAATTTAATTATTTTAATTTTATAAATTTAGATTATATTAATTAAGTTGGTGTAATTATATTCGATTGATCAAAATTGAGCTTTTCATTTGATTTAGTTAACTAAAATTAAGACATAATTATGGGTACTAATTTTAATCTCTCTAGTTACCATTATTTTGTTGAAGAAAATTGAATGAAATTATTAAAATTAGAATTATTAGGATAAATATATCGATAGTCTCAAATTAAAAATTTTGTACAATTTACCTTAAATTTATTTTTTAAAATAATAATAGAAGTAAATTTAATTAAAATTATAATTTAAATAAAATAAATGACAGTTCTAATTTTTAATATTATAAAATTTTTTTTATTTGAGTATGAAAAACTTTAATAAAGAAGAAATTTTAACAATAATAAGAAAAAAAAATACTAAAATTTATATTGATAAAAAAAAGAGAAAATTATGTTAAAATTCCCTTTGATAATTTTTAAAATATTTCAACGATTCCATGCGGATAATAGAAAATATTATTTTTTTAATTAAATTACAATTTTACCCTGAAAATTTTTAAAATTTTCAGAGGCCCAGTGCCTCACTTGAACCCAACTTAGGTCGGTGTCTACAAATACGTGATGCCCAAGAAAGGGATTTGGTAGCTGAGATGGGTTGGGACCCGAAAGTGTGGGAGGATCCAATGGCTTTCAAGCCTGTAAGGTTTCTCAAAAGCGGAGGAGAAGCTTTTGGCATTACAGCAGAAGTAGAGAAATCAAGATGATGCCTTTGGGGTTGGGAGGATAATTTGTACTGTTTATGTTTTAGCTAATTTGATTTGGAATTTCGAGTGGAAGGTTATGGACGGAGAGGGCGTTGATCGATCAGAGAAGCTAGAATTTACTCTGATGATGAAGAATCAATTTCAGGCCCAGATATCTTCAAGGTTGACATAAATGATCAGGTCATTTTTTCCACATGGTACATGGTATGAACGAACTTCATATGTGAATGGAAATTGAGAGTCTTCCACCACTTGAACAGCCTGAACTTTGAGCTTCTGGATTTCTCACATTGCTTGGAAGATTATTTCGATCTGAATGGTTTTTGTTTTCAACAGATTCAGCTTCTGAATTAGTTTAAATATATAAAGCAAACAAACTAAAACCAATTATTCACTACTTTTAATTGCAATAATTTATTTTTTTTAGGTTAACGCATACAACATACATAACTTGTCTGTTGTCAACAGACGCAGCATCTCCTGCTGCCCAAGAACTTTTCGAGTGATACAGACTGAAATCTAAAAAAATAGAGATGAAGCTTTATTTGAATCTGGGAGATATGAGGGCCTGTAATGGATTCTTCATTACCATTGTAAACTGTAGCTTCTCAGACAAGTCAACATCATCTCCATCCATAGCCTTCCACTCAAATTTCCAAATCAAATTAGCCACAAAATACTCCAAATGAAGCATTGCTAATCCATATCCAGGGCAAATTCTCCTTCCCACCCCAAATGGCATCATCTTAATCTCCTTACTCCCTGTTATATCAAACACTTCTCCACTGCTATTATCACTACCCATAAACCTTTCAGGCTTAAAAGCCATGGGATCCTCCCAAACCTCTGGATCCCATCCCATGTCTGCCACCATGAAATTTATATTTGCATTTTTGGGTACTAAATATTTATCCAAAACTACATCTTCAGTCACCGCATGTGGCAAAACAAAATGTGCTGGTGGGTGCCGCCTTAGCCCTTCTAAAATGATTGCTTTCAAATATGGCAGCTTCTGCAAATCTTCTTCTTTTACTTCTTCTTGACCCTCTCTAACAACCCCTTTAATTTCTCTGAAAAGCTTCTCTTGAATATGTGAGTGTTTTACCATATTTGCCATGATCCATTCCAAGGCTGTGGAAGTAGTATTCGTGCCTGCGTTAAGAAACTCATTGCACAAACTCACCATTTCCTTCTCTGTAAGATTTCTTTTCTCATCAGGAAGCTGCAGATCGAACAAGGTATCAACGTACGATAAGACATAGTCATCTTTTTTGTCATTTAACTTGCTCTGTCGCTCTTCACTGGCCTTCTTTCTTGCTCTTATCAATGGAATCAATACTTCTTGTCGATCCTTTAGAAGCTGCAAAAACTGTGACCAACGTTTACGAAACACTATCTTGGTCAATCTTGGCATGAAATTGAGTATATTGAATTTCACAGCATTCAAAATGGCAGAACGTTCTACTCTCTCAATTTCTTCAATTTGTTTCTGATCGAGCTTGTCGCCGAAACACATGAGGACTAACAGGCAAAACATGGCGTACCGAAAATTATCCATAACGCGAACAGGATCTCCAGATTTCGACTGCGATTCAAACCGGTTGACGAGAATTTGCAGAACCCACTTGCGAGCATGATTGTATGACTTGACCCTTGAAGGATGGAGGATTTCTGAGGTAAGATTCCGGCGGAGGAGGCGCCAAGTAGGGCCGTAGAAGGACGAGTTGATATTATGCTGATTGTTAGTGGAAATTTTATTAGTAGCAGGAGCCTGTGGACGATTAGCAAAAACTGCACCACTCTGGACCAACGCTTGGTGGGCTAGGGAGCGATCGGCGATGAAAATGGTGGGGTTAGAACCGATGTGGAGAGTGACCATAGGGCCGAGCTTTTTGTGCAGCGAGCGAATGATGGGCTCGATTTCGGCGAAGGATTTACGGAGCCATAAAATGTTGCCGATGATGGGGAACTTAAAGGGGCCTGGAGGGAGGCTGTAGGGGGAATTCTTGGAAGAAAATAAAAGGTGGAAAATAGGCTTCAGAAGGGCAGAGATGGAGATGGTGACGAGGATCAGAAACCAGGTTTCCATTTTTGATGGTGGACCGATGGGGCTAGCTTCAATGAAGCTACGATTACAAACAGGAAGAAGGATTTGGATTTGATATTACCTGGTTAACGTGATCTCCCCGTCGGGTTGTGGACTTTATTTTGCGAGCACTGTAACTCTCTATGAGATATTTTTCAATTTAAATAATTTAAATTAAGAAATTTTACATTTGAGAATTATGAAATTCTAAAATTCAAGTAATTTGAGTTATAAAGTAAGACTTTGTTATACTCAAAGTGTACATCCGGTTAATTTAAAAATTTTACATCAACTCAAATTATGAACTATAATAAGTTTCGTATATAAATAAATATTAATAACTAATTAGCCAAGTGTATAAACACCAAAATATAGATAAAGAAATTTTATTTATTTCAATTAATAAGATTTAATTAAATAATATAGTTAAAACATTTTTTATTTTAAATTAAAGTAAATTAAAATGTTACTAAAGGGATAATCAGCTTAGTATTCCTTTATCTTTAAAGGAAAAAAAATAAGAAAATCTCGAGTTTAAATATTTTTATTTTTTTATTTTTAAAAAAATTATTTTTATATTTATAATAATAAAAATAGCTACTTCGCATTATATAGTGTATTAATTATTATTTAATTTATTAAATTTCTATTGAATTAAAAAAAATTAACATGATTAATTTTCAAATATTGCGTATTGCCTTTGTGAGAATTTTTTTTTTTAAGCATGATCACAAAATTTTTTTTTGTTTTAATTGCTAATGCATTACAAGGCCTCAAAGGCGTACCGCATATGAACTATGTCCAATAAGACTTTCCGTCTGTTTCTCAATAAAATAAAATTAACTTCTTCAAAAATAAAATAAAATAAAATAAACTTCACGCCTCATTAATTTGTAAATGGAGCCAAAAACGATGTCGTAAGCAGTGACCACACGGGGGATGCTTCTTTCCATCTGTTTTTGTAAGTTACGCCATTGGCTGTTTTCGTATTAAACAAATTATATTTTATGATTCAACGTTGTTAGATTAGACTAATTTATCGTCATTAAAGAAAATTCTGAAAACATGCACCTAAAAAGACAAATAATAAAAATTTTAATTTTGACAATTACAAGAAGCTAACAATTACAAATGTCAAATTTCATTAATAGCCGAGGAAATATAACAGGAGAGTTTAGTCTAAATCTAACAATTACAAATCAAACCCAAAACATTCTAATTGAAGGACTCAACCTGTAGGGAGAGCATAGGAACGTGAAGTGAAATATCATCCATTAGAATTATATAAAATGCATCAGGTAATGTCCAGGAAATACGGTGGAGTCACAATGGTCTCATTTAAGTATTACCTCTTTAGACAGCATTTTCTAGACATGTACTTCATATAATTCTAATAGAATCAAACCACTGGTAAGTATCGTTTTCCTATAACACTATCACGGTACTACAAATTTATGCCACGAAGGCATAGATAGACAGGAGTCGCTACCCGGATAATAACCGGGACATATTCAGTGTTTCTTCCGAGGGTCATGAATGACAACTTACTCCTTACAGAGTTTCCACAACTATCATTACCATAGTTCAATGTCTAGGTTCGGGATAGTGGGTAGTAAGGGGAAGGTGTTAGGCACCCCTTACGCCTGGTCTAACCTTGTTGATTCGAGTGTCAGTCATCTACTAATGTTTCTAGAAGTCTTGTTTATTATTCATTTATTAAACTTTATCCTAAAAAATGCAATTCTAATCCTACACACGCAAGTAATTCACAAAATGGTTATTGTTTACACACAATTTTCATGCACGAGTAATTCCTATCTAAGGAGTTGCTAATCATTTAAATGATATTTACCCGATGACTAAAATTAATTTATTATTGAGAATTTAATTTACAAACAAATTCAATTTCAAATAACTTTACGTTTCTATTTAATCTAATTAATTAATTTTTACCAAGTTACCCTAAGGATAATTGAATTAAATTAATTATGTACATGTGTAATTTATTATAATATCACATAAGGCCCAAACAATCACAACCTAATAAAGATTTCTAACATGCAAATTTATTTTACAATTACCAAATATTAAATTAAATATATTTTACATGCCAAGGTTAGTTAATTTACAAACAAGATTAATTTTAATTTACAAAGTATTAAAGCTTTTTAGTGATTCTTGAGCCTAAAATTAATAGTTAATTTCGTGTAGAATATGAATATAATTTTTCAAATTTTTACAGATTCAGAAAATAACAAAAAATCCACGCAAATGCCCTCTTTGGTACTTACTTTAGGACTACTTACCAATTTTGTTTATAATAAAAAATAAAGAAACTAAAGAAAATAAAAGAAATAAAGAAAAAAAGAAAATATTAATAATTATTTACATTGTATTCTAACTCTAGTCTCCTAAAAGGTTAAGATTCCTAATTAGTTACAACTACCTAAGGGTCCACATCTTCTAACATATTCCAAACACTTCATAACATTTCTTGAATTAAAAAAGCACAGAAAAAACAGATCAAATATCAATTGGAACCCAATAAAATACAAAAACAAGCATAAACATACAATTTTCAAATTCTAACAGATTGATAGTAGTAAGAAATTTGATTTTTGAAAAATAGTTAGACAAGCCTAAAAATCATGAAAAAATTACAGAAGACAACCAGAACATCATACAACGTCATAAAATTTATAGATTAAACAAAACCCTAGCCAAATAATCTACACAAATCGTAAATTTTCCTGATGACAGAATCACACTACTTTTTTGTAAAATTCATAAATCACCAACCATAATAGATATGAATGCGAAACTAATTGGAAAATATTCACAAGATTCCATACTTAATTTTAGACACTAGATTTACACAAAAATATTAAGAAACAAATGAGATCTAGACTCTACAAATCGGGTATCATGCAAATTAGATTTTATAGGAATCCTAAATTCAAACAGCTATAACTTACAAAATATTAAAGCTTTTTTAGTGATTCTTGAGCCTAAAATTAATAAAATTTTGCGTAGAATATGAATATAATTTTTTCAAATTTTTTATAGATTCAAAAAATAACGAAAAATAATAAAAATATGAGAGATAGAAAATTGAATATGTGCAGAGTTGTGTATCCTCTCAAATTAAATATGATTACATGGTCTATATGAACATATAAAATAAATTAAAAATAGGGAACATAGAATTAAACATTACATGGCATAGATATTAAAAAGAAAATAAAGGAACTAATCTTTAAGAAATATCGCAAGAAAGAAAGAACTAAAAAAAATTTGGACTATTTCTCTCTTTAATTTTTTTTCCTTTTTTTTTTTGTCTCCTCCTTCTCCTCCTTTTTTTTCAGTGGGGTATTTATAAGGTTTTGGGAGAGAGTTGTGATAGGGTTTGGAATCTTAGCGTGATAAAGTTCAGATAACTTAAACAACTAGGATTGCAGAATTTGGGTGACACTGAAATATGGATGAGGTGTTTCAACCAATGGGAAGAGAAGGAAAGGGGAAGGCACCAATAGGGAGTGAAGAAGAGGTGTGGTAGGGTTTGAAATCCTAGTGTAATAAGGTTCAGATAACTTAAACAACTGGGATTGAGGAATTTGGGTGAGACTGGGATATGGGTGAGGTGTTCAAACCAATAGGAAGAGAAGGATAGAGAAAAAGATATTTTCTTATGTTAATTTTCAAAAAATAAATTAAATAAGTCTTTTTTAAAATTCATAACTAGACTTTTTTAGGCCCATGGGACCCAATCAAACTTAATTAGGTGCATTTAAAAATTACTCATATTAAATTTAAACAAAATAAAATTTTATTTAAATTTAATTAAATTCGCTTAAAAAATATATATTATTATTTTTTTTTCAAGATCATGCCACGGAATTAATAATTCAGCTCCATGCCTCCAATTACATCTTACAGTCATATAATTTTTCATTATCGGATTTCCCACAGCCTCAATATACATGCTCATCACAAAATAAGGGTTTACAGTTTGCCCCCCACGTTGGTGAAAGTTGAAATCAATGCGAAAGCATTGCTCAAGTTCTGTCAAAGTGAAACTCAAATTTCTAATAACTATGAAACATTGGCTATGAGGATCAAGTATATCTTGCTCGGTCGACATACTCTATGTTATGAGACTAGTTACAGTCTTATAACAGTAATAACTATGTCATGTGAAAAATGAGTGTATCTTACTCTGTCGATACACTCAGCGTCATGAGACTAGCTGCGGTCTCATAACAGTGATAACTGCGTTATGTGAAAGTTGAGTGCATCTTGCTCTATCGATACACTCTGTGTCATGAGACTAGCTATGGTCTCATAACAGTGGCAATTGCGTGATTTGAAATGTTGTGGATTCGTATTTAGGACCACAGTCCTAAACTACCTATGAATCCCCCTCGCTATCCTGAGGAAGAATCAGACCCACTCGTAGTTTGACACTTGAAACTGTGGTGATGCATGTTCTTCTACGCCTTACACACCTACAGGTGACATGTTGATGCGTGTTCTTCTACGCCTTACACAACTATGTCATGCACCTTAAACAACATCTAAGGACTTACCAAAAAACATCTATCATGAAAATGTTATGGGTTCGTATTTAGGACCGCGATCCTAAACTACCTACGTATCCCTTTCGCTATCCTGAGGAAGAATCAGACCCCTTGTAGTTTGACACTTGAAACTGTGGTGATGCATGCTCTTTTACGCCTTACACACGTACAGGTGACATATTGATGCGTGTTCTTTTCCGTCTTACACAACTATGCCATATGTCCTAAACAACGTCTAAGGACTTACCAAAAAAAGATATCATGAAGTGTTGTGGGTTCGTATTTAGGACCGCAGTCCTAAACTACCTACGTATCCCCTTCGCTATCCTCCGGAAGAATCAGACCCCCTCTTAGTTCGACACTTGAAACTGTGGTGATGCATGTTATTCTACGCCTTACACATCTATAGGTGATATGTTGATGCATGTTCTTCTACGCCTTACACAACTATGTCGTGTGCCTTAAACAACGTCTAAGGACTTATCAAAAAATATATATTTCATGATTTGAAAAAAGTTGGGATGACTGGGTCTCAAAATTCTTTTTGATTTTTGTGTTTCTTGTATGCTACTTCCTATCATGGGCATGCTGATTCGATAGAGATTCCAAAAACTTAGTCCTCTGAGGGATCTCTTTTTGCAAAACTTTCTTTTAGCCTCAAAATTTTTGAGGAAAATTATTTACCGAAAAGACTTCCTTAAGGTCACAATACAATTGCCCTCTGATTTTTCTTTTTCTTCTCTCCCCCCATGGTTTCTGCTTTGACTCATTTCTCTTCCATGAACTCTATTCTCTGTGCCCTAACTTTTGCCTGAAATGCCCTTTTGGGTTTTCATCTCAGCGGGCTTGCTCTAACTTTTGCCTAAACGGCCCTTTTGGGTTTTCCACCTAGCAAGCTCCTTTTTTTTCTCTCTCTTTTTTTTTTTTTTTGAAATTAGACAATCATTAGGGCATTCATATCAAGCACCTATTCTGTTATGCTCACAAGACAATAGGTTAAATTAAAACAATGCAGTTCAATTACTTAATCTTTTGATGTAGCTCTCAAGACACAAACATTCACAATCATAATTAAATAAAACATATTCCTGGTTAATGCAATAAAAACTTCTTTATTTATTCAGGTACACCATTACTCTCTCTTACATTTAATTTTACCAAATTTTCAACATTCCAAAGTTAGAAATAAGCTTTATAACCTGCCGAATGGCCTTTTCAGGTTTTCCATCCAGATCTTCTCACATCTCTCTTTTTGCCTAGACCACCTTTTGTAGATTTTCAATATAGCATTTTTTTTTTACCCTTACTTTTGCCTAGACTGCTTTTTACAGGTTTTTAACCTAGCGGACCTATCTCACACAAAGTACCGTTTGAGCCTGTTTAAGTTGACTGGTTCTTGAAATTCATTCCCATCCAGGTCTGATATTCTTACAACACCTCCTAGCAAGATCTTTTTTACTATGTATAGACCATCCCAATTTGACTTAAACTTTCCTCTTGGATCAAAAGGGATGGGCCGAGTTTGTTTCACAGCCATGTGTCCCTCTTTGATCTTTCTTTGCTTCACCTTCTTATTAAAGGCCCTGGCTATCTTCCTCTGATAAGCTTGCATATGATACAAGGCTCACATCCTCTTCTCATCAATCAAAACTAGTTCTTCATATATTTTCTAGACCCATTCATTTTCCTTGATCTTAGCTTCTAATATCACCCTCAAGGATTTGACCTCTTACTAATGGATAACATTGCTTTAGTCCCATCTACTAAAGAGAATGGGTTGCTCCCGTGGATGTCCTTGTAATACTACGATAACCTTAAAGAACATAAGGAATTTTTCAGACCAATCCTTATATGTTTTGAACATTTTTTTCCCAACTAGAACATTTTCATTCATATGGGGATTACACATTCCTGCATGTACTTCTTTCATTATTTGCTCAGCCTATTTTTGTATCACACATAAGAGTTTGTAGAATTATCCCCCAACTAAAGTAAGTTGAGTGACTAATCTATGAATTATTGCTCTATCTCTTTTATTGGCTGATTGCTAGTATTATCTCACTTTCAGAGACCTTCTTATGTCTTCATACCATTTTCTTTCTCCCTCTAGGTTCATATGTGCTACTACTAATTCTTCATAGCATGAAATTTTACTCCTCATTAACATAACTAGCTAAGTCAACTTTTGATTATTTCTTTCCTATAGGAACATTAGCTTGGCTTGAGAATTGGCCATCTAATTTTAAGTTCGAGACATGTACTTCTTGGTGCTTTGTTAACAAGACTATAAATTTATCTCTTTCTTCTAGGGTTAAATCTTCGGCTATTATACAAAATGCTCCCAGATGCAAGAGAGATAACATAAGAAATATGGACGAATTGAAATTGCAAATCAAGAATCACTCCATTAAGAACAGCAAAGTCATTTAAACATACAAACAGAACAGCCAGAGGCTGAACATCAAAATTACAAATAAAACCACAAAAACTAGCAATACATTAGATTCTAATAACACACAACACACCACGCATATTGTTAGTAACTTCTAAACACGACCATCCCACAGGCAATCTGAGTTAACTTTTCCGCCCTTCAACGGACACTCAATTTCTTCAGGTGGGTTCAGACCCAAACGTTGAGCACGCTCCCATCTCGCCAGCCGGGTCATCCCAAGGCACGGCCCATATGCCATGTTCATGTCAAATTGCCTCAGCACTTCTTCATGTTTGTCATAATCATCTACCAAAACCAAGAAAAAAGCACCAAAATCTTGAATAATGATATTTACTTATCCAGAAAATTATATACAGCAATCGAACCATGTACTCATTCCAAATGATTATAACTCTCCAAAGTTGTTATCAGTTCAATAAAAACAGAAACTTTATTTCTTTAAACCCCAAATTGTTACCAATTTCAAGATTGAATTTTTCAAAAAAATAAAAACCCTTTACAGAAAGGCATTAAATAAGCCCCAAAAATATAACCAACAAGAAAAACACAGAATAACAGAAGCACACAACAGAGCAGAAAGAAAAAGGACTACCGTGAAGATCAGGTGCACCATGCGAAATGAGGGTCCTAGGCTGGGTGATATCAGAGCCAATAGCGGCTGCATTTTTGGGCGATTTCTTCTTGGATTTAGAGGTTGATTTAGAAGAGGGCTTTGTGATGCCACCTCTGTTGCTCTTCCTTTGCCTGTAGAAATTCTTCATATCGCTGGATGCTGTTTCCATCTCCCCCTCTCACTCTCCCCTTCTTATAATAGAATTTCAAATTTTGAATTTCGTTCGATCTATCTTTGGAAGAGAAACCAGCAAGGGATTAGGATTCCTTTTATGTACATTGCTTGCTTATGGGCTTTATGAGAGATGAATATTCGGGCTTTGTGGCCCAAAAACTATGAATCCATTAATTTATTTTGACATCATGAATCCTTTATTTAAAATTAACAAATATATATTAATATCATAATTATTAATAAATAATATTAGAGTTTTTTTAAATTATAAAATTTTAAATTTGAATCTTAATTGATTTTTTGGGAAAAAATTTAGTTGAGTTGAGTTGAATCTTAATTAAAAAAGTAAAAAAAGATAAGATTTTAGTTGTGTGAATTAAATTTATGTCAACCATAAATTTTATATATAAATTACATTCATCATAATTATTTAAAAATGAAGGCCTAATAAAAAATATAAAATTTTAAATTATAATTTAATTTAATTATTTTAATTTTATAAATTTAGATTATATTAATTAAGTTGGTGTAATTATATTCGATTGATCAAAATTGAGCTTTTCATTTGATTTAGTTAACTAAAATTAAGACTTATAATTATGGGCACTAATTTTAATCTTTCAAGTTACCATTATTTTGTTGACGAAAATTGAATGAAATTATTAAAATTAGAATTATCAGAATAAATATATCGATAGTCTCAAATTAAAAATTTTATACAATATCAAATTAGATATTTTATACAATTTATCTTAAATTTATTTTTTTAAATAATAATAGAAGTAAATTTAATTAAAATTATAAATTAAATAAAATAAATGACATAGTTTCAATTTTTAATATTATAATTTTTTTTAGATGAGTATGAAAAACTTTAATAAGGAGGAAATTTTAACAATAATAAGAAAAAAATACTAAAATTTATATTGATAAAAAAATGAGAAAATTATGTTAAAATTCCCTTTGATAATTTTTAAAATATTTCAATGATTCCATGCGGATAATAGAAAATATTAATTTTTTAATAAATTATCATTATGCCCTTAAAATTTTTAAAATTTTCAGAGGCCCAATGCCGCACGTCAACCCAACGTAGGTCGACCCCACAAATATGTGATACCAAAGAAAGGGATTTGGTGGCTGAGATGGGTTGGGACCAGAAAGTGTGGGAGGAGCCGATGGCTTTCTAGCCTGAAAGGTTTCTCAACAGTGGAGGAGAAGCTTTTGGCATTACAGCAGAAGTAGAGAAATCAAGATGATGCCTTTGGGGTTGGGTGGAGAATTTGTACAGTTTATGTTTTAGCTAATTTGATTTGGAATTTCGAGTGGAGGCTATGGATGGAGAGGGCGTTGATCTATAGGAGAAGCTAGAATTTACTTTGATGATGAAGAATCAATTTCAGACCCAGATATCCCCAAGGTTGAAATAAATGATCAGGTCATTTTGTTTTCTATATGTTACATGGTATGAATGAACTTCATATGTGAATGGAAATTGAAAGTCTTCCACCACTTGAAAACAGCCTGAACTTAGAGCTTCTGAATTTCTCACATTGCTTGGAAGATTATTTCGATCTGAATGATTTTTGTTTTGATCAGATTCAGCTTCTGAATTAGTTTAAATATATAAAGAAAACAAACTAAAATCGATTATTCACTATTTTTAATTGCAATAATCTAATTTTTTTTAGGTTAATGCATACAACATACATAGCTTGTCTGTGAAGCAGCATCTCCTGCTGCCCAAGAACTTTTCAAGTGATACAGACTGAAATCTAAAAAAATAGAGATGAAGCTTTATTTGAATCTGGGAGTTATGAGGGCCTGTAATGGATTCTTCATTACCATTGTAAACTGTAGCTTCTCAGACAAGTCAACATCATCTCCATCCACAGCCTTCCACTCAAATTTCCAAACCAAATTAGCCACAAAATACTCCAAATGAAGCATTGCTAATCCATATCCAGGGCAAATTCTCCTTCCCACCCCAAATGGCATCATCTTAATCTCCTTACTCCCTGTTATATCAAACACTTCTCCACTGCTATTATCACTACCCATAAACCTTTCAGGCTTAAAAGCCATGGGATCCTCCCAAGCCTCTGGATCCCATCCCATGTCTGCCACCATGAAATTTATATTTGCATTTTTGGGTACTAAATATTTATCCAAAACTACATCTTCAGTCACCGCATGTGGCACAACAAAATGTGCTGGTGGGTGCCGCCTTAGCCCTTCTAAAATGATTGCTTTCAAATATGGCAGCTTCTGCAAATCTTCTTCTTTTACTTCTTCTTGACCCTCTCTAACAACCCCTTTAATTTCTCTGAAAAGCTTATCTTGAATATGCGAGTCTTTCACCAAATTTGCCATGATCCATTCCAAGGCTGTGGAAGTAGTATCCGTGCCTGCGTTAAGAAACTCATTGCACAAACCCACCATTTCATTCTCTGTAAGATTTCTTTTCTCATCAGGAAGCTGCAGATCTAACAGGGTATCAACGTACGATAAGACATAGTCATCTTTTTGGTCATTTAACTTGCTCTGTCTCTCTTCATTGGCCTTCTTTCTTGCTCTTATCAATGGAATCAATACTTCTTGTCGATCCTTTTGAAGCTGCAAAAACCGTGACCAACGTTTACGAAACACTATCTTGGTCAATCTTGGCATGAAATTGAGTATATTGAATTTCCGAGTATTCAAAATGGCAGAACGTTCTACTCTCTCAATTTCTTCAATTTGTTTCTGATCGAGCTTGTCGCCGAAACACATGAGGACTAACAGGCAAAACATGGCGTACTGAAAATTATCCACAACGCGAACAGGATCTCCAGATTTCGACTGCGATTCAAACCGGTTGACGAGAATTTGCAGAACCCACTTGCGAGCATGATTGTATGACTTGACCCTTGAAGGATGGAGGATTTCTGAGGTAAGATTCCGGCGGAGGATGCGCCAAGTAGGGCCGTAGAAGGACGAGCTGATATTATGCTGATTGTTAGTGGAAATTTTATTAGTAGCAGGAGCCTGTGGACGATTAGCAAACACTGCACCATTCTGGACTAACGCTTGGTGGGCAAGGGAGCGATCGGCGATGTAAATGGTGGGGTTAGAACCAATGTGGAGAGTGACCATAGGGCCCAGTTTTTTGTGCAGCGAGCGAATGGTGGGCTCGATTTCGGCGAAGGATTTACGGAGCCATAAAATGTTGCCGATGATGGGGAAATTAAAGGGGCCTGGAGGGAGGCTGTAGGGGGAGTTCTTGGAAGAAAATAAAAGGTGGAAAATAGGCTTCAGAAGGGCAGAGATGGAGATGGTGACGAGGATCAGAAACCAGGTTTCCATTTTTGATGGTGGACCGATGGGGCTAGCTTCAATGAAGCTTCGATTATATTCAGGAAGAAGGATTTGGATATGATATTACCTAGTTAACATTTTTGACAAATTTTCTTCCATTTTTATATTTAAAAATTATTTTTTTCCGCGAGGATGAGGTAAAGAAGTTTATTTGGATTGGCGTAGAGGATAAATAACAAAATTCATATTTTGGTAATTTTCCTTCATTTGGGAAGGAAAAAGAGTTAATTTTTCTATTTTTTTTAAGTGAAAAAAATAGCCCTTCAGGTGTCATTACCCCCTTGTGACAGTGTTTTGATACTGAGGGATGTTTGATCTACCTTTATATTTGATAAATACTTAAATAAATAAATTAAAATATTTAATATTTAATAAATTAAAAAATTAAAATTAATAATTAATAGATAATTATACTTATCGATTATAATTTATATCAATTTTATTTTTTAAAGTTATTAATTAATTTAATTTAATTTTTTATTTTAAATATTTTTTTATTTAATTCAAAAATTAATATTATTAATACTTTTATATTTTTTATTTATAATTTTAATATTTTAATTAAACACATTTTAACTTCATTAAAATATTTTTTATTAATATTATAAAATATAAAATATTTATTTATATCTAAAAATTTAAAATTAATTATAAACTTTTTCTTTATCAACAATAATAATTACTTTATTATTTTATTTATATTTTTTAAATTATTTAATATTTTTTAAATTTAATTATTTTATCATTTTAATAATAAAATAAATAATATAATATAATAGATTAATAATTTTATATTTATTTTAATAATATAATAAATAATATAATATACTAATTTAATAATTATATATTTAATTTAATAATAAAATAAATAATATAATATAATAAATTTATAATTTTATATTTATTTAAATTATATAATATATACAATTATTAGTTATTTCACATATAACAGTAACAGTTAAATATAATTTTATAAAACACTTAATATAAATCAGCTATAATCAGTTAACAGTTATTAACTGTATTCAACAATTAAATTAAATAGGTCCTAAATAATTTTATTAGCCTTTAATTTAATTATTTTATAGATGATTAACTATCAAATTATAAAAAGTCTTCAATGTCGTGTAATTTATCGACAATCAATTCATTTATTTTCATAAATGGAGATAATTTTTAATTTTTAATGCTGTTACGAAGAGTTAATCGAAATCAATCGTCTCAAACTCTAAAAGCTTATACCAAAATTATCACATTTGATGATGAGTCAATTTTTCTTTGCCCTTAGATTGATTGAATTTCAATTCTATTTGAGTTAATTTTCAAATTTATAAGCCTCTATAAGTAATAATGTCAGGGAAAAAAAAGTCTGCTAGTACTATAACTCTCTATGAGATATTTTTCAATTTAAATAATTTAAATTAAGAAATATTGCATTTGAGAATTATGAAATTCTAAAATTCAAGTAATTTGAGTTATAAAGTAAGACTTTGTTATACTCAAAGTGTACATCCGGTTAATTTATAAATTTTATATCAACTCAAATTATGAACTATAATAAGCTTCATATATAAATAAATATTAATAACTAATTAGCCAAGTGTATAAACACCAAAATATAGATACGAAATTTTCTTTATTTCAATTAATTAGATTTAATTAAATAATATAGTTAAAACATTTTTTTTTATTTTAAATTAAAGTAAATTAAAATGTCACGTAAATAATAGCCTGTTTAGTATTCTCTTATATTTAAAGGAAAAAAAGTAAGGATGTCTCAAATTTAAGTCTTTTTATTTATTTATTTTAGTATAATTCATTTTTATAATGAGAATAAAAATAACTATATTTTATTTTATAATTTATTAATTATTACTTAATTTATTAAGAGTCCGTTTAGTATTATTGTTAAAATTAATATCGAGAAAATCACTTTATTAAATATATTAATTAAAAAATATTAAAAAATAATTAAAAATTAAATTTAATCTGTTTTAGTAATAAAAATATTAAAATAATAAAAAAAATTTTAAATTATTTTTTTTAATAATATCTAAAATAATACCTTTATTTAAAAAAAATAATTTTAACTTTTAAAATTTAATAACAAATAGACTATAAGTCTCTATTGAATTAAAAAAAAATTAACATGATTAATTTTCAAATATTGTGTAATGCCACAAAAATGTTTTTTTTTTAATTGCTAATGCATTGCAAGGCCTCAAAAGGCGTACCACATATGAACTATGTCCGGGTTCGCAAATTAATTAAATATTAATAAGACTTCCCATCTGTTTCTCAATAAAATAAAATTAACTTCCTGAAAAATAAAATAAAATAAACTTTGCGACTCATTAATTTGTGAATGGGGCCAAAAAACGATGTCGTAAGCAGTGACCACACAAAGGATGCTTCTTTCCATCTGTTTTTGTGAGTTACCCCATTGGCTGTTTTCGTATTAAAGAAATTATATTTTTTGATTCAACATTATTAGATTAGACTAATTTATTGTCATTAAAGAAAATTCTGATAACATGCATCCAAGAAGACAAATAATAAAAATTTTAATTTTCATAATTACAAGAAACTAACTTTCTAC
The DNA here is from genome assembly GCF_030052815.1 of Hevea brasiliensis. NCBI lineage: Eukaryota > Viridiplantae > Streptophyta > Magnoliopsida > Malpighiales > Euphorbiaceae > Hevea > Hevea brasiliensis. The sequence goes on along the minus strand of NC_079495.1, from coordinate 103,763,916 downwards.
TTTTTTTTTTTTTTTAACTAAAATGTCAAATTGAGGGATTCAACCCAGAAAATATCGCTTGAGTTTCACTGCACCTACCGCCAGTAAGCAAAATGAATATCTTCAGGGCACCATCTCACCATCACCACATTAACAGCACAACAAAATTAGGATCCACAATATAAATAGAGCTCAAACAAGGCCACTCAGAGTTTTAAAATACCAAAGTAGGACGCTCTAATAGCCTTTATAACTACCTCTTTTGTCACCTAAGGAAGCATCAAGCTCAACCAAAAATTGAGTCATTTGTGCTAATAAAACACCATCAAGGCACCACCAGAGGGGAAAGCAGAGACTACTCTGGTTAAAAGGAGCGTTAGACAACATAACGGGACCTACTACCTACAGCGTGTTTAACCCCCAAGCTGGATGTCATCCCAGACAAAGCTAAAACATCTATTACTCTGATTTGGCCAAAATCTGCTTGAAACCTACATCCCCACGTAAGTCTGCATCTAGACCTTCCATTGAAGCACTATGATTTGCCATGCACAAACTAACATAATCAAAACCCATTATGTACGATTGAAAGCAAGGAAGGTTGACCCATCCTCTAGGTCAGGGGAGCCTTCCCTTAACAGATTGCTTGGCAAAACTTAGCTGTTAATAGAGAAAAATTCTCTCTCTAAAAGAAGAGAGAAAGTTATCACTATTTGTTAATTATACACAATTAACTTCTGCTCTGCAATTACAAGTATTGCCCGCGACATCATAGCAAAATCACTAATCTTCATTTAAAAAAATAATAAAAAAGTAATCCTCATTTTAAAATAGAATGCAATTAGTATATTTATTTAGTATTTATAATTAATGCAATAAACATCACATATAAAAATATATATAATCACAATTATTTATTTTAATTTATTTTTCATTATCATAATTTTTTTTTTTTACAATCACCATCCGCAAGTGTTAAGTAACCTCGGGTACCACCTACACCTCCCACTATTTTGGCCACCATTTGGCTGTCCACCGCTAACCCATCACCACCTCTCAATCATCGCAACAATTATCATCAGCCACGACCACTATTATCATTCGCTTAATTTTATCACTGTAGGATTTTTTTATCACACTCGGTCGAAGATGACTGATACATAAAATTTATGGTAAGATTTATTTATTAAATAAATAAATTTTATATATTTATATATTAAGTTGATTATAAATTTAATTAAATTTAAATAAAAATTTTTCTTATTATAAATAAATTAAAATTAAAATAAAAATTATCAACACATTATATAACATATACAGATATCTTAAATTTTATAATCAAACATAAAAATAAAAATAAAATAATAATTATATTATATCATTCATTCCATCGTAGTTTACATTACACTATACCCCACTAAACCTAACGTTATATCATAAGCAACAAGAAAGGTTTTTAATTAATTATTTCAATATCCTCATGCAACAATCAATCCAACGTTCCTATGGCTGCTCAGGGACTCAAAAGGAAACAATTAATTTATGTTTTTTTTTTTTCTCTTTTTTCTTTGCACACATAAACTGTATATATCTCCAATCTCCATTCTAAACAAGAAATATTGAAAGCTAATTGGCAATTATACTACAAGTAAATTATAGTAGTACTATGCTATACTATTTCACCTTCTGTTTTTGAACCTGGGAGATATGAGGGCCTGCAATGGATTCTTCATCACCATTGTAAACTCCTGCTTCTCAGACAGGTCAATGTCATCTCCATCCGCAGCCTTCCACTCAAAATTCCAAACCAAATTAGCCACAAAATACTCCAAATGAAGCAATGCTAAGGCATAACCAGGGCACATCCTTCTTCCCACTCCAAATGGCATCATCTTAATCTCCCTACTTCCTGTTATATCAAACATTTCTTCACTGTCCATGAACCTCTCAGGTCTGAATGCCATGGGATCCTCCCACACCTTTGGATCCCAACCTATATCTGCTACCATGAAATTTATAGTCCCATTTTTGGGCACTAAATAGTTGCCCAACACTGCGTCTTCAGTCACTGCATGTGGCAACACAAAATGCCCTGGTGGGTGCCTCCTTAGCCCTTCTAAAACTACAGCTTTCAAATATGCCATCTTTTGCAGATCATCTTCCTCTATCTCTTCCGCTGCATCTCCAACAACCCCTTTAATGTCCATAAAAAGCTTCTCTTGAATATTTGGGTACTTAACCAAATTCGCCATAATCCATTGCATGGCAGTGGAGGTAGTGTCTGTGCCTGCGTTAAGAAATTCATTGCACAAAGTAACGATTTCATCATCGCTGAGCTTCCTTTTCTCATCGGGAAGTTGAAGATCGAACAGTGTGTCAACGTACGATAAGACATAGTCATCATTTTCATTCTTGGACTTGCTCAATCTCTCTTCTTTCAACTTCTTTCTTGCTCTTATTAAAGGGATTAATACTTCTTCTTGGTTCTTCCTAAGCTGAAACAGCTGTGACCACCGTTTGCGAAACACGATTTGGGACAATCTTGGCCAGAAATTGAGTAATCTGAATCTGGCCCCGTTCAAAAGCATGGCACGCTCAACTCTCTCGATTTCTTCAATTTGTTTCTGATCAAGCTTGTCGCCGAAACACATGAGGACTAGCAGGCAATACATGGCGTATTGAAGACTATCCACGGTGCAAACAGGATGTCCAGATTTCAACAGCGATTCAAAGCGATCAAGAAGGATTTGCAGCACCCATTTTCGAGCGTGAGCATAGGACTTCACCCGCGAAGGATGAAGGATTTCTGAAGTGAGGTTCCGCCGGAGGAGACGCCAAGTGGGGCCGTAAAAGGCCATGTTGATATTATGCTGATTGCTACTGGTGATTTTACCAGTAGCAAGAGCCGGGGGGCGGTCAGCAAAAAGCGCACCGTTCTGGATCAAGGCATGGTGGGCAAGGTAGCGGTCGGCAACAAAGATGGAGGGGCGACGGCCGATGTGGAGCGTAACAACAGGGCCAAACTTGGAGTGGAGGGAACGGATGATGGGTTCGAATTCGGATAAGGATTTGCGGAGCCACAGAGTGTTGCCGATGATAGGAAATTTAAGGGGGCCTGGAGGGAGGTTGAGATTGAGGGAAGGGTTCTTGGAAGGAAAGAAAATGCTGATGAGAGCTTTGATGAAGGCAGAAATAGAGATGGAGATGAGGATGATGAACCAAGTCTCCATGAAATGAGATCAAGAGGATGAGCAATTGAGAATGGACCTGGCCTAGTTTCTGCAGGGGTGGAGAAAGGACAAACAGACTACAAAATCTCCAAGCCACATGAGAGAGCTTTGCTTGGTATCTTGAGAGTTTTTTTTTTTTCTCTGCAAAAGGGTATATCGACTTCTACGACCTGGTCTGGTTATTGATGAAGTGTTATGAGAATACAGAGTATCGTTGAGAATTTTGTTAGGCTGTTGAGAGAATCTATTAAAGAAGTTGTTGAGTTGTTAGGTAGTTGGCGTTATTCATGGAATAGGCCCTACTCTGTTGAATGTACATAAATAGTAGAGGAAGGAGTAGTTGTCGTGTCTTGGATAATAAATCAATGAAGATTTGTTTCTCTCTCTGAATTCTATTGATTCTCTCTTTCTCTTCTCTGTTCTTTCTGCTCTTGTATTTCTGTGATTGAAAAAAACATGTAACAATGGTATCAGAGCTTGTCGATTCCTTGGCCATGGAGGAGGGTACTCCTGAATGGGAAAGGAAGCTGACCATAATGATGCAAGAATTAGAGCAAAGGCAGGAGGTTTTGCGAAAGGAAGCAGAGCAACGACAGCAACAAGCTTTGGAAGAAATTAAAACCTTGCTTAATGGTTTAAGTTTGAGGAACATGAAGATTGCTAGTAATGTGACTCAAGAAGAACCTACAGGAGCAATGGAAGATCCATTAGAGGATATAAAAAATTTGAAACAAGAATCTATCTTGCAAGATTACATGGATTCTTTTGAGCAGTTGTATTCAAAAGCGGGAATTCAAAAAGGTAAAGGGTTGAGTTTTTTCCGTTATGGATTAGTTGATGAGTTGCAAATTTCAGTGAGAATGTTTAATCCAGGGACACTTGCAGAGGCATATTCACTGGCTAGGTTGCAGGAGATAACTATGGCAGCAATTAGGAATAAGGCCAAACCAGTCACCAAACCCATAATCTTTGTTAATACTTCATTTTCCTCTTATTCCACCCAATCCCCAATCCAATTTGCCTAGCCTACTGTTACTAAGGATCAATCTAGCCTATTGCTGACATCTGAACTACCAAAACTACCCATTTTTTCTGCAAGAAATCCAAAATCTCTTATTATTAAGTTGTGTCATCCTGAAATTGCAATTAATCAAAGTTCTTTTAGGCACATTTTCTGTCCCTAAATCTGTTATGGTATACCAAGGCGGAGAATATGCTCTTGTTACCAGAAAATTTGAGAAGCAAAACAAAGGGTTTAGTAGAAAAAGAAGATAACAAGAATTGTGGTGATTTTGAATTGGGTGACAATGATTTTGGGTTTCTTTCACATGATCACATTATCCTTAAAGAAGATGAATTTGAGAAGTGGAGAAGGCAGGGGAAGAGATTTGATGAGGTGAAGATTGTGCCCTTATTGCTGAAAAAAATGTCAATGTTATGGAAAAGAATCGTCTCATGCTGCTTTCCAATGGTAAAACCAACAACTGTGAATAAAAGGCACTTGAAGGTAGGACATGACAGTAATTCACGCCAATAGTTCCTGGCCATGATCCATGCTTCTTCTTCTAGTGGTCACTTAGCTTCAACATTACAGCTGGTTTACTTGTTCCTTCCTTAGGGACAAGGAAGCTTGAGCTGGGAGTATTGTTATGAGAATACAGAGTATCGTTGGGAGTTTTGTTAGGCTATTAAGAGAATCTATTAAAGAAGTTATTGAGTTATTAATTAGTTGGCGTTATTCATGGAATAGGCCCTACTCTGTTGAATGTAAATAAATAATAGAGGAAGGAGTAGTTTCCGTGTCTTGGATAATAGATCAATGAAGATTTGTTTCTCTCTCTAAATTCTATTGATTCTTTCTTTCTCTTCTCTGTTCTTTCTGTTCTTGTATTTCTGTTATTGATAAGAAACACGTAATAATGGGCAATTAATTGAAGAAGGAAAATTATATACGCGTGTGAGTGTATTTAATAGGTGAGTCTAAATCAATAGATAAGAAAAATCGTATTGAAGAGTGAATTTTTTTATATGTAGAATGCGTAGTGAACAGGGGCATTATGAAAGAAGGCACTTGACTATTATATCATCAGTTGAATACGTAACTAATTTGATTTTCAAGACAAAGTCTATACTTCTAACAATAATATCCCAATAGAGAGAGAGTGAAATTATTTTCCAGCTGCTAAAGCAAGTGAAATCTGGCGACCTTTTCTGAAGTATTGGAGCAAAATGTCCCTTTGAGGCAAGGATTCTTTGATGACAGGTAAATGGGCAAAATTCTGCATCCATTTGTCTATTGAAGGATACTTTTCAGGGTCATGTATTTTAACACCAGCTGCTTCTTCTAAAGCTTCAAGCCATAAAGTGATCCCACCCATCACTATATCAACAAATCCAATGCTTTCACCTCCAAAAAATTTCTTACCCTTGAGCTCTCCTTCGATTACTTGCAAAGCTTCCATTGCGTGCTTCTCATTCTCCTGTTGTTGCACTCCTTCAGTTGTTAAAACTCCTCTTATAGCTGTAGTAACCTATAAGGAGAACTAAAGAGTTCAGAACTATTTTTTGCAGAATCACTGAATCTTATGATGCTTAAAATATGCTATTATTTGCATAGTAATGGAGGAGATGCAGGATATATACCTTGTCATCTATGAACTTTGCCCAGAAGCGAGCCATGGCCTTCTCGTGAGCATCCTGAGGAAACATAGGGTTGTGTTTCCAAGTCTCATCAATATATTCAAGGATGACAAGGGATTCAGAAATGGGTTTTTGATTATGCACAAGCACTGGAATTTTCTTGAAGACTGGATTATACTTGAGAAGTAGAGAGCTTTTGTTGAACACATCTTCTTGTATATATTCATATGGGATTCCCTTCAGTTCTAATGCCACTTTCACTCTGTGAACAAATGGGCTTGTTCCTGCTCCCAACAGCTTCACCTCTTGCTCAGCCATGCCTTCCGGAGTTTGAGATTTGACCAATAATGGAACATCGGACCAATAATTTATAGATTTTTTTTTTTAATTTAAAGGACTTCAAATTTCAAAATATAATATTTAATTTTTTACCATTTGTTTAAAAAAGTTATTAATACCAACAATTCATCAGTGAATTTGAACTTTATTCCAAACAAGTTTGGTATTTTTTTGGGTCCATTAATGAATACAGATAAAAAAGTCTTGGCTGGCTGCCATTTGCTGTCATCTTGACAGAGATGTGAAACTGTTAGCATCAGCAAGATGATGGCATTCAGAGAGTAATTGATATTCCAAAAGCAGCTTTTCATAAATTGCTTTATATTTTATTTTTTTAAAATATACTTAAATTTAATTTCGTAAAATATTATACTTTTCACTTATGATAATACAATAATTGAGATTATTAATTTTAAAATAATAAAATTAAAAACATAAATTATGAAAAATTCAAAAATTTTAATAATTTATAATTAGGTCTTTTATGATAAAAAAGAAAATTATATTTCAAAAAAAAATTTCCCTCTTTCCTATCAATGACTTTTCTCCTATCCCCACAAGTTGGAAAAGTAGAAAATTAAAGTTTCATTTCATTCATGAATTATTGATGTGATATGTTGAATTATATGAAGCGTGTTTGGAATTTCTATTTTTAAAAATTATTTAAAATACGTAAACGTCAATTTTTTAATAATTTTTAAATATAACAATTTTTTTAATAATAATCCAAACACACCCATAGTATGAGGAAAAATTTGAACGTTGGAAAATATAGCATTTTGGTTCTTAGGGTAAGGGTGAGGAGTCTCAATCAATTGACATCACCTCCCTACCTAAAGCAATGAGAAAAAGGTAACATGGACTTAACCAAGTTTAGGTAAGAATAAGAGGAAGGCTATTAAGCTCATAGATAACTTGTAATTCTTAAGCCTTATATTTCAAGAATTCAGAGCACTTGTCTATCACCACTTTCACATGAGATGCAATTTGTTTCCAGTATGAGAAGAAGTTGGGAAAGAAAGGATGAAAGGCAAGCAGGCCCATCATCCTTCATCATTTTTGGTATTCAGAAATTCTCGAAAAACTTGTGCATGATAGTTAAATTAGTGGAACAAACCAAGTTTTCAACTGATAAATGTACAGAAGGAACTTCCAAGTTTTCCACCTACAAAAGAGATTTCTATGGGTCTGCTATGTGCTGCATTTACCATCGTACAGAAATTACTGCAATATATTACAAAGCCGCCTTTTAGTTTGTCCTTCATCCATTTCACAGAGAGAGAAGCAGTATCTGAATGCAATTCCCTCATTCTCATACCATGAAGGTAGTTCCATGATCTTCCATGGACTTTTTTTTTTCTTCTAGATAAATATTTGTATGATTCACCTAGAGTTCAAATCGAATTCGCCAACTTCACGCCATTCGACCTGCGCACCAGTGTCTCCATTTTCAGTTTCCTCATCATTCAAGAAATCTTCAGATGGCTCCTTTTCATCTCTCTGTGCATTGTTTCCCCAGCCATTCATCATCTGATCAGTGTTTGCACCGTGTTCCTGCTCTCCCATGTCATGACCAATTGAAACACTGTTGCCTCGTGATCCAAGGGCACTTGCCCTTATTGGGGCTCGAGCCATCATTTCAGCATGCGCATGTGATTCTGCACGAGCTTGCTCTGCCTGAACCATGGCAGCCATTCTCAACTGAGCCTCACGACCAGCTTTCTCCCTGGCATCCATTTCTGTTTTCAGCTCCAACAGAAGCCGCTTCTCCTCCTGGAGGAGAATCTGCTCAATCATGAGTCTCTCCTCAGAGCGGAATTCCCCCAAAGCCCGCTTGCGGGTTATTATGTTGAAAGCTAGGGCTTGTTTCTCAAATGTGCCTGTGAATTCCGCAACTTTGGCTGCAATATTGAAATCCCATTGCTGAGAACGAGATGGCATCTGACCTGTTGTGTCAGAATCAAGGATTCTATCATCCTCCTCTGCTTCATAGTCCGCTACTACATGATAAGGAAGTAATCTGCACCAATTTACAAGAGAAAACAGTGGAACTGTTGCCCAAGGACGGCAGAAAATTCTCAAAATGCCACTCTGAAGATTAATGCAATTACTAGCTTCTTCTATACCACTTCTGAATTACTATTTTTAGGAAAAAAAAAAAAAAAACACCATTGCTTTGCCGAGTACTGCCAGAACCATATCCCATCAATCCCCCAAATTCTATCACACCTCGAGGTTCACATGAGTGAATCAAGAAAAACAAATATTAGATGTCACAGAACGGAATCAAATTACACGACTTAAAGGTTGCTGTGTATATTACTTAACAAGATAACAAATTAGTATTTTCTTATCTTTAGTTAATACGAAAGGATTCCGAAAAAACTAAAGAGATTCACACTCAAAAGGGTTGCTGACATAGCATGAACAAAAGTTGTTAGATCTTATAAAAAAAAGCCTTCTCACAATACCCTTCCCCTCATTTCAGTTTTAAAAACCAAACTCATGTGTTCATAAACACACAAAAGAACTGTATCCAAATATTGATAATTTTAGATGCTCCAGAATCTTAGCAAGGTAAGCGTGTTCAAGTTTCGATTGCACTAATTTTGTATATATTTCATTTACTTATTTAATATTCCTATGGCTCTGTTATGTTACCAGGAATAAACAAACTAAAATGTTCTCACATTTCCATTCCTAGTTTCTAACACCCAACACCCATGTAGGGATAAAGTCAGGGAAGATCATTTCATTCCTGACTTCTTATCTCATTCTCCACATTCCAAGTTGCCATATACTCATGGAAAGGGGATTCCCAGTCCTAGTCTTCAATTCCCACCAGTCAAACAGAGCCTAGAAGATAGACGGGGCCCAAACCATCTTGAGGAATGAGACCAGTCAAACAGAGCCTAGAAGATAGACCGGGCCCAAACCATCTTGAGGAATGAGGATGCACTATCATTAAGGAGTTGACAATAAGTCTCCATGGCAAACACTTTTAACCCTCAAAAGATGCCTCACTTCCCAAGAAGATGATCACAACAATACTAACACCTAAAAAATGTTTATGTTAGCAAAAATATAAATAAATACGTAAATACACATGTATGCGTATACATACACATAAACATGCACATAGAAGCATAAGAAGACTAACTAATGAAATATTTATGTAATGTCCCAAATAGGCAAATAGGTGGTTAAGGGATAAGTAAATGGCTTACATAAACCGAAACCTAACTACTAAACAAACCTTGGTTAACCATTTTGTGCCAGGTATTTTAAGGCCTGAATGTTATTTGCGCTATTTAGGCTTCGGTGTTAAAATTAGTATCAAAGCCGCCCTGGGTCAAAACATTGTGCATAACTGGTGAGCTTGTGAGGAAAGAGCTACCCATGGTTAGAGACGACGATAAGCCGTCCAATACACCAACAAACCATAATATCTAAGAGTTCGGTCCTCACTTGGCCATCGTATCCAACACAACATCAAAATGAGCATGGATTGTGAGGAGGACGTAACAAATTTTAAGTACCAAGATTGTAACGTCCCACATCAGTGGGTTAAGGAAAAGAAAATGGTTTATATACATCAAGGCCAAACTACAATAAATAAATTGGGTTAACCATTTTGGACTAGTGGTTTAGGATTTGAAAGTTATTTGAGCATGTTGAATCTAGGGTGTTACAATTTAAGCCTAATGACCTAACAAGTCATGTACATTGTTACATATCCTTCCTCTTTAAGGACTTTCATCAAAGAGGTGGAAGTATCATGAGAAATAAGGTATACACCATCACCATTCTCTGTCCTCGACACTTCTTTGAGAAACTCAACTTCTCAAGACATGTATTAGCCTTTGGTGAAACCATATATAGCTTTCTAGAATAAGGGAAGAGTTAATACCCACATTAGACATCCTTCAGTTTTCATAACATGTTGCAATATGAATTTTCTGTGACAAAGAAAAGTTATCATGCACCTTACTTAAATACAACTGTTACTGCCCACACAGCAAATGGGAAAACAAGTTTAGCTAAATGATAGGCTCTATATCTCCTCCACAAAACATTGGGATATAGTTAACTGACAGGTTAGTTCAAAGAGATTAATGAGGGCCTAGTGAAAAGTGAAAACAACAACTGTATGCATGTCAAATTTGATACAAGACTTAATAATGTGCCAACATAAAATAAATGGATAATACTTGAAGCATTGCTTAGGAAGGGCCAACAAATACGATCCTAATGAAACACACTGATAATAAAGTTCTCAATAAACTTAGCAATTTATAACAGTTGTTAGGCTGAATTTCTACAGAAGCTACAAAGACTTATGGGGTAATAACTCAAGCATCATCAATTTACATGGAGATACGTAATACTGCAAATTCATATACAAATTGCAAAGTAGGAATTCCAATTGTGACATAATTCATCAAAACAAATGGTATTTACTTCATACCATGATAAAGGTAAATAAATAAATGAATATAAATATATTCAACAGCCTCAACTTGGCACCAAAATGAAAATATCCAAATGTTACAGTACATTCCCAAATACTATCAGCAACCAACTGCAAAAATGGAATAAGATACTACCTTCCATTTAAGTGGATTCAACGAACAAAAAGGAAAACAAAATGTGGAATGCCAGCTGTACAAAATAAAAGAGGATTTTCCCTAACAGAAGAGGTAAAAATGATTTTTGCAGTGTTCAATATGGTGAGAAGGTAGATTGCTAACAAGCACATCAATTTCATACCATGTACAAGTCATGAAATCCCATGTACAATTAAACTTTATTTTCACTTTGAAATGTATTTCCAAAGACCTCTCCAGGATAACTCCCCCAGTCCCCAAACACAAACACACCTAAAACAAAGGAGTAGATCTAAACAGAGAAATCAGCAGAACCAAAAATGGCTATTGTGACTTGGGTGAAATAGCAAGTACACATGAAAAACTATATGCGTACATACATACCGCATATTTGCACATATAATTATGTAGATAGAAGTGGAAAAGAAATCAATTTATCACTCATGACATCTACACATCCTCTTGTGAATCCAAATCAAGAGGTCCTTTGGCAACTCTTGATAAATAATAGAACAACAAAACTAACTGCAATCCAGGTCAATTTATACTCATACTGGCTCCTAAAGTAACTACTGCAATATAACAAAAATATTACTGTATATCAAAATTATCCCGATTCCAATTTCAATCTCATTTTGCATCAAACCTAGAATTATTTTTCACCCCAAAAATATTGAAGTAAAAACACGTACAAAAATACACTTGAAAAATTCTATCGTGGCAAGAATGTCAGAAATAAAAGAATATCTCAAATATCCAATTAAAAAACAACGAAATAGCCACATGCAATAACAGACATAGGCACAAGCAGAAAAATCAACCATAAAGGACAAACCTTTCACAGGCATCCTCAAGAGAAGAAAATGGCCTCTTGACATCCGGGTGGCAGACCCGCCAAGCGTCCTGGTAAGCCATCTGGAGCTCCACCTGGTTGAGTGGGGGCCGGATCCCCTTCTGCTGCTGCTGCTGCTGCTGTTGGAGCTGTTGTTGTTGCTGCTGCTGCTGTTGCTGCTGCTGCTGAGAATGCTGAGCTTGCTGCGCATTTTGGGGCAAATTGGATCCTTGCTGCTGCAAATTGGGGTTAGAATTAGGGTTAGGGTTTTGCTGCTGGATATTGAGAGGGCGATGGAGGCCAGGGGGACGGAGGTGGGCGTCGATGTTGGAAGGAAATCGTGAAATGGCCGCCGCTTGTTGTTGGTGGTGCTGCTGCTGTTGTTGCGCTTGCTTCTGTAATTGTTGTAATAAGAGAAATTGTTGCTGTTGCTGTTGCTGTTGCTGTTGTTGTTGTTGTTGTTGTTGCGCTTGTTGCTGCTGTAAGAGCAATTGCTGTTGATCCATTTCTCCCCCTCTCTCCGTCTCTCTGGCTTTCTCCCTGTGAAACCTTGCTTAAGCCTATTCAATGTATGACTCTGTGCCTTGGAAGAGAAGTGAACAGAGACAGGGATGGTTCGATAGTTCAATTTTCCTTTTTTTTCAGTTTTTATCGTGGCGTCAGGTTTTTTTTGTAAACTACATTTTAACCCTTATATTTTTTAAATTATACAATTTAGTCCCTAAAATTTAATAGACCTATAATTTAATTTCTTTATCTAATTATCAGTCTAACTTATAATTAATTATAATAAAAATAATCAAAATATCTTAGCTCTATATATATTTCAACTTCACCAATTTAAGTTTTGTTTGGTTCAAAATATTTTACTTTTAGGAAGGTAAAATATGATACAAATATGTTTTTATATACAAAAGTAAGAAATAATATAATGTCAATAAAATAATTTAAAATAGAATAAATTAAAAAATAAATTAGTAAATTCATTGTATTTAATTAAAAAAGTGCTACTTTCTATAAAATTTTACTTTCTTAATCTATTTACCTCTAACTAAATAAGGCTTTAGCCTTTAAAATTTTATATTATAAAAAAATAATTTAAATCGAGAAACTATATTGTTTATAAAGTTTAGAATAATGAATTATTTTGTTTGTAATATAAAATTTCAAGGATTAAATTTTTTTGGTTATAAAATATAAATTTATAGGTATTTTAATATTTTTGTTATAATTAACCATTAATTAGATGAAAAATTAGATTAGGGGATTAAGTTATAGTTTTGTCAAATTTTATGGATTAAAATATTTAATTTTAAAAATATGAGAAAATTATAAGTTTTTTCAAATTATAAAAACTAAATTATAATTTATCTTTTTCGTATCATATATTCAATCCGAAACTCACCGTTTCATATTTTGATAACATTTTGATCCAAAATTATTTATAACTCAAATATATATATATATATATATATATATATAATAATAATTTGATCCAATTTCATTTAGGAAAAATAAATAAATAAACAACTTATGACTCAAAATAACACAAACTTAAATGATTTAAACAAACTCAAATAATAATCAATTTGTTACTTTTAAACAATTTACCATTGCTATTTTGAAATTTTATTTATATTCATTTTTTTTTATAATTCTAATTAAGATTATTTTAAAATTAATTTTTACATATTAAATTTAAATATTTTCTTTAAATAATTTTAAAAACGCATTCTCCCGCATCAAATACATTTATGTTAAACAATTCTAAAATACTCTTTAATAAAATTAAACTTAATTAATAAAATTCATTTTGAGTAATCATGTTAAGTTATACAAACTTATTTTAGCCAGTCTTTGCTGTTTTATTTTTACTTTTTTAACATATTAGCATTTTCCTTAATTGATGAAATTTGGATACGCTGCTTTCATTAATGTCAATTTTATTTCCGTCGTATCAGTTAAAGAGATCTATAAAACAAAGAAAAAAAAGTCAAATGTCCACTAGGGAGATGTTTGAAAAGAATCCTCCAATACTCAAATTAGAGGGATAGTATTATGACAGAGATAGTAAAGAGAAAAGAAGTAGAGTAGAGAGAGAAGAGGAGAAGAAGAAGAAATAAAAAAAAAGTAGAGAGAAAAGATAGTAGAGGAAGAATCATTTTCTATTTTTATAATAGGAAAAAGTAATATAAGCATTTTTCTTGGCATATTATATAAAATATTTTTAAGAATATTCCTAAATAAAAGGATATATGATTTGTGGTATATTATTAATGAATATCATTTTCCTGTGATTTTATTTTTGGTAAATTCGAAAATATTTCATGTTATTGATGATGATGACAAGGGTTGCTTGTTTTGATGTTTTGAAGAGACAGTCCAACGTCATTTTTAATAAAACAACATCCTCTTTTTTTTTCGATTTGATAATGTGTCTTCTCAGGCAGCATGCACTTCCTCAACGTGAAGGTCGTGGCATCACTTGGAGCAAAGGTTCATGTTGGCTGCCGTCCCAAAAAAGTGACACCCGGCCATTAGCACAGAGAATTGGCTCAGAAGGAGGAAGCTTGTACCCTCATTCTTCTCAAGCCCTATCTCCAATTCATGAGTTGTTAGAGAGATCGTGTGATTGAGCCAAAAAGTGTAGCAATTGAATAAGGAGTAGGCTCAAGAAATTATTATTACTTGTTTTTTCATGCGCAAGACTGCCTCCACTTACGCCACTACTCACCACCATCTAACCTTCAACAGGACTCTAAGAAAGACGGAAAGCAAGAAACTACATTAATTTGTTACGGTGTGATTTTGGCTTTTTGCTTTTTTATGCTTTTTTAGATATAATTAGGCTAGGCTTTGAGATATTAAGTAGAGAGAGAGAGAGAGAGACAGAGAGACGAGGAGGGAGAATTAGACACAGAGATGAGGAGGCAAAGATCAGAGGAAAGGATCATGGAGAAGAATTTAGGCTGTGGGGGGGGGGAGAGTTTTTTTTTTTTTTTTTAACCTGCAACGTCAGTTTTTTACCTGTAATAGATCACAAGAATTTTACTGTTAATTAAATTTAAATTAAGCGAATTTCATATTACAGATTTTAGAGCATTCTAAATTCAGAGACGGCATATGAAATTTTCCCCATTTCCTAGTACACCAATGGGTAAATGAACAACTTCCCGCTTTGTGAGATTCAAGGAACAATTTCAACGGTCCAAAGAACAATTAAAATCGATAGGTTCAAGTCTTCAAGATGACGTAAAAGAAAAGTGAATATGAATGACAATGCCAAAGAATAGAAAAACAAACCGTTAGTGAAAACCTTTTCCGATTTCTACAAGGGCGAAAATACTTGCCAAGCCAGATTTAGTTAGTACCTTACACAACTTTGCTTTTGTTTTTGCTTGCCCCCCTCTAATCCCCAACATGCGCACTTGAGCAAGCATAGAAAACATCAAACGTTCCAAGCTAAACCAAAGATATATAAGGAAAGAATGGAGAAAAAGAAGCTTCTCCTATATTTGGAACGTGAAATCAAAGAACAAGAAAAAAAAAAAAAGCAAGAATGCACATAACCTAACAATCCCTACAAAATATTGGGGAGATGAGAATCCAGTCTCTGTTGTAACTCTTTAATCTTCATGGAGAGCTCTGCCTTCTGCTCCTTGTAGCTCTGCAACAGGTACTCCTTCCCTTCTATTACTTCCTTCAACTCTCCTACTTCCCTCTTCAGCATCTCAACCTTTTCCCCATCTCCCCTTCCCTTTTCTGACAACTGCAAACTGCTGTCCACATCCAGATACCCATTTGCATGACCATTTCTCACCTCAGATGGCCATATAGTGACTGTTGGTTTTTCATTGATGGCTGCATGTTTCACACAGTGATCAGCAATTGCCTTCCTCAGCCTCTGAATTTCCCTCTCAGAATCAAACAAATCTCTGTTAGCTGTATCAAGCTGTGACTGCAAATTTGTAGAATGTGCCAGCTGAGCATTGAGCGAATTCTGCAACTCCACAATCTGATCCTGCATCTCCATTATCATGTCATCTCTTCTCTTCAATTGCTGCCTCAACTTCTGTATCACTTCTCGCTTGCTGAAGATATCAGAACCAGAATCTGAGACGCATGGTGAGTCAGAGCAATTTGAATGGTATAATGGCTTTGGAGGCAACTCAAGACGATCAGGAGAGGATACCCACATAATGCCATTCTCCTTGGTAAATTCTGGACCAGGAACTGTCACCAAAGGAAGAGCAACACCAGATTCGGACAGCATTTGGTCACTAGGCTGGTGCTTCAAATCTGCAATGTCTTCATTCCCTTTATCAAACTCAAAACTCACATACAAAAACGAAAGGGGCAAAAAACTTGGCATAATTATATAGTAACAGATTCTAAAAATTATTCAAAAAATTGTGTGATCATCCATCTACACACAGACTTCATTCACAGTACACATCATGCTATAAACATTTTAAAATTAGGGGGAAAGGAATAAATGCCAAATCATAATAACAAGCATTCATCCAGACACAGACAACTAATATCACGTCGCCAAATGAATGAGAAAAGGAAGGAGAAAAATAAACAGGAAGGAAGGGGAGTGTTGGGAACAAACAAAATTATGCACAAGGTAAATCCAGTGGTGATCCACAAAAAGCAGGATTGGTCTACTAGGATGTAAAAAACTAATTTTTAATGTTCCCTCATCTGTTAATAATATTAACACCTCATCATAATTGCCTCATCCATAGGGGACCTTTTCCCACTTGAAATAAAAAAATCATGCACAGATAGGCAACTATCAGACTGAGCAACATTATCATATAATGTCCAGTAGCAAGGTGATAAAAATGAGGCATAATTTCATTTACTTGTCCTTGATGCTCAGCTTAATAAAAATAATCAACATACCTGACATGCAGTTGAAGCAACCATCATCATCTTGTGTAAAGGAATACACGTTCGAATGCATGTGGCAGCCTCCTGTCCTCCTTCTGTCAGACGAGTTCCCATTCTCTGAATTGTATAAATTTCAAAAGTTAATATCATGCTTATATCTGAGGTAACTTCCAGACACTAAATTTTATATGAGACCTTTCAGACTATTACTGGCATTTGCCTGTTGCTTTGAATCAAGAGTCTGCTTCAGCTTGAAACCAAGACGAATTGACAACGTACTTAACAAGGCACCACCTGCAATCAGAATCCAATTTGGTCCCTCAACCTGAAAATTTTTTGCCGTCTGACCTCTAGGGACCCCATTATTTCTTGATCTCATTTTAACAGCAACCGCAGAACTGTTGTCGAACTTGTTGAATCATCCAAATATGACCTACATCAACAATATGCAACAAATTTGACAGCTATTATAGGGCATCAAATGAAAATCCGTGACAAACTCACACATTTCAAATTTCTTCTATGGCACATGCAAGCATATATAAGTGCATAAATATGTGAAGATGTACATGTATCGCTGTATAAACAAATAGTAGCACTTGAATAATTTTGAGATTGATTGTATACACAAATTATTAGTGATAAGATTCCATCATCAATAGATTTTTTTAAGCAACCTAAATTCAATATCATCAGCCTATTCCACAAAGCCTATACTGACATGCCTGTGACACTCCAAGACGTTAGTAATTCTAGACAGCTAGGATATGGAGCGGAAATATACATATAACCTTTTTGAAGAAACATATGTACAGACAGTAACATTTTAAGCAAGTTCTTGCCATCCTCATGCCTTCAACAACTTCCACTTCCACAAATCCAATCCAAAAGAATTCTCTGCCATGCTTATTGTTTCAGGATATAGTTAGACCCGCCTAAGAGCAGTCCTCCCACAAATAGGTCTGTTCTATGGAAAACCCATTCTCAAACTTGCACTATGCCAAGAAATGACCACAATAAAAAAAAATTTAAAAAAAAAAAAAAAAAAAAACCTCTGAGGTGCTATGCGAGAAGGGAGGAATGGAAAATAGAAAGGAAAAATATCATAAGAAACCTTGAATGATGCTTTGCTTCATGATTCTTCTTAGCCACATCAATCATCTGATCTTCCCCACTATTTTGACTGTCATGTGTCTTGCCCATTAGCTCTCAGTCACTAAAAATCATTATTAATGCATCATCCAGCGTCTAACATTATGCCTTGAAATTGCAAATAGTATGTGTCCTGATTTCCTCAAAATCCCTAACATAAACTACCATGTGCCGTCCAAGTTTCTATGTGAAAACACACATGGCCCTATCATCATTTTTTACACTCGCTTCTCTCACTTGTCTGTAGCATCATTTAGTCGGATTTGAATTACTAAGAACTTGAAGAGGATGCCCCCTTAACTTTCACTTGATAAAAAACAATAAAAATAAAATAAAATAAAATAAAACCACTTCAGATACGATAGACTATGTATATCGGTAATTAACTCCCACATTTTTTTCAGTCACTGCCAGACAATATCGTAAAGAAAAATGAACATAAAGTTCGCATTTAGGCAAAATCCCATTAAGGAAGCCTACCAATAACAATCAGCTAGGCATTTCACACCTGTGCTAAACCTCATTTAACTCCCAATACAGTAAAATGGCACATTGGACACAGAACTAAAAAGTTGTGACACATCCAACAGAAAAAAACAAACAGTATATACAAAAACCGGCGAAATGAAAACAAAATTCATCATTAACGCGCAAGAAGATTGCGAAAGCATTGGATCAAAAAGGTCTTACAGTGCATAAGCAACCATCG
The DNA here is from genome assembly GCF_030052815.1 of Hevea brasiliensis. Lineage (NCBI taxonomy): Eukaryota > Viridiplantae > Streptophyta > Magnoliopsida > Malpighiales > Euphorbiaceae > Hevea > Hevea brasiliensis. The sequence goes on along the minus strand of NC_079495.1, from coordinate 103,745,529 downwards.
ATATAAACAAGGCAACATAAAGAGAAAATCATAAAAATATATTTTTTCAAAAGCACAAACCTCATCCAACAAATTAGGGTTTAGATTCTCTCCCGCTAGAAAACTCCGGAAAGACCGCCGCTTATCTCCCCTTTCACCATTTTCCGATCATTTTCCGTCGTCTCCCACTCTAAAACCTCACTCTCTCGTCTAGACAGTTACTGCAACAAAAGAAACCCGGGCCAAGGCAGAGTACGGGAGGGTTTTGAAATGGCCTCTTTTGGCTAACTGAGGATGTTATTTTTCATTGGGCATTGTATTTCTCTTTGGAAGACGGGCCTGATGATGGAAAAAGGAAATTTCTGGGGTTTTAATTGCAAGTTTTGAAAATTTTGTAAAATTTTTTAAAGTCCTCAATTTTTAAAGTTTCTTTAAGTATTTATATCAAAGCATCATTAAATTAATTTTTATGTATCAAAACTAAGACTAATTTTAAAAATATATTTTCTCATATTGACTTGATAAATAATTTCTCCACTGAAGTAATTGAGACTCATATTCTTGTTAATTGAATTATAAATTTGAATTTTTATTTTTATATTTTGAATTTCATTAAAATTTTATTTTCAATAATTATAAAGCATGAAAAGGTGAAACGTAATTAATATAATTTTTAGAGAGTATTTATCTTAACTTATAAGCTGGTCAAATCAGTTTATAAATTCTAAAAATAGGATAATTTATTTGTTTAAAACAGTTTTTAAGTTGATGTAATTTTTAGAGAGTATTTGTCGCAACTTATAAGTTGGTTAAATCAGTTTATAAACTCTAAAAATTAGGTGATCAATTTATTTAACATAATTTTTAAACTTATAAGTTTAGTTCATAAGCTAAAAAAATAAATAAAGAAATACAACTTTTCATTTTAGTATTTATAAACTAATTTAATTAAATATTTTATTATATTATCTTTATTTAATTTTTAAAATTTAAACATAAATTTCATTTAATATCATTTTTTATCATTTTAATAATAAATATACTTATATGTTATTTTTTATCAAATATATTAACTGCTTCTTAATTACTTATGAACACTTTAATCGAATACATAATTGTTTAGAATTTTAAATATTTATAAATTTAAATTAACTATAACTGATTTTCATAAATTAAGTCAAATTCAAATTAAATTTATTTGTAACCTCCACCCATAAATTTAGTCCAAGTATTAATATAGCCATACTAATTTCATTTCTAAAAAAGTATATAAACGTTTGATTTTGCTTTAATATGGCCATAATTATTAAAATTTAGACTATTTTATAAATTAATAATTAACAATCACCTTTAAGTTAGGCTTGCATCTATCTTTTTTTTTAGTATGTTTTGTTGGATTTTGATTTTTCCAATTTCAAAATATTTAGAATGAAAAAAAATATAATCCGTGATGGACATTGATAAGCTTACTATTTTTTTTATTCAATTATATTGAAATTAAAATTTAAAAAATTATTATTTTAAAAATATTTTAATATTATTAAATTAAAATTCATTGATAAATTAATTATAATTATTAATTAAATTACGTAGACTAAAATTTAAGAGAAAGAAGCTAACCGGTTCTATTGTGTAATTATTAAACGCATGTTTGTGAGGATTTTATTTATTTATTTATTTTTCGCCCGTTTTTTTATTTTTCTCGAGTATTTGGAAGGAAAATGAAAGTGGGAATGGTTGCTTTAACATTTCCTTTTGTACAACATTTCCTTTATTGTCTTTCTCTTCTTAACACTTTCGTTTGTGTTAGACAAGGAAGGAATCCATTCTTCTCTTTATACCCAATTTGTGGAAGAAAGATTTCCTTTATATCTAAAGACAAAAGCAAACATTTATTTGAATACTTGCAAATATAACAATGGTAAATCTTATTTGTTGGTAAATTGAAAAGTTTTATAAGTACTTCTAAATTTTTATATTAATTATGAGATATGTCCTTAATCATTAAATTATTAATTTAAAAAAAATAAAAATAAAAATAGATCAATCATGAGAAAAGATGATGATCTGACCCTCAACCGGTTAGCTTGATTATTGGTTTCTTGGCATAGTAATATATTTAAGTTTAATTAATCTCATTCATATAGTATTTTTAATATTAATCTCGAAATAAGTGTATTAAGGTGTTTATAAATGTGCATGTGAAATGTATAATATTTATTATATAATCTGTAATCAGATACGTCTCATATCGATTATAGAATGTACGTACATATAATTATATAGCAATAAGGATCTTATTAAAATTATCATAATTTTAATAATGACTCATTATTATTACTATATAAAATGTATAATATTTATTATCTAATTTGTGATCAGATGCGTCTTATATCGATTGTAAAGTATACATATATATAAATTATATAATAATAAAAATCTTATTAAAATTATTAATTTTAATAATGACTCATTATTGTCACTTATCTGTGTGATTTTACCATGATTGTACACTCATTTTTACTTACCAAAAAAGAAAAGATGATAAATTGTAATAAAGCATTAAGCAACCAACAAATGATGTAAAGTATAAGACATTTCTATCATTGCCATAAATAATTTTTTTTCCTTCATAAATAAATTAATTAACTATTCAAATTTTCTTTTCAATATAAAAACATCCACAGTACATGATGAAGCTTTTTTAATTTGTGAAAGATGATTATTGAAAGAATTATTTAGAGTAAAGATGGAAAGATGCTTATATTTTGCATTTATTATAATAAAAAATTATATTAATTTTTATGGATGGCATTTTATAGGACAATTAAATCACATAACTAAAATTACAATAAAAATATTATGGCATTAGCTATTTTAATCGTGGAAATAGACACTGTATCCTTAATAATTGAATCATCAATACAATATTAGCATGCCTTACTCTCAGCAATTTTATTTAAATATTTTGATGTTTGCCACCTTTACAGTCTGGAACTGAAATTTTATTCAGGCTTTTGACATGTAATTATAGCAAACTTAGGGCGTATTTGATATTTTTATTAAAATTGTTATTGAAAAAATTATTTTTTTAGATATATTAATTAGGGAGAGTTAAAAAATAATTAAAAATTAAATTAAATTAATTTTAGTTATAATAACACTAAAATAATAAAACAGTTTTTTTTTAAATTACTTTTTTTAACAGTATCAAAAATAATATTTTTATTTAAAAAAATAATTTCAGGCTCTGAAACTCAATACCAAACAAGACTTGACACTTTTCCAGCGTCATTGAATTGTCAATGACATCACCAATGCTCTTCTATGGGTTTTAGACCTGATGATCATTCATGGTAAGATCACAATTTTGGAAAAGAAAATGAAAATAAATTTATTTTAAAATTAAAATTACTTCGTCTCAAACATGAATGATAAAATTTAATATATATATATATATATATATATATATAATGAATATTTAAATAACAGGAGAAATCCAAAATCAACGGGCTGACTTGGAGCATTAAACAGGTTTTTAGAGCGATTTCGGTTAGTTGTTAGAGACAACAATTAATATAATAATTGACTTTTAAAAAGTTGATGCAAAAATTATGTTTACTAAATATCTCTAATCTTGGGAAATTGGTCAGTCTAAAAATTGAAAAGCACACTCTTAACTCCTCCACTAAATCAACATTAAGTTTAAGGTCAACTAAGCTGTTAAGATTTAATTAAATTTAAAATTTAAGTTTTATAATTTTAAAATTAAATAATTTTATCTTTAATATTTTAATAAATATATAAATTAATTCATATCATTAGAACCAAATTAAGTTACGTTAATTTTAGCAAAAATGATCAAAATATCCTTAATTTTATTTTTAATCAAAAAGTAATTTGGTCTTTGAGATTTAGTTAAACCTATAATTTAGTTTAGATTCATATTTTTTTTCTTTTTTATATATAACAATATAATATAGTATATAAAAATATTATAAATTAATAAATATATACAAATAAATTAAAATATATATAATTACTTATATATTATTAAAATAACAATGAAATAAATAGAATTTTATAAAATTATGAGGGCTCTTTTGTAAATAGTTATAATATTTAAGAATCAATTTATAACATTATCAATAATTTTGTAATTAATCAAAATTTTTAATGATCTAAATTATTAATAAAACAAAGCTTGAATGACTATATTGTTTCAGTTTGAAAATATAGCCAAGGTCATTAGCTTATTTTTGTTAAATTTAATGGGTATTAACAATATTCTAAGTAGGGGAGAGCATTCGGTTGGTTCGGTTTCAAACCGAATCGAATACCAAAAATTGAAAAATCAAATCGCTTAAAAATATAAACAGAACCGAATCGATCACCTAAGGAGAATTGAACCTAACCAAACCGAAAAATATTAGTTTAATTCGGTTCCATTGCATTAAACCGAAAATATTAGAATTTTTATTTTTTTGGGCTGGGTTATGCATCTTGGGCCGGGTTATGCATCTTTGACCTTGAGACTTATGCATATTGGGCTGAAAAATTATTTGGGTCATTTTACTATTCGGTTTTATCGATTTTAATCAATAAAAAATCGAATCGAACCGAAAACCGAATATATTCAAATTTTTAAATTGAACCGATAAAACTAAAATACTAAACTGATTGAACAGAAATGGCTTGGTTCGGTTCGATTTTTCGGTTCTTACCGAAAATTGCACAGCCCTAATTCTAACAGCATAAACTAATAAATTTATTAGAATGTCAAAGCAAATTAAAATTATTTTCAGCCATAACATTAATTTTTTAAAGTAAATTTTATTTTGTTAATAATAATTTTTAATTTTTATTTGAGAGAACATTTTATAAAGTAACGATAGATTTTTCAATCAAAATCTTTAACTTAGTAAAATTTTTAAAAACCTTTGAAAATTTTTTTTCTTAACTATTAAATTAGTGGGTTAAAAAATTTTTCTATTTAAAATTTTCAAACACAATGTTTTTTTCCTCTCAAACAATAAATTATTAAAATTTTTTATTTTACTTTATCTAATCTTAAACTGAAGACCAATTGGATTAAAAAAGCCAAACATTTAGATTAATTTACGATTATATCTAAAACTTCCTAAGTTTTGTGAAATAGCCAAATACCCGATTATAAACAAATTGCCATAATGAATCGAGGGAGGAAAGGATCACCAATTGCTTGTTTAGGGAAAAAAAAAAAAAAATCAACTTGCAGCAATCAAATGAGGACCAAGGAATGGTGAGGACATGCAACAGCCAAGGAATCCATAAAGAGCAACAGAACTTGTTTGTTGCCAGCGAGTTATAGTGCTGCATCAAAGAAGTTGTGAAATAACAAGAAGAAGATGGTGATAGAAGGGAAGAACTGAGAAGATTAATAGAGCAATTTTATGAAGTTAGGTAAGTGTAACTCTTAATTAAGTACTACTAATAACAAAAATAAACACAAAATGAGAATATTAAATATAGTCGAGTTGAGATTCTGCAAAGTTTGAGCCTCTAGGCTGAGGCACCAAAAGAAACGAACGAAAAAGAAGCATAAGAAGAAGGGGAGAGAGAGTAGGTTGATGGCATGATGGACAGAGAGCATAGAGGTGTTAGGGTTTTGATTCAATTTATGTAGGCTTTTTTTTTTTTTTAAATAGAGATAAATGGCATTTAGTCAAAATTAATTTTCAGGTTGGATAGAATTGCAGTTAATGTTAAAGATTTTGCTATTTCACATAAAATCAGAAATTTTGGATATAATAATGTCAGATGAATGAATAAATTTTAATGTAATGATGAAAAGAATAAAATTAAAATGATCATATAAGACCAATGATGAAACGACTCTCACATTTATACATGCAAGCCTAAGTTTATATAAAATCGGTTAATAACATTATATAAGCGATTCTTGCATTTTTAGATTCCTGAGCTTGATTGCTAAAATATTTTGTCAAGAATTGCTATTGTCATTTAAAAAAACAAATGAAATTGTTTTAAATGTGAAATCAAAAGAAAATGAAATGAATGAAGGAAAGCAAGCTTACCCCTGCGCAGCAGCGATGTCAAGCCCTTCCAAGTCAATGCAGAGCGAATCACCGCTGGCCAAAAAGGGCTCACATTCTCTGACCAATCTGTTGTTTTAATATTCTGTAAAAGCAGCTAGCTCGTTTAGTTTGTGTTGCATGCATGTAAAATGATTTAATTGTTGCAAATTTTGTCATTATCTAAACAATAATGATTTAATTGTTAGTTTGAAAGGAAGTATTGTTTAAATCTAGAGAAAGAGACTCGAGTATTTCAACATAATCAGCAGTAGAACACCATTCTGGAAGATAATAAGCAGCACATATCTTCTTCAGATGTTCTTTTTCCCATGTCTGCAAAGATTCTTCAGAAGAGCTGAGATTCTTATTGCCCCGTGTTACCATAATAATTGTGGCTCCTGGGGCTGCAAATCTTGCCAATTCACTAACAAACTGCCAGTTTGAGAAAAAGGGTCATGTCTTGATTTCAAGAAATTCAACTATACATGTCTTTAATTTCAGCTTTGATGAATCAAACTTGGATTAATACTGGATAGAAACCTTTCTCTTGTCAGGCATATGTTCTCCACTCTCCACTGACCAGACCAGATCAAACTGCCCATCTGGAAATGGTTGGTCTAAAGCATCTGCAACTTGGAAGGAAACCTGCTAATTGTGATAGAAAAACTTAATACCAAATCAACAATTAGATTAAATAAAAAAAAAATATAGACCACAAATAAACAATAAAATTCAAATGATAACAATATAAAATCAAGAGAAAAAATTATTAGAGTAGCTTGTGAATTTGTGAATTGAAACATGCTGAATTTTGGCGCTACCCTTTGAGAGGAAACGGTCCGTCTGCACTGAGTAATTAATTAACCACGTCCCTCTCACAAGATACTTCAATCAGTTGGAGCTCTTGTATTCAACTAAGAGTTCGTCGAACCGATTATTCTTAATGCTCAGAATTTATTGATCGATCTACCAAAAAATACCAGACATAAAAATTGCTTCCTTTGGTAGTGTAAAAAAGATTGCTGGAAGATGTAATAAATAAATAAATATAGAATGAATATATAACAATCAATTCGTGATAGATAGAAGAAAATAAGATTAAAGGTTAGATGGGATTTAGTGGAGAGTGCATGACGATAATGGGTGGTTCATGAACAGAAAAAATATGTGTTTTTCAACGACTAAAAATTCATAGTTTTGATCCACTAATCAGAGATATTATGCTACTAATCATTAAAAGTAGCAACCAAGTAATATTAAAAAATAAAAATAAAATTAGTTCCCAAAAAATAGGGAATAAACTTTACTGGGCCAAAAAGTTTTTTTTTATTTTAAATTTTAAATAAAAAGTTTAACATTCCCCCACATGATTTAAAATTTAATTAATTCTGAGTATATAATACTATGTAATAGGCGTTAAGTACTTTTAGGGTTTGAACCTATACTTAGTGTTAGTGAGTTTTAATATGAAAGAATACAGTAACATAAATATTTTAAACTAGTCATTTTTTAACCAGATTAAAATTCACCATACACACAGTATGAGAAATCATCTAGGTTCTATCAATGTTGTGTTTTACGGTCATGCACAAGTATCTATTTCATGAGTGTCTTTATAAAATTGCCCAAATTTTCACAGTGGCGACCCCACCACCACACTCATTAGGTGAACCCTCCAAGAGCAATCTGTGATCATTAACGCACAAAAAAATATGCTATTGGGTTTGTTCAGAATTTAATTCATCCTATACATCACAGTAGAGAGCACTACACCATAGGAATGGAACTCGGAATTTTTCCGCAATAATAAAAATATTATGTGCTATCCCTCGTTACCATACATTTTCGTTTTTACCCATTGAACTTTATTCATGAGATCACCATACCTCTAAAGACGGGTGTCCACTGTGGCAACTACTCTATAGGCTTCAATCCCATTCCCCTCGATGTTTGAAGAATTTGCTGGCGTGCCAGTCCTTTGGTAAGCGGATTCACAATATTAGTTTCAGACCTGACAAAGTCTAAAGAAATCACACCATGAGAAATCAAATGACGTATAGATTTATGTCTAACCATTAGGTGCCTCCTTTTTTAATTAAAATTTTTACTTTTAGCTCTAACTATAGTAGCTTGACTGTCACAGTGTATTGAAATTGGAGGTAAAGGTTTAAAAATGAAATGCAAGTCATTCATAAAATTCTGAAGCCACTCTACTTCAGTACTATTAGCATCTAAAGCCACTAATTCTGCTTCCATAGTAGAGCGAGAGATTATTGTTTGTTTTGTAGACTTCCATGAGACTGCACCACCGCTAATGGTAAAAACATAACCACTAGTTGATTTAGTTTCTTCTGAATTAGAATCCAACTGGCATCACTATAACCTTCCATTACTGCAGGAAAACCACAATAATGAATACATAATCAATTGTTCCTTTAAGATATTTAAATACTCTTTCCAATGTATGCCAATTTAAAGAGTCTGGATTATGAGTATATCTACCTAATCTACCAACTGCGTATGCAATATCAGGCCTGGTATGATTAGCTAACTGCAATAATGCTCCTATTATTTGAGAGTATTTATATTGTGAAACACTTTCTCCAGTATTTTTTCTCAACTTAACTGCTGGATCAAAAGGACTAGATACAGGTGACACATTATCATAATCAAACATTTTCAATATTTTTTCAATATAGAGAGATTGAGTTAAAGCAATGTTGTTACCATTTCTCAATAATTTAATACCTAAAATTACATCAACTTGACCTAGATCCTTCATATCAAAATTACTAGATAAAAAATATTTGGTTGTATTGATAACATAGATATTACTACCAAAAATTAAAATATCATTTACATACAAGCAAAGAATAACATAAGCATCATCAAATTTCTTACAGTAAACACATTTATTAACAATATTAATATTAAAACCATCAGATAACATAATCTTATCAAATTTTTCATGCCATTGTTTAGGAGCTTGTTTCAAATCATACAAGGATTTTACAAGCTTACACACTTTTCTCTCTTGTCCTAATACTACAAAACCTTCTGGTTGATTCATGTAAATTTCTTCTTCTAATTCACCATTTAAAAAAGTTTTCTTTACATCCATTTGATGAATATCTAGCTTATGGATAGAAGCTAAAGCAATCAAAAGCCTAATAGTAGTAATTTTAGAAACAGGTGCGTAAGTGTCAAAGAAATCTACTCCTTCTTCTTGTTTAAAACCTTTAACAACTAACCTAGCTTTAAATTTTTCTATGGAACCATCAGTCTTTAATTTTTTCTTAAAAACCCATTTACACCCTATTGTTTTGCAATCAAGTGGAAGATCAAACAAAACCCAAGTTTTATTAGGAATAAGAGAATCCATCTCACCCTTAATTGCTTTTTTCCAAAATGGAGCATTAATAGAAATCATAGCATCATTATATGTTTTAGGTTCATCTTTAAGCAAGAAGGTGAAAAAATCAGCACAAAAAACTTTATTTTTTCTATTTCTCTTACTTCTTCTAGGTTCATATGAACTCACATTATTATGATTAGAACTAGAAGGACCCTCATTAACAGGTCTAGATAATACATTTTTCATAGGAAATATATTTTCAAAGAAACATGCATCTTTGTATTTCATAGTAATATTATTAGAAATTTCAGAAATATCAGAATGTAATATTAGAAAACGATATGAATTACTATTCAAAGAATATCCAACAAAAGCACGATCAATAGTTTTAGGACCTATTTTTCTTTTCTTAGTAATAGGAATATTAACCTTAGCTAAACATCCCCACACTTTGAAATATTTCAAAGAGGATTTTTTGTTATTTCATAATTCATATGGTGTTTTACTATAATTTTTATAAGGAATTCTATTTAAAATAAGACATGCAGAATACAAAGCCTCACCCCATAAATTATTAGGTATACCAGAACTAAGCAACACGACATTAACCATATCCATTAAGGTTCTATTTTTTCTTTCTGCTATTCAATTAGATCGAGGTGAGTATGGAGCAATAACTTGATGGATAATACCATGTAATTCACAAAAATCATTCATTTCATTAGAAGAATACTCACCACCTCTATCAGAACATAAAATTTTTATTTTCCTTTCTAGTTGATTTTCAACTTCTGCTTTATAAACTGTAAATTTATCAAATAATTTACTTTTAGAATTAATTAAATACACATAGCAAAATTTAGAAAAATCATCAATAAATGTAACAAAATATCTCTTACCACCACAGGTCAAAATATTATTACTATTACAAATATCACTATAAATCAATTCTAACAAGCATGTTTCCCTTTCCACCGATTTAAAAGGTTTCCTGGGTTGTTTTGCTTGAACACAAATTTGACATTTATTCTTTTATTAATTTCATATTTTGGAATTAAATCCAAACTCATCATTCTTTTCATATTATCAAAATTTACATGTCTAAGTCTACCATACCAAAAAGTATCACATTCAACATTAGTAACAGAAGTGAAATAAACTGTATTAATAGAAGAAGGCATTACATTCAACTTATAAAGTCTATCAACCAAATAACCTTTACTAATAAAATTACCATGTTTACTAATAACAACTCTATTGGAACCAAGAACAAGTTTAAAACCATGCTGATCTAACAAAGATGCACTAATTAAATTTTTCCTAATAGAAGGAACATGAAAGACTCCATCTAATACAAGAAAGTTTCCAGAAGACAATTCCAGTTTTATTTGGCCTTCTCTTAAGACTTGAGCCTCATTCCCATTTCCCATTCTCACAGATCTTGTGCCTCACTACCCAAATAAACTATAAAAATTCTAAAATTTTGCCCCGTGGTCCTTAGCATTATTACTAAGTTAATGCAAAAAGAATTAAAATTTTTTAAGCTACAATGAATATTTTATAAATTTTTAATCAAATTCAAACGCTAGATAATTAAGAAAAAGTAAGGTTCGGGTTTACCTATATCGATTTTGACCTAGGGAACGCGCTCGGGACATCTGACAACTGTGGGGTAGCCAAAATCTCGACCCAATTCCAAGACTTTTTCGATAGCTTGTCTGCCCGGTCTGAAATTTACAAACCCGGGCAACCGTTGAATTTCCGCGAATTGAAGGTACCCACACGAAGCCCACAACACTGGAGTTAGTATATAATTTTTACGAAATTTTCTAAACTCATTTAGTGCTCGAAAAAATACTACAAAGTTTTCATGGGACCCACAGAAAAACGGTGTCGAAAAATTTTGAAATTGATATTGCGTGAAGCTCTCGACGAGTAGAGCACTCCAGTACTCTCAGTTTTCTCGTGGGATTCACGGTTTAAGAGAAATTTAGCCCAAAAATCAAAATGGGCTAAAACTTTCCGGACAAAATTGGGCAAACCGCTTGATGGATTTTGGTATTATTGGTGTCTATGGAAAGCTCTCGAGGTGTAGATGAGGTTTAGCATAAGACATGGTCCAATTGGCGGCCGGATCGGCCGGAATCGACTAGAGAAGCCGAATCGGCACGCTGTGCGTTGGGGCGTTTTCGGGCGCGTTTTCCCGGCACCTCAGGCGATGGCCGGCGAGGGGGACAGGTTGGGGTGGCGTGCCGGCGAGCTGGGAAGGCTGGGGCGGCGGTGGGGCAGCAAGAGAGAGAGAGTGAGAGAGAGAGAGAGAGAGAGAGAGAGAGTGTCGGGCACGCGCGGAGGGAAGAAGAAAAGGAAATGGGTCGGTCCGATTCGACCGGTCGAATCAATTTGGTCCGGTTCGATTCGACTGGTCTGATTCAGGATACAAAATTTTGAATTTTTACTTTGCCTTTAGATCGAAAACGAGGCCTAAAAATTTCGAAAAAAATCTAGAAAACTCAGAAAAATTCATAAAGTCCAAATATATTTTTAGTTTTGCCACGTAGTCTTTAAATTAATTTTTAAAAATCATCAAAGTTTTATATTTTCGAAAAATCGAATCCAATTTCTAAAATCTAAAAAATTTTAAATAATTTTCTAAAATTTAATCAAAATAAAATATCAATATCTATCCATAAAATAATTAATTTAAAAATTAGGAGTGTTACATTAATAAAAGTGAAATGTAAAGGCCAAATTATTTACAGAAATAAAATTCAAGGACCAAATTATTATCAAACCTATAGTAGAGATTAATTATATAAATTTCGTTAAACCTAAGAGATTTCATTGTAATTTACCCTAATAAAAACACTAAAACATCTACTTACCTTTTAAGCCCATTTATTAAAGTCATGCAATGAAATTATTCACAAGATTGTGGATACTTTGGCCCAAAACAAAAAATTAAAACAGAAAAACACCAAACATAAGCCCCTTTCTCTCATTTAATTGTTGCTCTCTTAAGTTTTTATTCCCTTCTTTACCTTTTAACTTCGTAAGAAAAAAATTTAATCGAATTATTACATAATTATTTTTATTTCTATTTTTTTTAAAATAAATATTTTTAAATTAAAAATAATTAAAATTTTCATTTCAAACATAACCGCAACGCTGGCAGTAGCATCACATGAACTTGCAATTGAAGCAATGCAGTGAAGATTTAACTTCTCCAACCTGTCACTCTGCTCATGGTAAGAGTAAAAACTGTCCACCAATTCTCACTATCTTAGACCCAATATCCGAAACTCAGGCTACTTACCATCAGCTTCCAGAGATACATCAACCAGCTCTTTATGTGGATATGATATGCCCATAGACAAGTTATCTTTCTTTTAACATCCAGGCGTCTCATGTTCAATACCCAAAGGCTTTTAGCACAACTGCAGCATAAACCATTCCAGACCAATTCTTGCATTCAGCTTTATAAAGAAATCATCCCTTTAACAAGGTGAAAGGAGGGATGGGGGTAGGACAAGGCAAATACATAGCTTTCTGGCACTGTCTAATACTATTGCGTAGTAAACCAGTGGTTTACACCCCCAATGAGGTGATAAATAAATAAACATATTCAAGACTTTCATACGCTAGAAATGCCAATGTGGTAACTCTAGCAACCAAATCCATAGCTAGCTCTCCAGAGAAGCTTCATACTAGGATACACATAACAAATTCATCATAATAGAATACATGAATAAAACATAAGCAAATAAGCTTTACTAATAAAACCATGAATTTAAGAACAACATTCTACCAGAGTTGATGCCTGATTCAATCTAATTTTCAGCAACCTTCTTATTCTCGTTAATGTATTCTTCCATCTCCTTTAACCACAAGTCTGCAAACTCACAATTCTTCCATGCATCAAACCATGGCCCTCCACGAGTATAATGTATTGCTTTAGGAAATGTTGTGGTGTCACCCTCCAAAACCCTGTTATGGCCCTCAAGAAAATTCCACACAAATGGGATTGACCCAATTTCTTCATCCTCAAGCCACTGAAACCTATGAAGAAAAGCACCTGTTTGCGTATTTACAACCTCGGGTGTCAGCACCTTATTCTTTGGATGGCCACAATTGTACAACACCATAGAAGACCAATTCTTCCTTGGATACACAGTTTGCACTGCCCCATCCATTTTTGTGGTCTCTTTAGGGGTGTAGTCATGTTGCACACACATGATAGCATATTTATCATCAATCAAATTACTCAGTTCCCTAATGTCAGCCAAGTAGAGAAAATCACAATCAACAAACATTGCCCAACCTTCATAGTTGGCCAAGTATGGGGTCAAGAAACGGCTAAAAGAGAACTCTGTGCTTTCAAACTGGCCCCTCTCACGCCAATACAGATTTTTCTTTCTAAGTTCTGATTGAATGATGGGGTTGATATCAACAGGAATTGAAGATCGCTTCATGATGGAATGGCGACATACCTCATATGCAATATCTTCACGAGGATCATAACCCACAAGGATCTTGAAGGGTTTGTCACTTGTTATGCCTCCTTTTGTGTTCACTTTGTGAATCCCACCATTGGTTATGGTCATTGCGTTAATTGCTAATCATGAATCAGGATCATAGGATTGGTGTTTAAGCTGTTTTCTTAAGAAAAAAGAAAAAAAACATTCATAGGATTAGCTACAAAATACTTGATTACACTAGGTTAAATATACATAAAATAGAAGCTGCATTGCATCCATCGATATTATACGTATCAGCATCTCAGATTTGGTGTCTTAACTGCTTAGATTAAATACATCCAAAGTAAAGTAATTTATGTAATTTTTCATTTTAGTTTGGCATTCTATATGCAGAACGATTTGGTGTTTTAACCACCTTCTCTCTCCCAAAAAGAAAAGGAAAAAAAAAAACACTTTTCGCAGTATAATGATCTTTGTATAAAAATAATGCTCAAAAAAACACAAAAAGAAACGAATTGATCAATGCCCAGTCATGAAATTTGGGCATTTGCAAGGGTTCATTAATCAATGAAAAATCTAACAGTTCATGTTATAAATAATCAAAGAGTCAAATGCAACATATACATCAGACTGAACAGAATTCCAAAGATCAAACCCATAATAATTCTTGAAAGAAGAGAAAAGGAATAACAAATACAAACATGTTTTACATTGCATTGGATCAAAATAACAAAACGTCCTTTTGAGTAACAGAACAGATCATCATGAGATAAAAAGATGATGATACAGAACAACAGAGTTTCAAAATAAAAAGAAAAGAAATGCTGAAAAAAAAAAAATAATAAAAAAAGAGTACCTGTAAAATGGGAAATGCAGATCTTGAAGAAGAGAATTGAGGAATGCAACTTAAGGGCCGTGAAGAATTTGCCTTTGTGAATATTTTGGAGTTGGAGATTTGTGTTTCTTGGTACTTGTCACTACTAATAATGTCAAGAGGATTATTCAATAGAATTCATTTCTGTTCAATGGTTTTGCAGACGGACAGACAGACAGACAGAGAGAAAGAGAGAGAGGAGACTGAGCGGTGAGAAATATGAGCAGTGTTAGGAGCTTTATATAGACCCAAAATTGAAAGGCAAGTCTCCACTTGGACTCATAAGAGTCAAAATATCTAACGATAAGAAAAAATATATATATATTTTAAATATATTAATTAAAAATTATTAATTTTTTAATAATTTCAAATAAAATATAAAAATTCCTTTTTTGGTATATAAAAAAACTAATTAATAATTTATTCCCACTTTGCTTTCTGCTTTGGTGCTTCAGAGTTGGTTTGCAGTTCTGTTCAATGAAACACGTTATAATTTCTTTTGGCCATATTACAAAGAATATATTCTCTTAATATCTGCTTCTGAGTTTGCGGATTCATTGGAAATATTGATAATTCTAATTTTTATTAATTAAGTTTCATTTAGTGTTGAATTTATGAGGAAAAATTGCTTTTATAATAAAGAGGGCATTAAAAAACACTTTGAAATAAGTTATTTTATTATTATTTTATTTATTTTATAATTAAATTAAATTTTAATAATTTATTAAATAAAATAATTGTTAAAAAATAAATTATTATAAAAACTCTGAAATTATATGAATTCTATAGTTTTTAGTTAAAAAATTATTAAAAAAAATTGAATTTACCACGTGGTCTCAACCTACTACGTTTATTAAATCTAGTTTGGATGTTCACCCGGTAAGGAGATTGAACCGATGAATAAGTGGTTCGATCAACGAATCAATGATTTAATTAGTGGATTAATCAAAATTAATTAAATATAATATATATTAATATAAATAAATTTAATTAATTAAATTTTAATAATTTAAAATAAAAAATTCAACTTTTATTAAATTATATTAAATTTTATATAAATTTTGAATTTAATATGAGATATGAATTAAAAGTACTTAATTCAAAATTTACATGAGAGTTCAGATTATTAATTTTACCTATTTGTATTTATAAAAATAAAATATTTTTTTAATTATAATAAAATAAAAAGAGAAAACAAAATGAGAAATAACATAAAAAATATACATTTTTAGGAAATTATTAGATTAATTTTTATTTAATTTTCATCAAACGGCAACTACTTATTTAAATACTTACTTTTTAATAAAACTTTGTACTTATTTAATGAAAGCCAAATTTCAATTTAAATAGTAAAATATAAATTATGAGATACGAATAGAAAATTTGAGGGGCCCATTGATGAAGAATTAAAATTTATTGCACTTATTTAATATTGGTTTAAAATAATTATAAAAGTCAATGCAAGTTTTTAGAGATTAATTAATGAAAAAATAATTTTTATTATACATAAAAATCAAATACTCACCCTCCACATACTCATAATGTCATAAAATCAAATGGGAGCTCAGCTCCCTCATCCAATCCAATCATACATGCATCTAATAATTTTACAGATCCAACACGACATTATATTACAGACCCAATTCAAATAAAATATTTTTAACACATGCGAAATTGTAGAAGTTATTAAAATTATACAAAACATAACAGGTATTAATAGATTGCCTGTGAAGGAGAGAGGCAAGTTATAACTCAACAAAAAAATCTCTTGTATCGTGAAAAAAATAAAGTGAACAGAAGTGAACGTTATACTCAGAGAGTTAAATACTGATTTTAACTACACTTTCTATAGCTATCTAAAGTTAATGCATCCTAAAGAGTGGAATGCATCACCATCGTAATTTTTATACAAATCACATCATAACAGTAAAAAGGTAATTTGGAGCACTCACACACCCAATAATATTCAAACAGTACATATATGGGAGCTGAATCCCTATACAGCTCTCTTAATCCAACCTCTATCAGAGAGTACATCTTAAGCCGGACTTTCGCTTAATAGGGCAAATGCGTGGACCAACCCAATAATATTCAAACAGTACATATATGGGAGCTGAATCCCTATACAGCTCTCTTAATCCAACCTCTATCAGAGAGTACATCTTAAGCCGGACTTTCGCTTAATAGGGCAAATGCGTGGACCAACGAGATCATCTCAAACCGTGCCTACCCCGACTTATCCATAAAAGATCGAGTCACAACTAGTCAAGCTCCAGCCGTGTCTGCCCGTCTTATCCATATTCAACACTACACATCACACGCACGCCAATATACGCACACTGCTCCCAATTACCATAAAATAACACCCATGGTACTTCATTAATTAAGAATGCAATATAAAACGTACCTAGTGTTTAACTACATATATATATATATATATATATATATATATATATATATATATAAGTGATGCATGGACGTGCCTAAACATATAATAATATTAAAATTATAATTAAAATCAATATTTTACTCACAGACGTGAACCGAGGTCACTGCGGCTGCTGGACGGAGGAGGAAGGCTGTCTTGGCTCACCTGACAACTTCATTACAATTATTTAATATAATTGACTCAACACAAGCTTAAAAAGAATCAAACACACCCTAAATCATGCTGAAAATCTGACAGAGTCTCCCCAACCTGCAAAAGGGTTCAAAATACACTTCTATATTTACAAGTCACACAACCACAACTCAATCACATCACATGGCCCCTCTTGGGCCCATCTAAACAGTCAACAACCATAATTTAAAAAATTATTATTTAATCTCTATAACTAATCATTTTGCAAAAACTACCAAAATAAGCTATAAAAATTCTAAAATTTTGCCATGCGGTCCTTAGTAATATTATTAAGCTAATGTTTATAATTTTCTAACCTACCAAAAATATTTTATGGATTTTTATTCAAAATTAAGCCTAGATAATTAAGAAAAATGAGGGTTCGAGTTTACCTATGTCAATTCCAACCATTGGGACACGTCCGAGATGTCTGAAAATGATGGAGTAGCATATAATCTCGACCTGATTCTGAAGTTTTTTCGGTAGCCTGCCTGCCTAGTCTGAAATTTCATACTCAAGCAACTGTCAAATTTTCTAGAAATGAGCATACCTACGTGAAGCCCACAATACGGGGGTTAGTACATAATTTTTATGGAATTTATTAAGCTCATTTAATGCCCAAAAAAATATTATGAAGTTACATAGAACCCACCGGAAAACGGTGTTGAAAAATTTTGAAATGGGTATTGCTACGAAGCTCTTGTTAAGGGGAGCACTCTGGTACTCTCAGATTTTTCTTGGGGTTCACGGTTTGCGAGAAATCTACCCCAAAAGTTAAAATGGGCTAAAATTTCCCACACAAAAATTGGACAAACTGCTAGATAGATTTTTGTGTTATTAGTGTCTATGGAAACCTCTCGAGGTGTAGATGAGTTTTGGGACAAGACCCAGTCCAATCGATGGCCAGATCGGCTGGAATCGGCCTGGAAAGCCGAAACATCGAGCGCGCTGGGGAGTTTTTGGTGCGATTTACGCAGCTGGAGCTTGGCCACGCGAGGAGGCATCCAGCGGGCGCCGTGGCGGGGAAGGGCGGTGGGCGGCAATGAGAGGAGAGAGGAGAGAGAAAATGAAACGTCTGGAGTGAGAAATAAGAGAAAAGAAAAGGAAGAGGGTCGGTCCGATTCGACCTGTCCGACAGATCCGATTCTATTCGATTGGTCTAATTCAGATATCAAAAATTGAATTTTTGCTCTGCCTTGAGACAAAAAACGAGGCCCAAAAATTTCGAAAAAATTCTAAAAAACTCAAAAAAATTTATAGAGTCTAGATATATTTTTAGTTTGCCACGTGGTCTTTAAATTAATTCGTAAAAATTAACAAAGTTAATTGATTTTGAAAAATCAAATCAGATTTCTAAAATTCGAAAAATTTGAAATAATTTCCCAAAATTTTTAATAAAATAAAATACTAATATTTACCTATAAAATAATAAATTTAAAAATTAAAGGTGTTATAATATTATTTTTTATACATTTATTTATACAAAAATATTATTTGCCACATGTTATCTTCTATTATAATAATAATAATAATGATGATGATGATGATGAAAGGTCATTGATGACCATTAGTTTAAAGAAAATTGATTATTAATTTATGATCTCATAATCAATTATCATGTAATTTGATAACTTAAAATTATTTTATATCTCTAATGAATATTTTTATTATATTGTTATATTTTTTATTCTTTTTATTATGAAATATTTGTTAAAAAATTTAAGAGATCAAAAGTGTAGTCTACATAAAAAGTTATAAAAATAAAATATAGAGATTTTACTTATTTATAAATATAATGCCCATGCAATGCATGAGTAATTTATAATTTATATTTTTTAATTTAATTTTTAATTACATTTTAAATAAGATAAATTATTATAATTAAATTAATTTTGAATTAAATTTACCTTTTATTTAACTTAATTTGAATACATATTTACTTGTTATAATAATAAATTTTTAAAAAATTTATGATATAATTAATTAAAATACTTATCTAATTCTTTTTATACATATACTAATAGTAGTTTCCATGATTATTTCATTGAAAATGTAATAAAAATACTTTATTCTAAAATAATTTAAATTTTATGAAATTTTATATTTTATCTCATAATTTATGTAAATCAATATTTATTTTTTTATAAATTACATAAAATATATTAAATTAATAAGAAAATACTGTTATTTTAAAAATATATAAATATAATATTTTTTGTTATTAATATAATAAAAAAATTAAATTACTAACAATGAATTAAATTATTAAATTATAATAATAATAAAAATATATAATATTATTATTAATTAAAAATAACATTCTATTATATTATTTTTTAAAAATACTACACCTAAGTTTAAATTATTTTTTTATTAATTTGATATATTTTTCATAAATTAATTTATTGACAAAAATAATTATCAACTTACAAAAAATTATAATATAAAATAAATATATTTTATAAAAATTAAAATTTTAAAATATCTTCATTTTCTATTAATACAATAATTATTAAAAATGCATACTATTTTTTAAAAAATATATTCTATAATTTTAATACTATAACTTTAATTATTTTTAATTATCTTGATTTGTAACTAATTTTTTGATTCAATTATATTTGTAATTTATTTTTGAAATTTTACTTTTATATAAAAACATAGTTGAGGGATAATTTATACATAAAAATATAGATATTTAATTAAAATTTAAAAATAATTCTATTGAAAATTAATGATAATAAAATATGAATAATCAAAATATTAGTTATCATTGTATTTGATATATAATTATAATAAAATAAAATAAAATATTTAATAGTTTAAGAAATATTAAATAAGAAATTTAAAAAAATAATAATAATTAAATAAATATTAATAAAATATATTTAAATAAATAAAATTTAAAAATAATAACTAATAATTTTTGAAATAAATAATAAAAAAATAGCATAAATAAAAAAAAAGATTTAAGAGTATTTAAATAAATGAAAATACTTGATGAGAAGAAAGTATTTGACGTGTGTTAAATGTTTCATATGACATAATATATATAAATAAACAAATGAAAATTATTTAAATAAAAAATTAATTTATAATTAAATATTATTTAATTGAAAAATAGTAACCAAATATTTAAATTCAATTTTTATAACAGTAAAATATTTCTTATTTATTTGACCGTTTCAATTAAATTGTCATAAGTTAGCAATAATAATAATAATAATAATAATAATAATAATAATAATAATGAGCATTAATTAATTTTAAGAAAATAAAATAAAAAAATATTAAATTATTAATATAAAAGATAATACATACTGATTATAAATAAGTTAAATCTCTATATTTTATTTTTATAACTTTTTATGTAAACTACATTTTTTGTCTCTTAAATTTTTTAATAAAAATTTCATAATAAACATAATAGAAAATATAACAGTGTAATAAAAAATTTTATTAAAGATATGAAATAATTTAAGATTGATTAAATTATATGATAGTTAATAATGATATTATAAATTAATAATCAATGTTCTTTAAACTAATGGCCATCAATGACCTATTATTATTATTATTATTATTATTATTATTATTATTATTATTATTATGGAGATAACATGTGACAAATAATATCTTTGCATAAATAAATTTATAAAAAAAATATAAATAATTTTTAAATATTACATTTAATCATAAAAGGTCTTGATTTTTTAAAAGTTAAATTTAAAAAAATAATAATAATTAAAGTAAATAATATTAAGGTAGTATTATAAAAAATAATGATAATTAAAAAAGAAATGAAAAATTAAATGATAATTAGTATTTATAAATAATATAAATAATTTTTAAATATTATATTTAATTACAAAATGTCTTAATTTTTTAAAATTAAAGTTTAAAGAAAATAATAATTTAAATAATAAAATGTTAAGGTAGTATTGTAAATAATAATAATAATTAAAAGTGAAATAAAAAAAATTAAAAAATAATTAGTATAAAGTAGAATATTTATAATTAATCATGAGATCACAAATTAATAATTAATTTTCTTTAAATTAATGATCATTTATTATTATTATTATATTTTAAACTATTTTTTACTTTAAACTACTATTACTATTATTATTATTATTATTATTATTATTATTATTATTATTATTATTATGTGGCAATTAATATGTTTACATAAATAAATTTATAAAAAAATAATATAAATAATTTTTAAATATTACATTTCATTATAACAAGTCTTAATTTTTTAAAAATCAGATTTTAAATAGAATAATAATTTAAATCATAAATATTAAATAATATTGTAAATAATAATAATTAAAAGAGAAATAAAAAAATAAAATAATAATTATAATAAATAAGAGTATTTATAAAAGGTGACACGTTATATATTTTTTAAAAAAAGTGTCACGTGTCATTTTCTTAGAAATATCTTTTTATTTTTTATATATTAGTGTGCATTATTTTTTATGTTAATAATTTAATATTTTTTTTATTTTATTTTTTAAGATTAATTAATGCTTACTGTTATCGTCATTATAGCCAACTTATAACCACTACTACTATTATTATTATTAAGAACTACATGTGGCAATTAATGTTTTTGCATAAATCAATTTATAAAAAAATAATATAAATAATTTTTAAATACTATATTTAATCATAAAAAATCTTAATTTTTTAAAAATCAAATTTTAAAGAAAATAATAATTTAAATAATAAATATTAAGGCAATATTATAAATAATAATGATAATTAAAAAATAAATAAAATAATAAAATAATAATTAGAATAAATAAGAGTATTTATAAAAGGTGACACGTGAAAATTTTTTTAAAGAAAATGCCACGTGTCATTTTATTGGGAATATCTCTTTACTTTATATATATTAGTATGTATTATTTTTTATGTTAATAATTTAATATTATTTTTATTTTATTTTTTAAAATTAATTAATTCTTATTGTTATTATTATTATTATTGTGGTCAACTTACAACAATTTAATTAAAACGGTTAAGTAAATAAGAAATATTTTACTATTATAAAAATTAAATTTGAATGCTTTTGTTATTGTTATTTAATTATAAATTAAATTTTTATTTAAATAATTTTTATTTATTTATCTGTATATAATATATCATATGAGACATTTAATACACATCAAGCACTCTTCTCTCATCAAATATTTTCATTTCACCTAAATACTCTTAATTTTTTTTATTTATAATATTTTTATTATTTTTTTCAAAAGTTATTAATTATCATTTCTCAAAATTTATTTATTTAAATATATTTAATTAATATTTATTTTATTATTAATTTTTTATAAATTTCTTACTTACTATTTCTTTAGCTTTTAAATATTTTATTTCATTATAATTATACATCAAATGTAATTATAACTAATATTTTAATTATTCATATTTTATTATCATTAATTTACAACAAAATTATTTTAAATTTTAATTAAAAATTTATATTTTTACACATAAATTATCTTTCAACTATATTTTTATATAGAAGCATAATTTTAAAAATAAATTATAAATATGGTTATATCGAAAATTTAGCTATAAATAAAGATAACTAAAATTAAGTAAAATTACAGTATTAACATTGTGAAATATATTATTTGAAAAATAGAATATATTTTTAATATTTATTATATTAATAGAAAATGATGATATTTTAAAATTTTAATTTTAATGAGATACATTTATTTTATATTATAAATTTATGTAAAGTTTTTATCAAAGAATTATTTTATAAAAAATATATTAGATTAATAAAAAAATTTATATTTAGATATAGTATTTTTTAAAAAAGTAATATAATAGAATATTTTTTTAATTAATAATAATGTTACATATTTTCATTATTATTAAAATTAAATAGTTAAATTCATCATTAGTAATTTACTTTTTTTTATTATATTAATAATGAAAAATATTATATTTATATATTTTAAAAATAATATTATTTTACCATTAATCTAATATATTTTCAATAATTTACAAAAAATAAACATTGATTTTTATAAATTATGATATAAAATATAAAAAATTCATGAAATTTAAATTATATTTTGAATAAAATACTTTTATTGCATTTCCAACGAAATAATTATGAGAAATATTATTAATATATGTATAAAAAGAATTAAATAGATATTTTAATTAATTATACTATAAATTATTAAAAATTTATTATTATAATTGATAAAAATTTATTTAAATTAAAATAAATTAAAAAATTAATTTAAAATTAATTTAATAATAATAATTTATTTTATTTTAAAAATAATTAAAAATTAAATTAATATATATATATATATTACCCATACATAATAGGCATTATGCTATCACCATCATAAAACAAATTAAAGATGGAGCATAACTAGGAACGCAAAGTTGTAACTTGCCAAGCACGTGTGGGGTCTCAGTCGTAACTTGCCAACATTAAATTCTTCCACGTTTTAAATGTTAGAAAATTCTTATTTCGAAAAAAAAAATGGACATAATTCAATTATAAAGTTAAATTAAGGATAAAAAATTATAAAGGGTACATACTCTTATTCTAAAGTGAAATATTAGCACACCTCCTATATTTGGAATGGAATAAATACGATCGAATACCTAAAAAAAGACCTAACATTCATTCTTAAAATTGAACATATTACTCATATTTTAAGTTAATATAAAATATCAATATATATTTTATTATGAATTTAAATTATAAAATTTATAAAGAGATATATTTAATATATAGATTTTATATATTGATATTTAACTTTATTATAAATTAATTCTAAATAAAAATCAGGATTATAAATTATAAAATTGAGAAAGTTTAAGCAGAGTTACATTCAAAAGTCTTTCGTGCTATCATAATTATATTGGAATAACTGGGTCATATTTTCGTGTCCCAAGGATGGGTTTGGGTTGAGTTTTAATGATATGAGTGTAAATGTTTTGCCAGTTTCCTTTCATTAGTGATATTATGTCTGTTTTATACGGATATTGACTCGAATATTCACTGTGGTTGCTGATTTAGTTTCAAGGGTAAAATATATAATTTTAAAAATTTTACCCTGTGCTTTGAAAAACTGTTTAGAGGGAAACGAAAATAAAGAAAAAATAACAAGGGAAAATGTAAATGAATGAAAAATTATTTTCCTTTCCAAATTTGAATGTTAAGGATACTTTAAATATCATAAAAATACCAAAAAAAATTTCAGAAAAATAATTTCAATGAAATAAGGAGAGCTTGAATAAAGTAATATTTTAATTTAATAACTATTGACTATACTAATTTGATGATTAATTTAATAAAATAATTTTATCTCATTTCAATTTAACTCTTTACGTTAATATAATAATTAAATATTATTTTTATTTAAAAATATAATAAGAAGTGGCAATATATTATCTAATAATTTATCTCACTGAATATCAATTCAGATTTAATAATAAATTTTTTTTATGAGATTGAATTAAATTAAGAATTTTAAATTTTAAATATAAAAAATATTTTAATTTAATAATTCATTTAAAAAAAAAAACTTTAGAAATTATAGGAAACAGTTGGGCGTGACCACGTGGGATGATCATGATCTATTTGTTAGGAAACTTTAAAAAATAAATAAATAAACTAATACGCTTATAAATTATCAACGTATGAATTAATCTAGAGAAGAATGGAAGCAATTGTCTCCTCTGCTTCCGCGTCTACACATCCACGTAACCTTTTCTATCTCCAATTGTAGCAATACTATTCCATCTCTGCACGATATTCCATGATTCTTTCCCACTACAGCCACACATTATAACCATTCATCATACACGTGCGGTGTCTCACGTGATCAAATCCTACGTGGAACTCCATTATCGTTACTACGATGAAACGCGCTCATCGTCGGCTACGCGTATGCGGCTGCGGCAGAGGATTAGCTGGAGCTGCAATCATCGGGGAAGCTATAAGATCCTTCCCGGATCTCATCTAGAACAAGAGTAGAGATCTAGGTCGGGTACCATGATATCAGCATTACCAGTGGGTCCCTTCCCTACAGCTGGTCATAAATCAGCAGTGGTGATAGCATGATAAAGAGATTTTTTTTCCGTAGAATAGGGGTTTTCTTCTAGTTCTTTTATATATACCTGAGTATGTAGATGTAGGAAATCATTGTCACTTTAAATAAAATTATAATAGATTTCGTATAAAAATATATGTGCATGTTTTTCTATGGATTAAGTGTTTATACACTTTAATATAAATAAGAAATTTTTTAATTTATAATTATAGGTTAAAAAATTTCATAAAATGGAAATGTGTATTGGCTGGGTTTATGGTTTAATTATATGTAAGAAATTGTCTTTTGATGGGAATCTGAGTGAGCCCTGATATCTGGAGCTCTATAAAATCGTGATCTTCGAGGGGAACGAAAAAAAGTTAGAAGGATCTTCATACAGATTCAACGCTAGATTTATGGCATTGGCATAGGCCACAATTTAAAGAAGCACAGTAACAGCTACACGTCCTTCACATCAAAATACATGATATACAGATATTGAACATGAGGGACCAAGAGCATTGCCATGATTGAATGTTTGAATTATTTCCTTTCTGCAGACCACTAATATGGTCTACAAATATCTGATATGACTTATAAACACAAGGACCAAGAACCTTACATTTCACAGAAAAAGTTTGATTATCGTTCGCAATTTAGCATCACGAAAGACAAGAGAACAAACAATTTTTAGAGATGAAAAAGGCTGGCCAAACAATCATATGCTTTAATGACCAGCCAAGAACAAAGCCAAGTAACTGCTAGATGGTGATGATGAGACTGACCCGCTACGGACCTCCAAAAAAGAAAAACCAAAATTTAAATACAATGCGCATCCAACTAGACTGAATTAACTGAAGAAATGAATGAGAATTGCATAGAAAAATAAGAAATCATAATTCCAAGAGGATACTGAATAGCTGCTTCACTTGGCTTTCCAGGTTCAGTTGTAAAATTAAGGATACAAACAAAGGTTCTTCGGATAACATTTTAAAAGCAGACAAATTCATGGAAAGCTATGCGCTCAAGCGGCTGTATATAGTTTCTGTTCCAAATATAGTCATCTAACAGGAAAGGAAATTATCTCCAGAATGATCATTTAAAATCAACCTTGAGCATACAGACAGGGCAAATAGCAAATGCAAAACCTAAATTATTTCATCTTATACAGTGTATAAGAAAGGCATCTTCCCTTCAAAAATTTCAGCATCAATGTGTTCCACTGACTTGCATCAAACCCAAATCTCTAGCTTTGGGTCCAGTTTCAGCTTTGGAATCTACAATTCAGGCCCTAAATGATTTTTCTTTTGTTGGAGGGGACTTCAATTACTTTTTAGGCTAAAAATGACTTTGCCCAGTGACAAAATTTTCAAACTATAATTCTAAGTTTATTTTTCAATCCCTCCACATTAAACCTTTCACACTCTCTGGCAAGAAATTTCCAATTTACTCCAAGTAGAAATTGCCACTTGGAATCAATTTACTCATCCAAATTCTAAGCATTAATGGTCAACTCATGCAAGTAAACAAACATGATCAATATTAGCAAAGTGAGGTTGGGGCGTGTACTTGATAAGTTCATATTTTTAGAGACAATTCAAAAGCAGAAAGTCTAACAATTTGATAAGAGTGGCTGTTATTCAACTAGTCATCAACAATAATTAAAAATTTTGTGACAACTGAGAAGTAGCGAAATAACACTATGTGTGTAGTTTGCTAATTGTATCATATTCAAAAAAAAGAAAAAAAAAAAAACGGTGACACAGAGTATCCTACCCAACCATAAATTCTGCTAGTCTGGCAGCTATCTCATTTGCTGCTTTGGAGTCCTCCAAATTCAAATGGCTCCGAGATTCATGTCTCCTGTCGTTCATGGCGAGGATGAAGGTACTACAATCAATGATAGCATCACCTCCCAATGAAAATTACCTCAGAGCACATACACAATGGCAGAGGCAGCAATAATATGGTTTGGAAAGCACAACATACCGAAAAATAGTACACCTGACTTAGCTTTCAAGAGTAGTGCCCATCTCTGTTTGGGCCGCACTGTTAACTTTGATTACCAATGTGATTCTTAGTAGATTTCTCAACTTCCCCACAATGTACTTTACCTTATCAAATCAATATCATTGAGGCTATTTTAGTGGTTAATGAAAAGAAACATCGCTAAAGGAATCAGAAGAATAGCCTAGGAAAGAATGAAAGCATCTGATCAAACATTTAATCAGGTCCTTACTGTGCAAGAACGCGCTTCTGCAATTCTAACTTGATTCATCTACTATAAAATACGAGTTTGTTGCCAGTACAAGATAATAAATTAATATACAAACCATTCCCTGTTTCGTTCAGTCGTCCTTTGATAAACAAGGGGAAATCATATTGTCACATCCCCTGGGACTGACCTTTGCAAATATATATTATTTTGCATCCATCCCCAAGTCAGGGAGAAAAAAGGGGAAAAGGCCTACTAATTAGCAAATAAACACTACACGACATGAAGGTGACGTATTTTCCAAATATTTTAGCAACATAGGTACACAATGAAAAATTACTTGGATATGTCGTCCCATACTCTAGCTGTCCTCAAAATTCAACACTGATGTCAACTCTTCATGGATCTATATGAAAAAACAACAATGGGCATGAGTTTATATATAATTGAATTTGTATCAAGGACAAAAGGGCATGCAGAACTATCATTCAACTTCCATAAAGCAAAGTTTGTCTGCTGTCTACCTAATCACAGATATAATGCAAGAGTGACCAATGACAGGGAGTGGTTGGTGGGGGAGCATGAGGGATAGAATCAGAAAAGGCTTCCCAGTCCTAGAAGAGGAGAAGGAAAATAAAAACTAAACTATGCTTTTGAACCTCATCAGCAGCCACTAGGGAATGAATAATCTTCAGTGCAGCATCTATCAATCTCAATCCCGAAGAAAATAGATCGCCGATACATTCTCTGCCTATATATTGTTAGGTGAAGACTTCAAATTCTATTTTGACTCGAAAAAAAAATATATCATGCATTTCGATGGTTCCACCAAAATTTGATGGAGCAAATTATCAAATTTGGGCAGTCCAGATAACAGTCCATCTTGAAGCATTGGAGAGGCCGCCAAGAGGTCCAATGGTTCAAAATGGCCTGTCGTCTGGATTGTCGATAATTCCCTTCATCAAATTTGATGGAACTATTGATGTGAAGTTTGATTGTCCTTCCATCTTTGCAAGTTTTATTTTGATTCTGTTTATTGTGCAGTTTTTTTTTTTTTTTTTTTTTTTATTAAGGGTTTTCTCTCCCACACAGATCTCTCAAATCATGAAATATGAGAAACAAAAAACAAAACAATTGTTGGTTTTTAAGAGGCTAAAGTTTGTAGCGAGGAGAAACAAAAACATATTTGAAACTTGCTGAAAATCTGACCACTTATCTTATTAATTGAAGCTCGAATTTATACTAAAAAACATAACAGAAAAAATCGTGAAATCTGTTGATCACTCCTATTCCAAAGCATAACAGAGCTACTCCTAAAATATAGCAACAAAAATATCAAACAGCAACTTAAATGATCGGATTTAGCATAAGTTTTGACTGTTTCAACCCAGTGAACGTTTGTTTAGAAGTATCGTCTTTCACTACAGGGAAAGATTTAGTTGCTTGGGGAAAAGGAGTTCCAAACGATTTAATGGTGTTGAAGGACTCACGAACCCACTGATCTGTATTTGAATAAGCTATTATTAAGATTCATCAGAACATCCTGCAGTTAGGGTTTTAAATTCATTCTTCATGGAAAATATTATACCACTAAATTGGTAGGTAAGAAAATAAAGCAGAGGCCATGAAGAAAAACTTCAGTCAAATGTTTTTGCTCAATCCTATCTCTCAGTGGCATGGCAAAAAAAAAAAAAACAAAGCCTAGCTAGTCCAATTCAATTCATTGTGATTAGCTCATTAAAGTGGAATCCTTAATCTCATGGCCACTTGATTATACAGAAAATTCAATTTTTCATTTTGATGTCCCTAATACAAGGAAAGGATTAGAATCAGAGAAGTGTACGTTAACTGTTGACTCAAATTTTGACCAAACAGCCTCAAAAGCTTCCATTCACTTGGCCACATATCAATAATCATCACCAACTTCAGCCTTCTCAACCTCAAAATTCTCAACAATCTTAGGTAGTTATTGAAAAGTTAGCTGTTAGCTGCCACTTATTTTGCATTTATTTAGAATATTTGTTTAGGAATTTTTGTGTGCATATCTGTTCTTACCTTTTATTGTATAATTTTGATACAATTTTGGTAGTTTAGCTTGATTAGAAACCTATTTGTTAGCTGTAATTTTTATATATATCTTTGATTTCTGGGGCAATAAACATCAGAATTTTTATTCTAAAATTTCTTAGTTCTTTTACATGGTATCAGAGTCATGGCTGATGAAAAGAAAAATGAGAGTTCTGGATCAGGGAAGAAAACTTCTAGTTCTTACACATTGAATTCGAATGACAACCCAGGTAACTTGATCACCCAAGTTCAGTTGAAGGGTGAGAATTACTAAGAATGGGCGCGAGCTATGCTGACTGCATTGCGGGCCAAAAAGAAATATGATTTTATTGATGGATCTGTTAAGTAACCAGCAAATGACTCACTGGAACTCGAAGATTGGTGGACGGTTAACTCTATGCTGGTTTCTTGGGTGTTTAACACCATTGAACCGACGCTTCGCTCGACCATCTCTCACATGGAGAACGTAAAGGATCTGTGGGACGATATTAAACAGAGGTTCTCGATTGGGAATGGTCCACGAATGTAGCAACTGAGATCGGATCTGGCGAATTGTAGGTAGGAAGGTCAACCGATCGTGTCCTATTTCGGAAGACTCAAAACGTTATGGAATGAAATAAACAACTATGATCAGATACCAGTGTGTATCTGTGCAGGCTGCAGATGCAATCTTACCATTGAATTGGAAAGAAAACGTGAAGAAGAGAGGGTTCATCAGTTTTTGATGGGCTTGGATGAAGAAGGATACGGAACAGTGCGCTCTAATATTTTGAGCACTGAATTCTTGCCTAATTTGAATCGTGCCTATGCTATGGTTGTTCAGCAAGAGCGGGTGCGAACTATGACACGAACCAAGGAAAAAAGAGGCAATCCTATGAGTTTTGCAATTCGAGCTGGAAGTCAAAATTCAGGGGGGGATAAAGACAAATCCTCAATTTGTTCTAATTGCAACCGAGAGCGACATGATGCTGAAAGTTGTTTCCAGCTAATAGGTTATCCAGAATGGTGGGGTAATAGACCACGTGGAACTTCTGCTGGACAAGGAGGTGGTTAAAAGCGTGGCAATGGAGCAGGACGTAGCAAGGGAGGAGTTGCTTGTGCCAACGCCACACAAGCAACTGGAGTTGATGGTGGGCGTGGAATTGTGACAGATTCAAATCGAAAAGGTCTTAGTGGATTAAATGAAGAGTAGTGGGCTACTTTGCTGGGCATGTTGAATTCTTGTCAGAATGGTAGCAATAAGAGGCTGACGGGTAAGCAGAGGATATTTTCTTGAATTATTGACACAGGAGCTTCCCATCATATGACAGGAACGTTGGCATTTTTTAGTGAATTGCATGACATTGTGCCATACTCAGTCGGGTTACCTAATGGAGAAAAGACCTTAGCGGTGAAAGAAGGAACTGTGTTGCTTGGAGGAGACTTGAAATTGCAACGAGTCCTTTATGTGCCAAATTTGAATTGCAATATGATCTCTGTATCACAACTAGTTAATGATTCAAATTTGGTTATTCAACTCACTAACAAAATTTGTGCTATACAGGACCTAAATTCGAGGAATCTGATTGGATCGAGTGAGCAACGCGAGGGGCTGTACTTTCTCAAGGGAGTGATATCGGTACATGCTTGCAAGGTAACTGATGTGGGGTCTTTTGAGCTTTGGCATAAGAGAATGGGTCATCCTTTCCAGAAGCTGGTAGCATAGTTAGAAAAACTAATAAAACTTGTGAAGTTTGTTTTAGAGCAAAGCAAACAAGATAGATTTTCTTTTCTAATGACAATAAAGCTGATGGTTGCCTTGAATTGATACATTGTGATTTGTGGGGACCTTATAGAGTCCCAACTTCTTGTGGAGCAATTTACTTCTTTACAATTATTGATGATTACTCTCGTGCTATTTGGATATATTTGCTGAATGGAAAACAAGAAGTAGCTTGTGTTCTTAAGAAATTTGTTGTGATGGTTAAACGCCAATTTGAAAAAAATGTGAAAATTGTCAGAAGTGATAATGGAAGTGAATTTATGTGCTTGAAAGAATATTTTGATGAACAAGGGATGTTGCATCAGACTTCTTGTGTAGGAACACCTCAATAAAATGGCAGAGTAGAAAGAAAACATCGTTATATTCTTAATGTGGCAAGAACCTTGCGTTTCCAAGCAAATTTACCCATAGAATTTTGGGGAGAATGAGTACTTGCAGCCGCGTATTTGATTAATAGGACTCCATCTATGTTATTAAATGGTAAACCCCATATGAGATGCTCTTTGGGAAAGTACCTTCTTACAAACACGTTCGGATTTTCAGTTGTTTGTGCTATGCGCATAATCTGAATCGGGATAAAGATAAATTTGGTAGTAGAAGTCGTAGGTGTGTTTTTGTGGGGTATCCATTTGAAAAGAAGGGATGGAGATTGTATGATTTGGAAACTAAAGAATACTTTATATCAAGAGACGTGGTATTCGCTGAAACAGAATTTCCATATGCAAATGAGAAAACAATGGGTGATGAACTCATTAAAAATGGAGTTGAGGAGTGGGTGATGAAGTTGATGGTTTAGAGAACAACTTGGGAAAGGAGCACGATGAAAGTGTGAGTAGAGAAAGTGAGGTGAATCCTGAAACGAAAGAATTGATCCATGAAAACAGTGAGGGAGTGGATAGAGGTGAAGTTGTTGAAGATCAACCAGGTAGGTGACAAAGAGCCAAGCAACCTAGTGTTCGTTTGAAGGATTATGTGACAAATGCCATCAAAACAAGCTCCTCAGTATGCTCACCTTCCCAATCTGATTCCTCAGGTACGCCTTACTCTATAGCACATTATGTGGGTTATGATAAATTCTCTGCACAACACCGATGTTTTTTGGTAGCCATTACTACAGGACATGAACCAAGCTCTTATGCAAAAGCAGTTAAGGATGAACGGTGGAGAGCGGCTATGAGAAAAGAAATACAGGCTTTGGAGGATAATGGTACATAGACAGTTGAAAATCTACCATTTGGGAAGAAAACAATAGGAAGCATGTGGGTATACAAAATTAAATACAATTCTAATGGAAGTGTTGAACGATACAAGGTGCGATTAGTGATATTAGGAAATAATCAAGTTGAAGGCATAGATTATCAGCAGACTTTTGCTCCTATAGCAAAAATGGTTACTGTGCGCACCTTTCTTGCTGTGCGACTGCAAAGAATTGGGAACTCCATCAGATAGATGTCCGAAATGCTTTTTTACACGGTGATTTAGAGGAAGAGGTTTACATGAAGATGCCGCCTGGATTTGCTTCTCAATCACCAGGGAAGGTTTGTAAACTCTGGAAATCTCTGTATGGTTTGTGGCAAGCACCTAGATGTTGGTTTGCGAAATTGGCTGCATCTCTGAAAGCTTATGAATTTTAGCAATCATATTCATATTATTCTTTGTTCACTTTTCGAGCTAGGACTGTTCAATTGAATGTGCTTATTTATGTGGATGACCTTATTATCTCCAGCAATGATGTTTTCGCTGTACAAAAATTCAAGAACTATTTGAGTCGTTGCTTTCATATGAAAGACTTGAGGAAGCTGAAATTTTTCTTAGGGATTGAAGTAGCCAAAAACTCGAATATTTTCTTATGTCAACGTAAGTATGCGTTGGATGTAATTTCAAAAGTTGGATTACTGGGTTGCAAGCCGGCTAAAACTCCTCTTGAACAAAATCACAAGCTGGCCCTTACCGAGAGTGATGATGTGGATGACCACCTTTCGATATAGGCGTCTGGTGGGACGGCTTATTTATCTAACAATAACTCAGCCCGAGTTGTCTTATTGTGTGCATATTCTTGCTCAGTTCATGCAACAACCGAAGAAAGCTCATTGGGAGGCAGCTGTTAGAGTTGTGCATTATTTGAAAGGAAATCCAGGTCAGGGTATACTACTGCATGCCAATTGTGATCTCAAATTGTCTACTTACTATGATTCTGATTGGGCTAGCTGTCATTTGACGAGACGGTCTTTGACCGGTTATTTTGTTCTTTTGGGTGAATCCCCTATCTCGTGGAAGACTAAAAAGCAACAGACAGTGTCGCTTATCCGCTGAAGCTGAATATCGGTCTATAAGTACTATAACTTGTGAACTTAAATGGTTGAAGAATTATTGAATTCTCTTGGTGTGGTGCATACTGAACCTATGAATTTGTATTGTGATAGTCAGGCAACTCTGCATATAGCTGCTAATCCTGTCTATCATGAACGTACCAAGCATATTGAAGTGGACTGTCATTTTATCCATGATGAGATATTGAATGGTAACATTCGAACAGATTATGTACGTAGTTCAATGCAACCTGCGGATATCTTCACAAACGTGTTGGGAAATGATCAGTTTGACTTTCCTCTTCATAAGTTGGGCATTCGAGATCTCCATACTCCAACTTGAGGAGGGTATTGGAAAGGCAGCTGTTAGCTGCCACTTATTTTGCATTTATTTAGGGTATTTGTTTATGAATTTTTATGTGTATATTTGTTCTTACCTTTTATTGTATGATTCTGATACAATTTTAATAGTTTAGCTTTATTATGAACCTATTTGTTAGCTATAATTTTTTATATATATCTTTGATTTCTAAGGTAATAAATATCAAAATTCTTATTCCAAAATTTTTTAGTTCTTTTAAAGTAGTGATAGAGATAAATCAGCAGGCCGCCTGTATTTTGCTGCTCTGGTTGACATTTTATCGGATTTCTGAGATGACACTTCATGCAGGACAAAAAATGGCTGTGCATAAACAAACCAAATGTTGACTAGATTAGCGGTTCTCTATCAACATCTCACCAATATTGTCCAGACGCAATAATAAAGTAGAAGAAGAAATAAACCAAATTAAAACGATCAGATGACTACAGATGAAGTATAATTAGTTACTATTTTTGTTTCCACCAAACAAGAAGTTGCAAGCAATGTGGGTTTTGGCTTC
Organism: Hevea brasiliensis; assembly: GCF_030052815.1. Taxonomy (NCBI): domain Eukaryota; kingdom Viridiplantae; phylum Streptophyta; class Magnoliopsida; order Malpighiales; family Euphorbiaceae; genus Hevea; species Hevea brasiliensis. Next base: position 103,710,831 of record NC_079495.1, on the reverse strand, counting down.
CAAATTTCTTAGGAAAGAATTTTGAGAAAGTAAGAGTGAAAGAGAGACGCACTTGTACATTGTTCTCGCTGATGTCAGGGGTTGGAAGCGAATCGGAAGCAGTGGCTGTTGCGGAGGGTGCCACTTCGGAAGGCGAGAAAGAGAGGAGAGGGTTCGCGCTTCATCAGTTTGGCGGGAAATTCCTCCGAGGGTAAGCCTGTCCTTTTATTATATTTTCCGTACAGAACTTCGGTAGTTGGGTCGAGGACTGAACTATGAGAATCGCGGGATCCAATTCAGCCCATCTTACTAATCAAAACTTTAATCTCTAACTATAAAATTATTCATCTTTCCATAATGTTTGCCTTTGGATTTTGCATCAATTCACATTTATTTTTATCATGTCTCTTTTCGTAATTAAAAAAAATCCTTAATTCACAAAATAATTAAATCACTTGGTGTTATATTTTTTAGAAAAATATATTGCTTAATAAAATCAGACTGATGAAACTCGAATTTAAAACATTATCAAGATAGATCTTGATAGCCAAGCATTACCACGGCCAAAGGCCCGATTGCTGCTTAGTTTCACTCATAGGCTTTTAGCCAAGCATTATCGAGTTCCTCTGATATTGTACGGACTATAGAGATTATTGTGTTAGCTTGGAGAGTGAGGACCAGCTAGGACTAACCCAATTTCATTCTTACTCCAATCTCCCTCAATTATGTATCAGCTCCTGTCTTCTGCTTTTCTTCGCGTGAGAATTCCCGTTTTTGCATTGCTTTCTTCTTCCAAATTCCTGTTTGATTTTGATATAAATGGCATTTCCCACATATAAAGATAAATGTTGCTTTAACTACAAGAAAAAAAATTGAGAATTAAAATTAATAATTTTAATTATTGATGAATAAAGAAATAATGTTGAACTCCTTAAGTTAGAGATTGAAAATTGGAGTCAAAAGTCAATGAAATGGGGACTTGATAATGTGACAAATTAAGTTGGAATGTCATTGTTATAAGTTGGCCAAATAATAGTATCCAGCTACTGGATTGCTCATCATCCTATCACGACACATAATTTTGCTGGCTACCATCCAACACCAACGCCTCAAAGTGTTTAAAAGAAGACTCCATCATATCACATCAACAACAACCATGCAATTCTTGGTTTTCGAGTAATGAAGTCCTTGCAATGAAAAATATGGGCTACTAATTTATTTTTTTCCATTATAATTGAATTTTCGCATGATAAATTAGTCTTTTCATAATAAAATTAAATTATACAAAATTAAAAAAGCCTGACGAACACAAGGGATTTGTCCTTTTGGTAATTAGTACAGAGAAGAAAATAAAATATAAATGAATAAATATACACACACATACTTTTCTGAAAGAAAGAAAGTTGGCGAATTCCTTCATCACCTGGTCCCCATATCTCTTTCATTATTTCATTGGGAGGGTAAAAAGAAAATGAAACACTTGTTGTCCTCTCCCTAACCAACATGTGAATATGGGCCCACTCATCAACCTCGTCTATCAAGTATTTGCATCACATCTAAATTTTATTGACAAAAACCTCTTAAATATCACATGGTGCATTTCAACTGTTATAAAAATAAACAATATTTTTAAATTAAAAAATATAAATTTTAATCATATTAATATAATAATTTACACTTTTACCAAATTAAAAGTGTGTCATTACATATTTATAAAAATTAAATATGTCAAAATATTTTAAATATAAAATTTTTTTAATAAAATTCAAGATAGGTTTATATAAAATTAAATAAAAATTAATTAGAAATTTATTTATTTTTAATTTATTTAAAACTTAAATTTTTTTAAATTAAAAAATATATATATATTCACGGTCAAATTAGTGTTAATTGTTAAATATTTACATGCATTTATGAATATATAATTGATGATGAAAAAATTTTTGTCACTTCCTTAATAGACAAGACAGAAGTAATCTTATGTCGCATTTTATTTTGTTTATATATCCAAAATAAATGTATATTTACTTACTTCAAGAATTAATCATTACTGGCTAAAAGAAAGAAAGAGAAAAAAAAAAAATACCACTTGCATCGACATGGAGTGGGATAGCGACCTAATTAACCATGTTTGGTGAATGGTCAATTCCCTGCTTCTGATCAGTATTTCTCATTTACCTAAAGCTTGTATTCTGGTTCAACAAGCTTGTCATTTTCTATATGGACTTTGATTATTTACTTTTGCTTTTTGGTTATATATCTCACGATTCAGGGACTACTCTAGCTTCAGAATGATGGATTGATACAGTAACTGATCGAGTTAAACTGGGTCTTCCATACCCAATGACTCGGATCATACTTGATTTGTACGACTCACCCGAGGGATGGTTCGACTCCTCATCCTGAAAGTTTCATTGTCTGGCCATGAGATGGTTCGGATGATTCAATTTGGCACTTTTATGGCTCGGACATTGTTTTGAGATCTTCCATTAACCCATCTGGAGATATATTTGCTTCATATGTCTCTTTGTTAGCCTATTTAAGATTGGTTTCAAGAATAGTACAATCATTTTTTTTGCTTGCAGATAAAAATTATTACTAGAATCATGCTTTAATTTATAAAAGATGATATTCTTATTTTACTATTTTAATTGAAAATAAATTTTTATAAACTTAGAAATTAATATTATTAATATTTTTATTTTTATTTGTAATTTTAATATTTTAATTAATGTATTTCAACTTTGTTAAAATATTTTTTATTAATAACATAAAATATAAAATATTTATTTATATCTAAAAACTTAAAATTAATTATAAATTTTTCTATTAACAATAATAATTATTTTATTATTTTATCTATATTTTTAAAATTATTTAATTATCTTAAAAAAATAATTATTTTATTATTTTAATAATAAAATAAATGATATAATATAAAAGATTAATAATTATATATTTATTTAAATAATATAATATATTAATTTAATAATTATATATTTAATTTAATAATAAAATAAATAATATAATGTAATAAATTTATAATTTTATATTTATTTAAATAATAAAATAAATTATATAATAAATATCTTTATTATAAATATAATTTTACCAAACACTTAATATAAAAGATATATTTGCTTGATATGTCTCTTTGTTAGCCTATTTAAGCTTGGTTTCAAGAATAGTACAATCACTTTTTTTGCTTGCAGATAAAAATTATTACTAGAATCCTGCTTTAATTTATAAAAGATGATATTCTTATTTTAATATTTTAATTGAAAATAAATTTTATGCTTATATTTATTTATATTAATTATGAATTCTAGTGATTGATATTATATGAATTTTATGTAAAAAAAAATATTTAATTTTTGTCATGATTTACAAATTTTAATATTTATTGCGAATTTTATCTTTGGTCCCTGGAACTTTATAACTAGTTTTGTATTGGTATAGTTACACTCGTTATAAGTAAGACAATTCCCCTCCTGATTGACACAATGTGCAGGCAGAAAAGTTCATTGCAATTGAAATCTAATTAAATAGATTATTTGGAAAGGATCCAAAGTTTGTTGTGAGATATCAAAATTTAAAAATACCAAAAATATCATATACCCTCGACAAGGTTTTAATAAAGAGCGAATTCCTTTTTTAAATTACGTATGTCTGTTATCTTTTGTTATGTATATAAACTTAGAAATAAAATAAAATAAAATAAAATTTTCTCTCTTATCTAGTTATAATATTTTTTTATTAAAAATTAAAAGAATGAGAGAACTCTATTGAATCGAGTTAAAATTATGTATTAATTAATTTTTTGAAAAAAAAAATTTTAAAAAGAATAACGTTGGGGGAAAGTTAGTGGTGATGGAATCAAGATGAAGAGTGGTCCAATGGACATGGATTATGAATAGGTTTACAGCGGAATACAATGATACAAAACCCCAAAAGTGGGAAAAGGAAGTTTGGTGGACCCCACAATTCTTTATGGGAGCTTTTCCTTTTGCCAATGTTTCTTTTGCTTCGAATGTCACCTGCATTCCGGCAAGCAACCGGTGACTTTCTATGGGGTTAACCGGCTAATGAAGGTTTGGGTTGCTTTTTCTTTTCATTTTCCTTCTCTGTCCAGCTCATCACGTGTGGTTGCTGTCAGGCAAATCCGCAAAGGGGACACACAATCACAAACACATAGGGTGTAAACGAAATCGTTCAAAATTTAAGTAGTTGAGATTTGATTTGTCAATATTTTTTTAAATTTAGATTAAGTTTAAATTTAACTCCTATTTAATTTAAATTAAATATTTATAAATTAAAAATTGACTTGTTTAAAAAATATATTCTAAATAAATTGAGCTAAATTTATTTTTTTATCAAAGTGGTAACTCAGTAATTTATAAATAACTCGACTCATTTATCTAATGAGTTTTAAGCCTAAAAATATAAAGTAAATTACATAATTTTAATTAATACTCATATAAAAAAAATTAATTTTCATAAAAAAATTTAAATAAAAAATAACTATAATTAATAAATACATTTTATATAATATATATTAATTAATATGTTTAGTTATTGGGCTATGAGATTATTTGCATGAGATTAAAAAAAAAAGTGCTATCAATTACAATTAAAATGTTAAAGGTATTTTTTACATATATTTTACAGTTAATAAATGATTAATTTTTCAGGATTTGTGATTGACTTTCTTAATAATATATTTTTTAATGATTGAACATGAATTCTCACTTTATAATCACAGTAAATTTTATTATTGTATTCAATACTTGTTAATAAAAAAATATTCATTTATCACTGTACTGACACTTGTTGATAAATAAATATTTATTTATTTAATTTTTTTTATAAATCTATAAACGTGTCATCATATTGTGCTGAGTATTTTTTTTTTTAAATTACAACATTTTTTTTAAAGAAAAAACTTTGCTTCAGACAAGTAAAACATGATAACAATAAACCAGTCTCATTTTTCATGAAAAGCAAGGTTTTTTTTTTTAAGTATTATTAATCCTTACCATAGTGTTTTAAAATAAAATAGAAAAGCCTTATATTTGTTTTTATTAATATTAATATTATTAATATTTTTGGTAAAAAACATGAAATGTTGCCCTCTTGATTCACGCAATGAACAGTGAAATAGTTAATGAAGACTGAAGAGCATGGTAAATGCTGACATTGCTACCTTCGCCGTCCTCATAAAAGTGATTTAGTGCCAATCTCACAATTTTAAAAAGCCGCATTTAATATATATAAACTCGATATTATATAAAAATAAATTTAATAATTATTAAATTAAATATTTGTAAATACTAATCACTGATTTTTCTAACTTGCGATCCTAAGAATCGTTGCCATAGAGAGAAATGATATAGAGCGAGAGGATTAAGGTAATAATACTTCGATCAGTAAAGCTATCCTCCAATAGGGCAATGGGACTTCGATCAGTGAATCGTTGTCATTCCAACTCAATCTCGACGAGTTATAGGGTGCCACTCCTTGCCATTAGGAGAGGTTTATTTTATAATGTTAGCCCAACGGTGGATAATGACCATGAGAAGGGCGATGGCGAGGATTTGCAGAGGTGAGAGTAGAGAAAGCACCTTGGTTTGGATTGAGGAAACTCTTGGGTTTTAGGTGTTGGTGGTGAAGGATATGGATCAATTTGTGATATGGGGTGGATTGATTTGCGATGGTGAGTCTTGGAAGAGAACAGAGAGCTATGCGTGATGGTGAGGGGGCGAGTGTGGGTGTCTTGGGGATATATATATATATATATATATATATATATGTGTGAAAAAAATTAATTAAAATAATCATAATGAAAATAACGAGAATAACGTTTATGACTATATATATTTCAACGTATCGTATTAGGATAATGTAGGAGATATTTTTATTTTTTTTTATGGGGAATTTTTTAAATTATCATTACTTGTATTATTATTTTTATCAAAATAAAAAGAATATTATTTTTATTAAAATTCTTTATTCTTTCTTTAGGTATATATAAATAATAATAATTTTTTAGTAAGATAATAATTTCATTAATGTTATATTATTTTTTAATAAAAATATCGAAAAAAGTAGAGATTTATATATAAGTCTGATGAGAGAGTAATATACTTTCAATCATTTAATAAAGTTGATAAAGTCATATTAGATTAATATTATATTGTTTTATTTTGTATCTAAACTAATATCTCACAATGCATGCAGTTTAAAAAAAAAAACTTATAAAATAAAACAAAAAAAAAACTTAAAATGGATAAAATATTAAGAGATGAGTATAATTTCTATAATTTCATTTTTTTAAAAATATTTAATTAAAATATCAATAATAATATCTCTGTTTATGGAAATACATAAAAGTAGTGGAATAAATACATGTAACTTTAGCTGGTTATTCAAACATATGCGGCAATTCACAAATTAAAAATTATATGTGTTTATGACAAATGAATTCAGTAATTTCTTAAAACAAATGCTCTGTTCTGAGTCATTAAAACATTCAATTACATAAATGATTTTCAACTCACACCTCTCTATATATATTCAAATCACCTATTTTTTCTATTTAAGATATTCAAATCACCTCTTTCTTTTAATAGAAAATTTGTCAATTTATTAATAAATATCATAATATAATTACAATATAAAAAGAAAAAATATAAACAAATAAAAATTTTTATTCAAAGATGATCTCTCCAACCAAAATAAATTAAAAATTTAGAATTGTCAAATAATTCATTAAATAATACAAAAAATAAACAAAAATATAGCTAAAAGAGAGAAAATATAATTCATTAATGGAAGAACATGGACTCTAATATCAAGAAGATAATCTCAGATTCGTTTCTAATGAATACATATATGATGAGATAAACTATATCTATTATTTAATGAGATAAACTAACATTTGTCCAATCAAAAACAAATATGAGAGTATTTTTTTAAAAAAAAAAACACATTTCTTACTTAAATGAACACTTTAATTTATAATGATTCAACTCACAATATAATATTTACATCTCAAAGATTCACCCCAAGCGTTCTCCTTCATTATCAAACTCTTTCATGAACTAGAGTTAGCCAAGTTCATTCATAAGTTTTGCCTTGATGTTTGTCAGCCAATACAATAGTCACTCTCTTAAATTCACCTTATATGCCTTGGATAGTGTTTGAGATGTCTCTCAACACATTTAATACATTCAATAATGTACTAATAAATAGAAGAGATATGATTTAATAATGAAGATGAATAAACATATAGACTGAAAAATAAGCTTCAAAATTAATTGCTTTCAATGCTTATACATTTGTTCGTAAAATAGATGTTAGACATATAAAAGATGGCCAACCACCCTTAAACAAATTAAATACGATTGTCATTTTTTTTTGGTACAACATAAATTGTACTGATAGACTTTAAAAACAACATAATTTGATAAATTTTTCCTTCGCATAACTAGAGATACAAAGTAGTGCATTATTTTTTAAATATATTAAATTACTTGATACAGTCATACTATAAAATATAGACTTTATCTATTAGCGATAAGTATTCTTATTTATTTGGATTATGAAACTCACGGTAATATCTATGTAAGGGGCTCAGACATCTATAATTAGGTATATTATTATATCTAATTAATTGTTTTCAATCTTAATTCTAATTACTAATTTAATTAATGGACGAATTGTCCAAAATTGATGCTTTTAGCTGCTCCATAAAAGCTTTGATTTTCAAAAAATGGTGTCTCGATTTTGTTTTTTAACAATTGGAAACATCATATGTTATGTCTAAAATCATGTGCAACTATTTAAAACAACTAGTCCTTCAGAAAATTTAATCAAATTTGTTCTTTATAACTCTTTCTTTTTTACAAGCAAAAGCCTAAGGGATTTTTCTCATCTCAAATAGATTTTATGTCCTTGATTCACATTTTTCATATATATATATATATATTTTATTATTATTTATCATTTGTCATAGTCTTTTGTTTCATCCCTTATTGCTTGGCAACATATGCTTGCAATTTTGTTAGTTTGAATACATTAAATTTAATTTGTTTATGATCAAAATCATTTTTTTTAATTATGAGGCTAACAAATTGTATAGAATTAAATAAATATTTACACATCTTAAATATTGAAATTGTGCATTAATAAATAAATTATATATTTAAATATATTTTTTATGAAAATTTAAATTCAAGCTAAAAATGAATTAAAAGTAGATTTAAAAGTGAATTGTATGATTATTTTATTTAAAATAAAGTAAAATGATTTTATTGTAGATAAAAAATTTAAACTTTGTGAAATGTATACATTTTATTTTATAAATTTTACATAGACTAATTATTACATAAAAATATTAAATTAATGTAAAAAAGATACACTTAACAATAAAATAAATATAGAAAATAAATATAATTTTTTATAAACCATTATAATAGAATATTATTTTAAATTAATAATAAAGAATAATGCATTTATATTTTATTATTATTGAAAGTAAATAATTCAACTTATTGTTATTAACTCGAACATAATGTTTAACGTATTATTTTATAAAAAAATATAATATTATATTTAAAATATTATATTTTTTAATTTAATATATTTGTTGTGAAATGATTATTTTTGAAAACAATCATTTTGCATGAACATGGAAAATAAAATATAAAAAAATGATAAAATTATAATTTTTTTTGCGAATATTGCTAATTTACAAAATAAATATTTGACAGAAAATAAAATAAAATATTTAAAACTTCATAAAATTTAAATATTTTATAAAAGAAAATATTTTCACTTTAAATAAATTAATCTAACTTATTAGGGCCATTACCAACCACTTGATCTTATGGTGGGTCCAAAGCCATTAAACCCACATTCTGCCAAAAGAAGAAAAGTTCAAAAACCCAAGAAAGAAAAAACCAAAAAAAAAAAGAAGAAAAATTAGTATTAAAAAAAATAAAACACCGACCACCCACGTTTATACATGCCTACATAAACAGTTTTAGTAATTAGCAGAGTGAAAACATACAAATTCCTTAAATTTTGAAGTGAAGAAATTAATTTTTTATTAATTATAAATTTAAAAAATAGAGGTTTCTTTAAAAAAAATTTGGTTGATTAATCACTAAAGAAAATCACCCAATAATTAGCGGCTAACTTTTCATTAATACAAATGCAAATGCAATTGTCTCCCCCAATAAAATCAGACCAAACTTGGCCTTGAGGATCCCCTCCTCACAGGCGCTGCCCCCCTTTCCCAACACAACAACCCACACAGATACTCAAGACTGTGACACACGCACACACTCACACACATATATACACGCCTACAACATACTAAATGGTTGAGACACAGCCTGATCTGTGTCCCATGTCCCTATTCCCTGTCCTGGTCCATGTTTGAGCTTCTGGGTCTGGAAGATTTAGTGCTAATATAGTTAGTAGCAGTAGTAGTACTAGTATTTGGAGTAGTTTGAAAGTGGTGGTGACGGTGGAGATGAATAGTGGTGCTGTAGGAGGGGTTGGAGGTGGGGGTGGGGCTGGTCCAGGGGCAGTCACAGGGGGGATGGGGACAGGGGTGTTGGCAATGAGGTCTCCGTTTACAGTGTCTCAATGGCAAGAACTGGAACACCAAGCTTTGATTTTTAAGTACATGATGGCAGGCGTGCCTGTGCCACCTGATCTTGTGCTCCCTATCCAGAAGAGCTTTGAGTCCATTTCTCATAGATTCTTCCACCATCCCACCGGTAACCAAGTTCTTTAATTGTTTGTCTATATTGTGTGTGTGTGTGTGTCTACTCCTCTCTCTCTTGTCTTGGTCATCTGATTTTTGGATTCCTGATTGAAAATTTGGTGCTTGATTTGATTTGGGAATCTTCCTGTGTATCCCTCTCTTTCTCTCTCCCTTCTTCTTGGAATAAAACTTTGGTTTTTGTTGATAATCACTGTGTATTTTTTTTATAGAATAAATCTATTTTCTTAATCCAAAAGCTTTTCTTTTGTTTGTTGGCTTGTTTTTGTGTTCTTATTTTCGATTTGGTAGATAGAGACAAGAAGTAAATACAAGTTTTAAAGAAATGGTACCTTTTAGTGGATTTTAAGTATGCTTCAACTCTTTTTCTTCTTCTTCTTCTTCTTTTATTTAAAAGAAAAAATGAATAGATGAACTGAGAGTTTATATATTTATGGGCTTTCAATCTCAGAAGACGAACGGAGTACCCTTTTGCACCAGAAATTCTTTGTCTCTGAATAACAGTTGGGGGCCATGGTATAGGCACTACTTGGTCTATAAAATTAGCTTTCTAGGGACAAAGACGAGATTTGGACACTCTGCAAATTTTTCTGCAAGAAAAGGTTCAATGTCTAAGTATTATTGTTTTAAGTTTTTAACACAAACTTTTCTTGCTGTTTGCTAAGACCATTCCATTCCCTGTCCATGATTTTATTCTTTTTTTGATGTATTGACAGGGTTAAAGATTTAATTCTTTATTCCAAGCATTTGACAATTATATCGTCCTCCTCCTTTTGGGTTTAATAATTGTTGATATCAGAAGATGGTTTAAGCTCATTTCTCTAGTCATCCATTTGATGTTGTTAATGTCTAGATGATTAAGTGCAGTGTACTTCTGCTATATTTTGTTGATACACTAGCACGACACTGATTATTAAGCTTATAACATTCTAAGCAGAATGAATTATCATGCCCCATTGTTCCTGATTCCTCACTATTGATATTGAATTGCTTGCTTTATATAGTATCACATTTCAGCATAATTTTGCAGTGGGTTATTGCTCCTTCTATGGGAAGAAGGTTGACCCTGAGCCGGGGAGATGCAGAAGGACTGATGGCAAGAAATGGAGGTGCTCCAAAGATGCATACCCGGACTCCAAGTATTGTGAGCGCCACATGCACCGTGGCCGCAACCGTTCAAGAAAGCCTGTGGAATCACAAACCCTTACACAGTCATCATCTACTGTGGCATCACTGACTGTTACTGGGAGCAGCAGTGGGACTGGAAGCTTCCAGAACCTTCCATTGCATGCCTTTGGTAATCTCCAGGGCACTGGTTCTGGAACTAACCAATCCCATTATAATATGGACTCTATTCCCTATGGAATCCCTAGCAAAGATTACAGGTAATGCTTCTTGTATGTATGTACATATATATGTATTTGTGCTTTTAATTATGTGATGTTGATGGGCTAGGAAATTTGAGAGTAACTTGAAGGCTGATCACTTGAGAGAACAAAGCTTGCTTGCTAAGCTCATAAGAGTGCTTATGGGAGGATTATGTTTTTCTAATTGTTATGACTAGCAATATAGATTATTTAGGAAAGAACAACAACAAATGTGTAATTCAAGTATAGTTTTCATGGTAGCAATTTTAAATATGTTCAGTTGTTGTATACATCACATTCCTCCTTTCTTGGAGGTGAGGGTCGATTCTGGATCATTGTCATCATCTGGGAGTAGAAATGTTGCAAACAAGTTTCAAGTTTCTGTTAGGCTCTGGGTTCTGGGCCCTGGTGTCTACGAGGCAGAGGAACTTTGTAGTGTCACAACAGAGTGTTTTTCTTTTGTCAGTCTTGCTCTTTCAGTCTGGTACTATGCATTCTGCTTTCTATGTAGAAATAATGCTAGAATTCTGACAGCCACTAGGAATTGTCTTCAGCACATCATTGTGTGCAAAGTTATAAACTCTCTGTATAGAGTAATATATGAGACAGATAAAATGGGTAAGCCTACTACAGCAGAATTATTAATTATTTGTGCAAGGGTAGCCTGCAATTTTCAAAATAAAAGGAAGTGTCAGTTTCAGCCTGAATTTTTGTGTTCCTATAAGAAACTTTGCAGAGTTTACTTGTTATTTTTAATTTTTTGGCATCTTAGGCTACGTCTGCAAGGCTGCAAAACTATTACTTCCTTGTACTTGATGGTTAAAGGCTTGTAACTTTTCTATATAAATGTGAAATATGTACGCATAAGTAATTAAGGCGCTACAATTTTTGTTTGGTGTTCAAACTTGTTGCCATATGCAGTAAATATTGGAAAGCTTTATCTGTTCATACTGTTGCCAGATCTAGTGGTTGTTGGGCCCATTTATCAATTGTGCGATAGGAATTGTATGGAAGACTCTTGCAATATAGGTAGCAGATGAATTGCTGGAACTTCTTAATTTTTAGAGAGGTTCAGGTTATGGGCCCTGATGTCCTTGATGACAGCTGTCAATATCTGTTGTCTTTGCAGAGCTTGTTTTCTCTGTCTTTTCTTTGGTCTTGCATCTCTGCTTTTGCTTTCTGTTTTTGCCGTTACATTTGTTGTAGAATTCTGGCAAGCTCTGAACTGTCTTGAGTGTGCAAAACTAGTGGTATCTTCCTCTGCAATTTCTGTTGAAATGTAAAGATGAGGAAGGTGGACTTACCATTTCTGCAGAAAAGTCATGTTTGAAGGATTAGCTGCCTGAAACCTGTTGGAGAAAGTCGGATGAGCATTTCATTCTGAATATGTAGCATTGAAAATGATTGTATGTGCTACTTTTCTTAGTATCTGTCTGCAACATTTTACTGCCATGTAAGCTATCATGATATCCAGGTAATGTTGGATGTTTTATCTGCTGTCCCTCTCTCTCTCCCCCACAACACCCCCCCCCCCCTCCCAAAAAAAAAAAAAAAACCCACCAACACCTCTTTGCCTTTTTTTTCTTTCATAGAATTCTTGGAACCGCTTTTGTCAGTTGGTAGATGCAACTTGCTATATTAGCTGGTTTATTTGCTTTTGAAGATAATTCTGTTGGGGATGTTAATGGAATTCCATCCTTCAATTTGAAGCTTCTCTCATTCTTTTACTTTGGACAAGCCACTGAAAAGTAGGTATTGCAACTTAATTATGAAAAAGATTATAGTTGTTGATATTGTCCGGTTACTAGGTACAATAATGTTTGATTGCACTTTGCTATCTGGTTCCATCTAAAGGCAAGAATCTGAAAATTATTTGAAGGTATTTGAATTTTATTTCTTTTATCTATCAATTCCTTCTATAAAACCTTGAGAAATTTTATCGTTGTCTTCTTTTAGGTATTAGGATGCCCATTACTATTTGGATCTCAAAATCTATTTAGCCACTATTCTCTTCAGTTTTCCCTGCTAATTCTAGTGTTTCTTTCTTGGTGCCATATACTTTTTAAGCCTTCTGATTTATCCATTGCTGGGCCCTTAAGTTTGATTTAGCACTTGATACAAGATTTTATTTCATCAATTCTCTGCAACAGGAAGGACTTTCATTCTTTCTGAATGACAGAGAATTTATGCTATATATTAGACCTCTTGAATGAACAACAAAAATTCTTGTTTTCTGTTCATTCATTCATTTATGTAGAACTTGTTGATTCATTTATTTTTATGGAAGCTGTTTTCTGACAAAAGATATGCAGTTTTGAAATGTGTTGTTTTGTTATTTTCAGTATCACATTAGTTTGGGGTATGTTGAATGTAATCAATCCTACGTATTTTAACACTGGACTTGGACAAGTCACAAACTTGATGTGGAGACACCAGAAGTCATCAAAGTGTATTTCTAGGAGCACGATTGCAATTCCAATGATATCTCAAGTCCAAACCGATTCTGCTCTTTCGAGATATTGAAATACATTTTAGTTTTTTGATACTCCTTATCCTGCAGCATTCATTGCTTGCTTCATGGCTTTATGCTTCTCTTTAGAATTGATGCGTTGCTTATTTTGCATTGTCTCGACTGAAATCAAGGGGCCACCATAACATAATTTAATGCTTGAGATTCAATTTTAAGAAGAAGATTCCTCTTAATGGATGCTGAAACAGGTGTGGTCAAGTACTTAAGCCCGAGGTTGGTGAGCATAGTTTCTTCTCTGGAGCTTCAGGAAGCAACAGGGTTCTCCAGACGGACTCGCAGCTCGACAGTGCATGGCCTTGGATGCAATCCAGAGTATCATCATTTCCCACATCAAAGTCGATTGATAATTCGATGTTGCAGAATGATTATCCCCAGCATTCATTTTTCAGTGGTGAATTTGCAACTGGGGAACCTGCGAAGCAAGGTGGTCAGTCTCTTCGACCCTTCTTTGATGAGTGGCCTAAGACCAGGGATTCTTGGTCTGGCTTTGAAGATGATAGATCCAACCCAACCTCTTTCTCCACAACCCGGCTTTCAATATCCACTCCCATGGCTTCGTCTGACATGTCCACGCCAAGTTCTCATTCACCACATGGTAAGCTTAAAACAAGGATTGTATTTCTCAGAAACTCCCATCTCTTTTCTGATTTCTTTCTTCTGATATCGTGCTGCAGATAACTGAGGCAGGTCAAGAAATGATGGAGTACTCGCAGAATGTCCTTGAAAACTGTAACCATATCAAACATGTGCATGGTTGAAAGATCGGTCGATCTTTAGACGTACCTTGATTTTCAATCATGGTTAAACTGTTGTGGGTTATCTACCTAGATGTTTGTGTAATGCATACATTTGAAAGCTTTGCAAACTCCTCCAGTTTTAGTTGTGGAATAAAACAAACTCAGGCTGTGGTGATTAGGAAACCCAAAAGCATTGTTGGGTTTTGTATTGAATCATAGGGCAAAAATTTTGTGGCTTCACTTGGACTAGTTGCTCCATGGTATATAAAAATCATTAGCTTTGCAGGAACTATAAAGCTTGCAAATCTGATTCCAGTTGATCTTTACTTCTGATATGCGTGTGGATACATACCCATTTCTTTTTGATAATACAAGCAATAGTTTTTGGATTTAGGAAGAGGAAGATGGTAAAGGTGGCATGATTTTTATTTTTATATTACAAAGTTTAACTGCTGATTGACAGGTGAAATTTTTATCAAGATTTAATTTATTACGGATTAAAATATAAATTTTAAATAATTATATATTTAATTAAAATATTTATAAATAATTATTAAATTAATTAATTTTATATTATAATATTAAATAAAATTTAGACTAAATTTAAAAATTAAATAAAAATAATATAATAAAATATTTAATAAAATCAATTATAAACGCATAATTTATAAATATTATTAGAATCCTTCCTTTGTGAATAAAAAAATTAAAAAAAAAAGCGATGAATGTCGGCGAGCGTGGGCAGCCATCCGAAAAGGTAAGAAGAAGTGACGTCAACCAGGAGTGGGGGCCCAAACAGCTAGAAGATGACGGAGTGGGATCACGTGCTCAGGGCATCTAATGTAATGTGAATTAAATAGATAAATAAAACAGAAGATTTAATGCCGGACGTTCGCGTCATTTCGTCCGTCCACGTCACTTGCTTTCTTTTACTTTCATGAAAATATAATTATCGATTTTTTTTAAAAATTATTATTTAATTTTATAATTTAAGAAAAAATAATTATTTATTTTATATGTTTTAAAAATATATTACTTAATTTTTATATTTTATTTTTTAAAATTTTTAATTTTTTTATTAAAATTTTAATTAATAAATTTTAATATCAATTAAATTATTATTTAATTTTTCTATTTTAATAAAATTAATTAGTTACTTTGCATATTTTAAAAGACATAATATTTTAAAATATATATATTTTTAATAAAAATAAAAATCTTATTGTGTTAAATAAATCTAAATTTACATTTTTAAATTACTTAAATATTTTTATTGGATTCCCTATATTTTATTTTTGTATTTTTTAAATTGAAATTTGATTATTTAGAGATTTAGAGGAATTGATTTTTTTTTTCATATATAGATTGTACCATTTTTTATAAAAAAAATAAAGAATGAGAAAATTAAAAAAAAGAGTGTGAATATAGAAAATAAGAAATATGAAAAAAAAATAAAGAATGATAAAAGAGAAACAAAAGAGATATTGTTAGAGTAGTTTAAATATAAAAATTAATTAAAAAGATTAAAAAACTAATAAAAAATATAATCATAGAAATTAATTAATATTTTTTTTAAAATATGAGGATCAATAATCAGTTTTATTAAAGTAGAAAAATTAAATAATAACTAACAAACAAAAATTAAGAGAGAGATTAAATAATTTAATAAATTAAAAATAAATAAATTAAATTATAAAATATTTTTAGAAATATAGAGATGCAGTTATTTTCATATAAAGAGTATAAATAATATTTTTTTAAATATATTTTTTTAAAATATAAAATTAAATAATTTTAAATTTATGCAATTGAGTTTTATTTATATAATAATTTTTTTTTTATCAAATCATCGTATTAAAAAGAATATCTTACATAAAATAAGACTTGCAATTTAAATAGGTTTCTATTGTTTAGAGGAATTTTATTATAAAATAATAAAGCAGTAAAAATAATTAAATAAATAAATACAATACATTATTAAATATTTTAAGAAATTGTTGTATAATAATAAAAATTTTAAAAAATTATATTTCGTTATAAAAATTATTAATATTTTAACGATGGAAATTCTCTCGTCTCCAACTCCAAGGCCCACTATCACCCGTCGCGTCATCATCGCCGACTATTCACTGTCACCTTCTCCCATGTCTCGCACGTTTGCTGCGCCATTCTTTGCTGCGCCACGTCTCATTCAGCTTCCACCCTTTTTTTCTAATCATCACCATCATCATCGTTATTATTATTATTATTATTTATTCACCTCTTCGATTTTATTTTTTATACATTAAACTTTTTAAATTAATATTAATATTAATTTTAATACCAATTAATATTAAATTTATAAAAATTAATTATTTAAATACTTCAATATTATTTTTCTTAAATTTTATTTCATTTATAATTTTGCTATTAATATTAATTATCAAAAACTTAAACTAATATGCATTAATAGAATTAGATGAAAAAGGAAAGAATTTATAAAAAAGGGAAAAGAGAGAAAATAATAAATTATTTGGGGCCGAGCGAGGTCTTCGCCCAGCCCAGTAGTTAAGGGTTATGGGCTCAGGAGATGGGCCTACATGGTTTTGAGCTAAAACCACCAATTTTCGTAACAAACCAAGAAACGTTTCGCATTCATTTTGGTTCAAATGAAACGTCTCGTTTTCATTCCATGGAAGACAACTCCATACGCAGATCGAGAGAATCACAAAATTTAGATTTAAGAGATAAGCGGAGATTAGTAGAGAAACTTTCCGTTAATATAGTGCGTGTGTGTGAGAGAGAGATGGGTTGGGGAATGGCGATTTACGAAGGGGTGGTGGTGGTTGGGTCGCTTTGCTTGCTGGGCTGGGCGGGGTTGTGGTTCTTGAACCGGAGACTCTACAAAGAGTATGAAGAGAAGAGAGTGTTAGTTCAGATCATTTTCAGCGTCGTTTTTGCTTTCTCTTGCAATCTTCTTCAGCTCGTCCTTTTTGAGATCATCCCTTTCCTCTCCAAAGAGTAAATTTCTTTTCTCTCTGCCAATGCTTTTTTCACTTGATTGTATGTTTAGTAAGTTTTTATTTGCTGAGAAAAATGATTTTGAATTAAGAAAATTTAGAATAAAGGAGAAATTAGAGCTTCAAATTTAGTTCTGGAGCTAAAGCAAATCTTCTGTTAAGAATTGAGATGAGAGAAATTATAGTTTAGTTTTGTAGTTGTTTCAACAAAATATTTTTTTTGACCCATTTTAGTGAACTTTTTGAAGAGGAATTTGAACAATTAATTTCCTGATCTCTGGTGATTGTATTGTTCTTTTGGTGTAGGGCAAGATGGATTAACTGGAAGGTGGATCTGTTTTGTTTGATATTGTTGTTGGTGTTTATGTTGCCTTATTATCATTGCTACTTGATGCTTTGTAACAATGGTATGTTGTCTTTTTTATGCTGTTTTTAACCATTTACTCCTATCTTTACTTATCTGGTTTGATGATTTTGCGTCTTTACTTCTTTACATCTATTGGAAAGATTATCATTGCTCCTGTATATATATTTTCTATTGCATTTATATGGTGTAATATTACTCCCTTGTTCTGTAATACCTAATATGGGATTTCTTTATACATTCTCTAGATTGGCTGATCACTGATGCTATATGCATTTTTTTTCTTTTCTGTATGCATTCTTCATGAACTTTATTATAAGAAGATTTTCTTCCATATTTTGATCTGTGTACCATACAACCTAATTGGTTTTCAGATAACAAGCTGACATTAACATTATAAACCCATGTGTAAGAAGTACATGCAGCATAATTTTGAGGACAAAGGGGGAAAGAAAACAAGCCAACTGCATTATTAACTAGATAAAAAGATGACTGTCAAGCTATCCTGATAATAATTCATCACTTAGCTGTCTTAGATTGTTGGAATGATTGTAAATGAAAAATAGAAAATTTCATCTGGAAGTCTGCTAATTATAAGATTTTGCTGTATAACTGTCCAAATCACATTTTTTCTAGAAACATGCTGCGTGTATTGGGTACTTTTATTTCAGTAGCTGAGTTGCTGTCAATTTACAATTCCAGTTCAAGAAATTCTACTGTTACCGATACTAGTGCAATTATATTCACTTGTATTTGACATTCTTTGGTTTATTTGTTCTCCTGAATCCTAATAGAGAGCTAATTTATGTGAAAACCCATTTTGCAGTTCTGTTTGTCATTTGGTAAGATTTTATATTTTCTTATCTAAATAATGATTTCCCTGTACTTGTTCATTTTTCTAGGATCAGAATTAAATATATTTTTTTTATTGAGAAGTTGTTTGGTGATCAGTTTTCCTACTTTTGTATGGACTGGATTTTTTGCCCCAGGTGTAAGGAAGGAACGAGCTGCTCTTGGAGCCATCTTGTTCTTGCTGGCCTTTCTATATGCTTTTTGGCGCATGGGCATTCACTTCCCAATGCCTTCACCTGATAAAGGTTTCTGTTTGTTTTCTATCATGTTCTAGCTCTCTCTCTCTCTCTCTCTCTCTCTCTCTCTTTCTGTGTGTGTGTGTGTGTGTGTGTGTGTGTGTGTGTGTGTGTGTGTGTGTGTGTGTGTGTGTGTGTGTGTGTGTGTGTGTACACGTGCACATGCAAGCCGCTTTTCCATTTTTCATAGATTGTAAATTCATTCCCATGCATGAGATTCTTGAGCTTAAGTTGTGATCTTTTATCATGAAAAAATTGTTTTCATTGAAAAAAAAAATAATTTAAATTTGAATAATTTTAAAGTTCAATGTTTTTGATAATGATGAATGAAAATTTGAATGGAATAATATGTTGATTTTGATAATGTAATGAATGATTAATGAAATTGATTTTGTGTATGAAAATGATTGAACATGATAAAAATTATTTAATCTAAATTTAAATTTTGTTTTATTTGTCCATAATTTATTTTTCTAAAATTGTCAAAGTTTGTTATTTATCATAGTATAAGACAACATTTTATTATGTAATTTTTGTTTAAGTTTTTATTCTTATTATAAAATTTATTATTATTTTGCTTTTTCTTTTTCTAGAAGTATTTTATACATTTAGATGTAGTTTTTTTTGTTTTTATACAATGAACTTGCTTTTTTTTAATGAAATGTTTTTCAATTTAATTTAAATTTTTATATATTTACTTTGCAGGCTATTTTTCATTAGCAATATTTTTTATCTTTGAAGGCTTCTTTTTGATCCAAGAGGAATTATTTATGGTTTGTTTATCATTTTTAATTTGGTTTTAAGATTATTATATTAATTAAATAATAAATTAATTAATAATTAATTAATTTTTATTTAACTAAATTTTTTTTTTATTTTAGTTTTATTTTATTAAAATTTTAAATTTATAAAATAAATTTTTATTTTACTACTTTAAAATTAATAGAATTTTTAGTGATTTAATAAAATAAGTTAAATAAATCAAATATGAAATTCTATTTAAAAGAATTTCATAGAAAAGATAGCTATGAAAAGGATGTCAAGGTTTTTCCTTCAATGAAGCAAAAAAAGTTCAAAAATTTAGCTCTCTTGAAAAGGTTTTAAATGCTCAAAGTAAAAGAAAGAAAATTGTGTCAAAGTCAAAGTTCAAAAAAGTTGGGAAGAGGCTAAAAAAAAAGAAGAAAAGAAAAAAAGACTTGAAGGTATGGAAAAGGAATAAATCAAGGGAAAAGAGAAAGATGAATGATAAGGAAGAAAAGAAGAGTGGAAAAGAAAAATGAAGGAGAGGAAAGTGGGTATGGGGATGTTAATAAATGAGAAGATTGGAAACTAAGAAAAAGAAAAAGAGAAAAAGATAAAAGAAAAGAAAGAAGAAAACAAAGAGAATAATGAGAAAAGAGAAAAAAAGAAAGAAGTGAAGAAAAAAAAGGCAAAAAAAAAAAAGAAGAAAGAACAAGAAAAAAAGAGAGAGGTTAAGTAAAAAAAGAGATATGGAAAAAAAGAGAAAAAAATAAAAATAGCAAAGAGAAGAAGATTAAAAAAAAAAGAAGAGAGAAAGAAAGTTAGTATAAAACAGAAGAGAAAGAAAAAGAAGAGAGAAAAAGAGAAAAAAAAAAGAGAAAAAAAAAAAGAAAAAGGATAAAATTAAGAAAAATATAAAGAAAAAATAAGAGAATTAAAGATGAAAAAAAAAAAATTAAAGAAAAAAATTAAAAAAATTTAGATAGATCAAGAAATAATTATAATTAAACTTAAGTAATAAAAAAAGAAAAAAATACGTGAAAATAAAAGAATGAATAATTAAAAAGTGTGGGATAGTTTAGATGATAAATGATATATAAATAGTGAAAATAAGAATATATTGAACTGAATTATGGTGAAAAATGTTTGAATAATTAAGTAGTTATTTAAAATACTTATTTAAATAAATAAATTAGAGCTCAAATAAATTTAATTGAATATTAATTTTTTTAATATTTTTAATTTATTTTCTTATTAATTTTTATTTGAATTGGATCTTGAGCCATGATCAAAACTCAACTATGATCAATGGAGTCTCATTCTCATCGATATTTTATGGAGAGCATTTGTAATTAAATAAGTAAGCATTCCAGAAAGGTGTCTGTGACAATATTTCTTATTACCCAACCTATGGAAATATAGGCCGGAGAAAAGATGAGAAAAGCCACCCTATGGGCTCGACATTAACTGTACCATGACTAAACACACCCAAGCCACTGGGGCCATAGTAAAACTCACCAAACAAGCCTCAACTAAGGCCCATTTTTAACCAATTAAAAACATTTGGTAATAAAGAACTCAAACCATAACATTCATATACTCGGGAGCTCACTCACCATTGTAAACTCATAAAATTACTCAATCATGGGATAACTCAATCACACTCTCATACTCACATTAATATATAAAAATAAATGACATGATAATTCCTCATCCAATACACATCACATAAATCAAATAAACATATCAAAATAATTATAAATATAAATTACACAAATATTTAAAAATAACATAAACAAAATATATGTAAATAATAATAAAAAATAAATAAAAATAAAAATAATAAAAATAAAAAAAGATATTGAAAGCGAGTAAAATATAATAAAATAAAAAAAAAAGGAAACCTAAAATAAACTAACTCACCAAAACTATTCGTAATACATAAAAGTGACTTTTAACATCAATATCATCAAACCATATAAACAAATACAACATCTAAAACACAATATCCAGACAATCATCAAATAAAATATCATTTCATCACTCCTCTGCAATCTCTCATACTAGCAACAATGTGAACACATACAGTGAATTTTTAAACCAACTTTCAAATCAACAAGAACTCAAAGTGAAGAAACCAAAGCGTGACGCCATGACCACTCCAGTTCAGAACAGAACAAGAACCTCCTACCATCGGGTCCCATACAGCATACCCACGCGCACGCACATTACACACATATCCACACTACTCCAAACCACACAACCACAACACGCATCATAATACCACATGCACCATAACAACAACATTCATGGCTTAACATATTATATACACATAATATATTATAATAAGCGGGCATATAATATTATAATAATAGTGAAATTTAAATTAATTATTTATATATTACAATTAAAATACAATTAAAATTAATATTGTGCTGGAGGAAGAAACTGTATTTTACTTTGAGAAATTTTATTACTCACATATAAAAACAAAATGATCAAATAAATCATTTAAAAATAACAAATCCACAAACAAAAATAAAAAAATCAAACAGTCCTAAGTCATACCGAAATCCACATCTCACCACTAAAACATCACATCACACAAAATTCTCAAATATCAAATACATCAATCACACAAATCATATCCTCACTCAATCCACATCCACAATCATAAATCAAAATGCAAATCACATCAAATATCCCCTAAAAATTGATCAAAATTAAAATTTGCTAAATAAAAAAAATAATTTAAAAAAAATAAAAAAAGCATTAATAAAAAAAAAATTAAATATGCCTAAGCTTTTTAAGAAATTTTACTACTAGATAAAAAAAAGAAAATTATTTTTTAAAAAAATTTTTTAAAATTTTAAAGAAAGAAATTTAATTTTAGGATTTTTAATAAAAAGAAGAATTTAAATTTGCGATTGGAGGAAGAGGGAAAGGGGAATGCACAACAAAGATGGAGGTAGAATTCGTGTAGATAATTGGGAGAGAATTCTAAGATCGGACAAAACTTGAAAAACCACGGGCATTGCATCCGCTATTCCAGTCCATAAACAATATATAAATTAAAAAATACAATAAATCCTAATTACCCAAAAATTCCCTTAAAAAAATATAACGCATAATTTGCATGTAATTACTCGAAAGAAGAATATTTATTATAAATTCATTGCTACATAAAACAGATTTTGTGCATGATCTAGAATCTTGGTATCTCACTTGGTCTCCCACTTGGGACTCATTGTTGCTCTCCTCATGTCAAGTTCTCTTCCACTTATTTTGGGTTGTTGTAGTTCACTAGAGTTATCAGAATCTCTTTCGGAGCATGGAGATGAATCACTTTTCTCTTTTAGAGAATGTTGGGTGGTAGTCTATGAAGGAGGGATGCATGCTGAGCACTCTATGAAGTGATCTCAAATGGTGGATGGTAGCAACTCTGCCAACTTAGCAACTCTTCAAACAACTACTCAACCCAACTCAGGACCTCACAAAGTTGCCCTTCTTTCCCAAACCCAACCTTCCTCTCCTCTTCTTTTTCCGCATAACTCTCTTCGGAAACCTCAAATCCTCCTTCTCTTCTCCGCCGCTCAACCGTCTCCTCGCCATCAAGTGCTCTCTTCTCACCACTTTCTCATTTCCCAATTTTATTCGCACTAGGTCACACAACTATCTTTCCACTTCTCTCTCGCACTCTCTTCTCATCAGACCTACGCTTCCCCTATTTCTAACCTTTCTTCAGACCATAACTTACCATCCCATAGTCCTATCTTGTACCATCCCTATGTTTGGAAAAACTGGTAATTATTGTTGCTCATCATGTTTTCCAAAAAACAAAAATCCCATTGACATGCAAATCCAAAACATTCATGCGTCGTGTCTGCTAGTTGAAGCGAATGTCCTTCCAATGGATCAGTCTTCATTGGTCCAGCCCAATCAAAGGCAAATTTCTCCAAAAGAAATGCTGCAACTTTCTCCAAAACCGAGATCGACCATGGGAAATGTGCGGATATTATGGATGAAAAATCTTCGTAGAGTGAAGCGATTTCGTTCCCAATTGGTTCAATAAATTATCTTCAGGCCGCGGGAAGATACGGAGCCGAGGCAAAAATGGCAAATCCATCATTTCTCATATATAATTATATCCTCAACTCACCATCTCCAAATCCTCAAAATTTAAACTTCACTCATCGGATACATCCGATCTTTCCACTGGTTTCTTGCACTCTCTCTTAACTCTTCCACTTCACGCTCACTTCATCTGTCTCTTAGACACACATGCCATTCTTCCATTCTATCTTGCAATCTCCAATCATCATGGTTCATCACATTCATATACATCATTGTGGAACACAGCACAACATTACTCATGTTTTGCACAGGTGTGATATCAGATTCTATTCTATAGACACCACCCACATCATATCACAGCACCACCACTATCTCTCACCATTTGCACTCTGGCATCTCACCACCTCTCACCTCTTTCTCTTTCTCCATTCTTTCTAAATTCTCTCTCTGATTGTTCATCATCTGGCTTGTCCTCAATCTCAAAATCCTTTCTCAAAAATGATCCATCAAAGAATAAACTTTAAAACATCATCCATTAACAAATCAATCTAAATCTTTCTCAACTTCTTCAAAAGCATTCTCATCACTCTTCAGATTTTTAGCCTCTTGGAAGCATCCATGTGCAATTGCAATCTCGAGGAAGATTTTGGCCTCTCCCATATCTACTCCTCAAAAGCTCCATCCATCTCCTGGCCTCTCTTCGTTCCTATCTTCATCATTATCTCTCACACTCAAAGATCTACTTCAAACTCCTCATATGGAACCATATCTTGTTCTTATCCATTTAGTGCAAAGATTACAGTTTTAGTATCCTCCTGCGCCTTCACCAAAAGCCAACGTAAGATTGCTTACCCATTTGGGACACCACCCTTCTCACACCCTCTTTCAACTTCCATTCACACACTGTACACACACCCATTAACAAACATAACTAGGTGTTACGCAAGTGTTAAACACCACCACGCTATCCTCCTCCTTATCACTCAGGTATAGACCCTCCTTATCCTTCGACCTTTCCCTCCTATCCACCTATTTTTCTTCTATTCCTTTCTCTTCTATTTTTTTACTTTCTATTTTCTTTTTTTTTCTATTTTTTTTATCCTTTGTTTTTTTTTTTATTTTTTTGTATTTCTTCCCCTTCATCTCTTTTCTTTTCTTTTTTTTCCTTAGTCCTATTTTCTTTTTCTCTTTCCTTCATTATCTTCTTCATTCCTTTACTTTTCTAACCTTCTCTTTTCTTACTTACTCTATCTTTTAGACATAACTTATTTATTTTAACCTTACCTTTTTTTTTTTCCCAACTTAACCTAACAAATATATCCCTCCCCTAACTTAACTGTCGTATCATTCTCATCCCATCAGGAACTCATGGATAGGGGAAATAAACTTCTAGTAGGAATAGGCTCTCTGAACTATGTGTGTGTCATGCCTTAATTCTAAATAAGATGCTTGTGTGTTTTATTCTTTTTAATATAATCCACCTTATCTTGCCTGACTTTCCAAACTTCAACCTCAAATTACCCATTAGCAATAATTTCATCTATTGAAACTCATCCATAATTAGTATTTCCTCTAGCTCATAGTTTAAAGCAGTTGCAAGCCTTAGTAGCTAACTCAATTTAACTCTGTCATTACTTTGTTTGTCCTTTCATACTTAATACTAGGTATGCACTTACTTGTCATTCTCATATCAGAAATTATGTATGAATTTGTGCCTACCAAACTCTCAATAACTAGGTCTCCTTGACTGAGTTTCTGTTCCTTATATAACCTTCTAGAACCAAAAGCACAAGCTAAACTTGAAAAGAAAGAAAATATCCTCTTATATTCAACTACACCCGATAGTCATATTATAACGTTTCACCTAAGTTTCTTGGTCTTTCTCTCAAAATTACATCATCTCCTAGCACAATTATGCTCTACCTATAAGGTATCATCCATGAACCCTTTGAACCCTTTGTACCATTTTCCTTCTTGACATAATATTTTATAATTTATTAACTTTACTTATACTCGACCTATGATTCATATCTATCATCGTTTTATTGTGCCCTTAACTTTTGTTGATTCTGAAAGATTTCTCTCACTAATAAATTCTTCCAATACTAATTCCACCTTATCTAGGGTCATTAATTTGATCCTTGAACTTTCTAGTGATTTATAACCATCGGACACTTTGTCACTACCGTTCTACCCTACTATTGTCCTCGTTATTGCTTCACTACAAAGTGATTATCCGTGATCACACTAAAAATGTTTGCCCGACATTCATGAACCTCTAACTACCTTCTCACTATCTCAAAAGTCTAACCTAAAACCTATGTGTGTCATTATCTATCATTCTTTTCCTCATCATACCTATTTGATCCCTTAGTGACTTTTATTCAACTTTTGCTTACTAACTTCTCTTTCTCTACCTATTTAGGTAGTCCACATCTCATCGCACACCTTCTAACATTTACTCATTATTATTGTATTCCATACCTCCATCACTTTTCTCACTAATGTGGTCCCATTTTGGGTTTTCCATCCTTGTCATTCTCCTTGCCAAGAATAACACTTAGCCTATCCTATATCTTAACTTTGTTTCTTTTATTATGCGCTCTTTAGGTTGTCCTTTCATTTATTTCCTTTGTCTTACCCAAAATAGAACTTGACTATTCTATCCACGGTTCCATTCTTTTTCCTAACATAGTATTTGTACTTGCTAACTATATCTTTAGAGTCTCTATCAGCGTTATCATATATGTCCTGCTACTCAGTTTGGTCCTTTGACCACTCTAGCTAGTACTTCCACTAGCATTTAGATTATATTGCATCTGCAATTGTCCAATTGTCCAAACTTTCATTCTGCACTTTCTTTATCCATTGGCCTTATGATTTATCTTCGCTAATTTATTACTCTTAACACTATTATAATTAGATTATACTATTGTTTTGAATAATTTGAAATTAAAAAGAAATTCGACAATCAGTCATACTTTTATTGTATGATCTCTATTCTTATCCTTTAGCTTACATAATACCCTTATCTCGAGAGAACTAATTTAACTAATTTTATTATTATTATTATTATTATTATTATTATTATTTTCCATGTTTACTCAACTAGCCAAAACTTAAGATTAGCACCCAAACTCGTCATCCAATTCAAAGGATTTACATCCATCATGATCTGATTATATATGATTCCTATAATGGAACTTGTATCCTCTCTAGGATACCCGAGCCAACTACTCTCTACCACACTCTACAGTCCCATCTGGGACACTATTCCATAAGTCATCATTATCAGTAATAACCTTCGATCCATTCTGAAAAGATAGGACTATATCCAAACTTGCTGCAACAAAGGTACTACATCTACCACCTTGCCAGAACCATGTCAAGTTAATGACTCTTTTATCATATCATAGCTCTATAAATCATCAATTCATAGTTTCGACCTTCTCTAGGTAGTAGAGTTGTACTTTATTCCATACTGATACACACAAGGTATACTATTCTCACTCTATAAGTGTCACCTTTACTTTGCAACTAGTCCGAAACCTCTGGTCTGATGGCAACTCTAGCTCATGCTGGGGTAACTGAGTCACTGACTC
Organism: Hevea brasiliensis; assembly: GCF_030052815.1. Taxonomy (NCBI): domain Eukaryota; kingdom Viridiplantae; phylum Streptophyta; class Magnoliopsida; order Malpighiales; family Euphorbiaceae; genus Hevea; species Hevea brasiliensis. The sequence continues at coordinate 103,683,557 of NC_079495.1, read as the reverse complement.
TAGTTATCACCCAACTGTGACCTTTCAATATTCTAACTCTAGACTCTTAACCAAGAGTTCCCAACTCCTCTGCAAATACAGAGCTCTGTTCTGGCATAACTGTACCAAAACAGAAGCCATCTCAAACACCCTCATTATGGAGCACCATGGGGATGCACGCAGCTCTACACAATAATCTCATGTCGTCTTCATGTCTGCAGCTTATAGAGCAGACATCGAGAACATTGTATAGTTACTACGATACGTCCTGACAGACTAGGTCTCCTAATTTCTTATCTCTCCTGAATCTTCTATTATCACAAACTTATTCTGACTGGGTCATCTACTGATGACTGCCAATAGTGGTATCCTTATCCTTATCTAGGGCAACTGTACTTTTAAGACTCACTTTTATGTACTCGTGCCTTACACGAAATGGGCACACCATTTAAACCCATACTGACAAAAATATAACATTTCTTGGAGTACGTATCCTCATGATAGACCTCACATGTCTACTAACTCTATTTCATATTTCTGTGTACTACACGAAAATCAAGACACTAACTGAGGTAATCTTATATTTCCCGAGGTATAACGTAGAATCTAGAAACAAAGAATTACAGGAAAAGACGAAACAGAATCCTATACTCCGCATGTGACTCCTAGTAGACTCTTCCCAACACTTAGATAATTTTTCCTATGAATGGAGCCTAAGCTCGATACCACATTTGTCACGACCCAACCTATGGGTGACCCAAGACTAGGACACAGGCGACCCTAAAGCCCCCGAGGCCCGTAGTAAGCCTAACTGTTCATTAACCCAACTCTAAGGCCCATTTGGGCCCAATTTCAAGAAACCAAACGGACAGAGTCCGGCCATAAAATGGACTTTCCAACGGGGAGTTTTCGACTCACCCGAGCTGTAAACATAATAAATACTCAATTGGGGAGCTCAACTCACCCTCCACATACTCATATCCTCATAAAAATAAATGGGAGCTCAGCTCCCTCATCCAATCCATCAAACATACATATCATTATACGTTTGTGTCCAACATGATAATAATATTACAGACCATAATAAAATAAATACTTCTAACACATGCGGAAATTCTATGAGTAAATAAAATTACACAAATATTGATAAAAAAACTTAGAAGGAGAAAAGCAGGTTAACCAAAAATAAAATCCTCCTGTAGCCTGAAAAAAATATTGAACAGGAGTGAGCGTTCGACTCAGAGAGTAAAATATCAATTTTAACCATAATCTCTATAACTATCTAAAACTAATGCACCATGTAGAGTGAAATGCAACATCAACATCATTTTCACATCATAACATCAAAAAGGTAATTTGGAGCACTCACGCACCCTGTAGCATCAATCATAACATATGGGAGCTGATCCCCTATACAGCTCTCTTAAATCCAACCTGGTGCCAGCGATGAACTCAAGCCGGACTTTCGCTTAATAAACTAAATCGAGGGTCCCAGCGAAGAACTCAAGCCGTGACTACCCCTCGAAGGATCGGGTCCCAGCGAAGAACTCAAGCCGTGACTACCCGTCCTGTCCATAGTCCACACCAAATCACACGCACACCAACGCATGCACACTACTCCAAATTACCACAACAACATTCATGGCACGTTAACAGTTATGAATGCAACATAAGTCGTGCCTAGAGTTTAACTATATAATATAGGCATATAAGTGATGCATGGGCATGCTGAACATATAATAATATCGAAATTACAATTAAAATTAATATTTTACTCACAGACTTGACGGTGGTCACTGAGGCGGCTGGGCGGAGGAAGAAGGCTGTCCCGGCTCACCTGACAATTTTATTACAATCATTTAATACAAATGACTCAATACAAATCAAGAAAAGACCCAATACGTCCTAAGTCATGCCGAAAATCCAGCAGAGTCTCCCTTATACCTAGGACCTACCCAACCTGTAAAATGGCTCAAAACACACTTCTATATCCACAATCCATATATCCACAACTCAATCACATCACACAGCCCCTCCTGGGCCCATCAAATCAATCATCCATCACAATATGTAAAATTTCAATTTAGTCCTTATAATTGATCATTTTTGCAAAAACTGCTCAAATAAGCTCTAAAAATTATAAAACTACGCTCATGTCCTTAGAAATATTACTAAGCTATTGCAAAAAGAATCGTAATTTTCTAAGCTACCACGAATATTTTATGGATTTTTAATCCTATTTAAGCACTAGAAAATTACGAAAAAGAAAGGTTCGGATTTACCTTTGCCGATTCCGACTTCGGGAACGTGCTCGGGATGCCTAACAATGGTGGGGTAGCCAAAATCTAGATCCAATTCGGAGACTTTTCCTGTAGCTGGTCTGTCTGGCCGGAAATTCACAGATCCGGACAACTGTCGAATTTCCGCGAATTGAGGATACCTACACGAAGCCCAATAATAATATATAAAAAAATCAGGGGTGTTACAAAAGGTCTACATATGGTTTTTATCGATTTGGAAAAGGCTTATAATAGTGTTCCAAGAGATGTCTTATGGAGAGTGTTAGGACAAAAGAGGGTATCTATTAAGTACATACAAGTGTTAAAAGATATGTACAAAGGAGCAACTACTATTAGTGTTATTAAAGGCGCCAAAAGGCGGTGGGCGAGGAGGCGAGGAGGCGAGCCTAGCCAAGCGGTGCCTCGCCTGGGATCATAGTTATTAAAGGCGCGCCTCAGGCACGCCTCAGGCTCAAGGCTCACCAGGCTCGAACCCTAGTGCCTTATGCGCCTAGGTGTGCGCTTTTGTTCCAGGCACAAGGTTCTAGAAAGGCATGCTTTCTTTATTTTTATCTTTAGCGAGCACTTTTATTAGCAAAAAGGACAACCATTTAAACTCAAACCAGTAAACCTAATTCAAGATATATGCCAAAGGAAAAAAAAAAAAGAAAAGCATCACATTTATTTGATTTTTATGAACTTTTTAAATTTTTTACTTTTGCGCCTCACCTTCCTTGGCGCCTTAGTGCGCCTTGAGCCTTTAATAACTATGCCTAGGATAAGAGAGGTGAGCGCTTCTCTTGCCACAGCAAGGAGGCGCCAGGTGAGGCCTCTCTCATGTTACCTCTTTATTTATTTATTTATTTATTTTATTTCTGTGTTTTAAAAGGAAAAATACCCAACCTTTTCTCATTTTCACACTGCAGCAGCCAAAGAAACAGTAATTTTCTGTGAAAATTTAAAAAAAAATAAAGAAAGGAAGGAGTAGATGGAAGAAGAAGCAGAATCACGTTTTGGCGAAAATCCAAGGAAGAAGAAACAAAATGAAATACAGCAGGTTGGTGGCGATAAATTGATGGCAATAAATTGGAGTGAGAGTAATTGGAGTAATTAGGTAGCTTTACTACATTGGTGGCTGGTAAAAATAAATTGGAGTAATTGGTGGAGTAATTAGTTGACTTTACTATGTTAGTGGAGTCATTAGTGGCAGTAATTATAATAAATATAATTTCATAAAATAATTATAATAAAGACAAAGTAATTTATAAGCATATTTGAAAATTATATTATTCTAGTAGTTAATAATAATAATAATAATAATAATAATAAATGATTTTAAATTTGAATATATATATATATATATATATATATATATATATATAATTTAGGCTATGTCACGGCGGGGCGCCTCACTTTAAAAAGGCATCGTCTCGCCTTTGGCCTCGCAAAAAAGGCAAGGCGAGACCCTATCGCCTTAGCGTCGCCTTTCACCTTAATAACTATCTACTATTGTGTGCACAGGGGGAGGGGACACAAGAGATTTTCCTATCTCAATTGGATTACACCAAGGTTCAGCTGTAAGCCCTTACCTTTTTACATTAGTTCAAGATGAATTGACGAAACATATACAAGAGATACCCCTTGGTGCATGCTGTTTGCGGATGATATAGTTCTGATAGATGAGACGCGAGAAGGAGTCAATAAAAAGCTAGAGCTTTGGAGAAGTACTCTAGTGTCAAAGGGCTTTAAGTTAAGTAGAACGAAGACAGAATACATGCATTGCAAGTTCAGTGAAGGCCGAACTTGGGATAGGGAAGGAGTTAGTTTGAATGGAGTGGTATTGCCCCAAAGTAATCACTTTAAATATCTCGGCTCAATCTTTTAAGTAGATCGGGGATGTGAGGAGGATATTAGTCATAGGATTAAAGCCGGATGGTTGAAGTGGAGACGTGCCATGAGAGTTTTATGTGATCGCAAGATTCCTAACAAGTTGAAAGAAAAATTTTACTGTACAGCCACTTAACTGGCCATATTATACGGTGATGAGTGTTGAGCAATGAAAGAGTCGTATGTGTCTAAGTTAAGAGTTGCGGAGATGAAAATGTTAAGATGGATGAGTGGCCATACTAGACTAGATAAAGTCCGTAATGAGAGTATTAGAGAAAATGTAGGAGTGGTGCTTATTGAGGATAAGTTGAGAGAAGGGAGATTGAGGTGGTTTGGTCATGTGAAGCGTAGACATACGGAGGCTCCAGTTAAACAAGTAGAACACATTGGGTTAGAGGATAGAAAGAAAAGAAGGAGTAGACCTAAATTGACTTGGAGGAGAGTAGTACAACATGACTTAGAAGCATTACACATTTCTGAGGATTTAACCTAAAATCGATTTTAGAGTGGAGAAAGAGAATCCATATAGTCGACCCCAATAAATTTTTGGGATAAAGGCTTGGTTGAGTTGAGCTACATATATTTTAATGATGTTTTAAAATTTGTATAAAAATATTCAAATTTTAAATGTTATTATTAATTATATTTTTCTAAATGAATAAATATATTTTTAATATTTATGAAATTTAAATATATATTAAAAAATAAATAAACATATTATTTATAAAATTTATTTTATAAATAAAAAGGTTTTTAATGGGTCAATTTCTTCTGGACCTAACTATTTTACAAATTTTAGTTTATTGTATAAGGGTGGGCTTTGATTTATGGCCATAAATTATGGGCCAGCCCACTTTCTATTGACTGGGTCACTGGTTTAACCAGTTGGGTCACATGGGTCATTAGTTTAACCAATTGGGTTGCTCGTTTTTTTACTTTCACTTCCTTATCTGATTCAAATGAAAACCCTGCCCGGTTTAGTGCCTGGTTCACGGGGCAACCCACACTCTGGGCTGGGTTTGATAACACTGCTCTGGATAATCCATATATGATTTTGATGTAATTTTCCTGTTCAATCATGTGCTTGTTCCATAATCCTTAACATACTATAATTCCATGGTGAACCATATAATTTATAATGAAAAGAAATGCATATCTTTGCACAACTTCCTACATGGTTATTAACTGATAAGTTTGCATATATAAATTTTGGCGTGTCAAAAATTTTACATTGATTCTTTTGCTGTTTTGAATGTAATCAATTTTTTTTTTTAGGTTTCTTTACCATGCCTCAGTTAGTCAGCAGAATTGGGGTCGTTGGTGTGACTGTCATGGCTGTTTTATCTGGCTTTGGAGCTGTGAATTTACCATACAGTTATTTGTCCCTCTTTATTAGGTAGGTACATGCTATGATTTTAGCTTCTTTCTGTGCAACTCCCAACATTTTTTCTCCACTCTTTTGCTTTTAATTCACTGTAATTATGCATTTCATGCATTCTCGGCTTCACTTTCATGGTTGCTTGATGTACGGCAGCTTGTAGGACTGAATGTTGAGGATGGATTTTTGGTTATTTGAAAGCTAGAATGAGTGGAAATTTAGATGCACAATTAGGATTTCTTGAATGGTGGGATTGAGCAGGTGAAATTAAACAAGAAAGAGAAGATTTGGGGATGCCTGCAGTGCAAATTAGGCACAGTTAACAGTAACACAAGAACACTGAATGGTAAAATAATGGAGTTTAGGCTTCACATCTAAATTTTGTTGGGCATCACACGAAAATTCCCATAGGTGACACCCAAGGTAGAATTGCATCACACAATCCAAATTAGAATAGCTGCTAGTATTTAATTCAATTAAAAACTGAATTTTAAGCATTGCAATTATAGCTATTTAAGGACTTAAACTAATCCTCAACCTTAAAGACGCTGACATTATTTGCTTCTTTATTATTATTATTTTTTTTCCTTTTCCTTCTTCCTTGGAAAGTCTTATATCTAACTAAACAAGATAAAATTATATTCTAGGAATTCACTTTTCCAGGGATTCAGGAATGTTGTATTCTATTGACCAAATGCTTCATTTATATTATGCTGTTTGACTAGGCTTTCTTGGTATTAAAAGTAATGAGCTAGATTTTTTAATAATAATTGCACTATATTTTCACTTTCCTTAGGAATTCACTTTTCCAGGGATTCAGGAATGTTGTATTCTATTGACCAAATGCTTCATTTATATTATGCTGTTTGACTAGGCTTTCTTGGTATTAAATATAATGAGCTAGATTTTTTTAATAATAATTGCACTATATTTTGTTCCTGTTATAATTAAATGATTACTAATTTTCTGCAAATTTTTGTCCTTAATGTGGTAGAGAAATTGAGGAATCAGAGATCAAGGCTTTGGAAAGGCAATTAATGCAATCAATTGAAACTTGTGTTGCAAAGAAAAAGAGAATTATTCTTTCTCAAATGGAGATGGAGCGAATTCAAGGATCAGAAGAGGTTTCTTATCTTAGTATATTTATTATCATTGCTTTTATGTTATTGCTTTGTTTTTTATTCAACAACTTTTGGATGTGAACCACTTTTTCACCAAATTTATGTATGTTTTTCATGAGATTTTCCGTAACATTTTTTTGGTATGTGATTCATGATTTTCTCAGATTTAATGTTCCATAATTGTCATGGTATCATTTACACAGTATGGAATTGTGCTTCTGAATCCTAATATACACATTAACATGTATCACACGATATGCTTTTATGGTAGAAGTGAATTTAGAGAAATATAAGGAAAAAGAATCTAACTTTGGCAGGGTTGTGTTGTAGAAATTAATGGTTGTTTGCACAAAAATTCTGCTGAAGGCTTAGACTATCTTATTGTTTTGAGTCTGACTACATGAATCTCTTTTTCTCTGTTGTGCTTTATTTAGGGCCAAATTTACGTGCTGTTGCCTAATTGTTTTCTGCCATTTCAACCCATGCAATTTTTAATCTATCATTCTTGTTACGTGAATTCACCCATTCTTCTGTATTTGTTGATACTTATTGGACATGACTAAACAATCTAAAACAACCCTTTAGGCTTTAGCTTATATTCATGGGGTATCTTGCTGTCTTCCTCTGAATGGTTCCATGTTTTTTTGTCTACTACTACTTTATGTTTCCATATATCTTTCTTAGGATTTCACTTTGGGTCCACTCACTTTGTGGACATGCTGTTTATTGAATACTTGCTCCTTTTTCAAATGCTAAAAGTTAGACACATGCATTAGATCAATTTATGCAGAATAGAAAAGATAAAAGAATTATTACATCATAAAGGCCCTGAGATTTTCAGTCCTAATGGATGGAGAATTGGAGATGGTAAGGCAACACAAGCTCAGTATAACAAACGACAACAACAACAACAACTAAACCTTAATCCTAAACTAGTTGTGGTTGACCATATGGATTTTTTTGCCTTTTGGCTCTGTCACTGTCAGAAGCCAGGTCCACATCAATATCCAAAACTTGTAAATCTTTTGATACTACTTCCATCCACATCATCTTAGGCCTCCCTCCTTCCCCTACTAACCTATCACACTTTCATACTGGGGAATTTGATTCTATGCGTTGTACATAATCAAACCATCTTAGACAACCCTCTCTCATTTTATCTCTAATACTAGCTCATTGATTTTGAAAAAATGTCTTTGAATAATTTTAAGAACCATTCTCTCCTCTATAAAAAAGGCCAAATCCCGTTACCATTGCCTGGTGTTACGTTATAATTTAGGAGTATTATCATTAGAAACCCTAAAAAGGTCTAATCCATATATAATTGGTAACTTTAGCTTATTCTTCATATTCTCAAAATTTTTTACTTATTTCAATTTTTATTCCCCCACCCCCCCCCCCCCCCCCAAAAAAAAAAAAAAAAAAAAAAAAAACAGTTGCTATCAATAGTCCCAATCGATACATATGGCTCACTTCAGGTTGTGTATTGCAGAAGTTAAAGGCTAGATCTTTCTTCAATCGAATAGTTGGAACAGTTGTACGATCAGTTCAAGATGACCAAAAGGAGCAAGGTTATTTTACCTTTTTCCTTGCAATCATTGCTTTTGTAGATCCTCAAATGTGGTTTTTAATAGATTTTCATTCATCTTTTTTGCACACATCTTCAACTGTCATTACTTTTGCTGGTAGGTTAATAATTTCAACACCATCTGGCATTCAGATATTCTTCATTTTCTTTTCACTTCAGTAACTGTATGCTGTCATCTTGATTTCCATGTACAGGGTGTTCAAAGTATACAAAATATAAGCATTTAATATTGAAAATTTTCATGTGCAAGGTGTTTAAGTTATTGATAAATGTTCATCTTCAAACTTGTCAGATTCTTTTTCCTCTGGCTTGTGTTTGTTTTCATCTCAGTATTGTTTTTGAAATTTGGTTTTGTCATTAACTCTCTGTTGCTTTTAATATTTGGCATTGCTGAATTGCATGATAGAGTTTTGTTTCTGTGATTCTGTCCACAATATAAGCATTAGGCTTTTAATTTCTAAAGATTTTGTCACATATCTGTTTTATCCTTTCCTGTTCTTTTCTATTGATTCTTAATAATATTGTACCTGTTCGTTCTGCAGATATTAAAACCATGGAAGCAGAGGTACAAGCTTTGGAAGAGCTTTCAAAGCAGCTTTTCCTAGAGATATATGAACTTCGCCAAGCTAAGGTACATGTCTAGGGCATGCTGCTGCAATATGTCTCATTCATTAACACTATTTCAATATCTTTAGCGGCTTAGGGGCTAAAATTTGAAACTATTTAATATTTTTGGAGGACTGGTATGGGCTGGATTTATGCGATTGTAGAACGATCAAGGGTTCTAATGAGTAAAAAGAATTACCTTAAGATATCTTCGATTCATCTTAATAAAGTCAGACTTACTAAGTCTGACTAAACCCTTGAAACAAAGAAACATTTCATCATCTCCTAAAAAATGCCTTTTTTTATTTTTATTTTTTTTGGGGGGGGGTTAGGGGAGGATGGTTCCTATGATCCATGTCTAAGATTTTCTGTTTTTTATTTTTTAATTGTCATGCGGTATCTGCTCTATAAAGAATTGGTTTGGTATTGTAGTGTTTGACTAAACATTCCAGTAAATCTTTATTATATTTCTAAACCCATTTAAATGAAATCTTCTTTTGCAGTCTGTTTAAGATATATAATCATACGCTGGATGGGTATGTGTGTGTAATTTTAATTGTTTTTCGTGTTTTTGACCTCTTGGACTTGTTTATTAACTCTCTTTTAATAAAAACAAATGTGTTTATATGTGTTTGCTCTATTTCACGTGAAAAAACAATATATCTATTTTGAGAAATGCACCCATGTTTACTAATTAAATCTTATTTTATGATCTATGATTTTCCCCCCTTTCTTTCTTAATGTTGACTCTCTTTTTAACCAGTTCTCAGGTTTATTCTTACTTTGCAGGAGGCAGCTGCTTTTTCTCGGACCTGGAGGGGTCACATGCAGAATCTACTTGGCTATGCATGTTCTGTCTATTGTGTGTATAAAATGATCAAGGTATGGTTATCACATTGCTTGACAGGTGTTCAATATCTTTTGGGATACTTCATTTCAGTGAAAGGTTATCATGTAATGTGAAAGAAGTTGTCAACATGAAGTGAACAGGACTTCTTCTTTAATTAAAAAGATATTCCTCAAGTCCCCTCACAAACAGAGAAAAAAGTCTGATTTTTCAGTAAATTATACCCACCCTTGTCATCTACAGTTAGAATATAAATTGTCACAAGGTATTGAATGAAAATCTTTTTGGTTTATTCATTGCACACAATTCTACCATTGGCAATGCTTTTCTTTTTTTTTTTTACTTTTTCCTCAATGAAAAGGAATTTTGGATTGGTCATTCAATGTAATTCTTTTTTCTTATTTCAATTTCATGTATGAATAAGGTGACTGATTACTGTACTTACTTTTGCAGTCTTTGCAAAGCGTTATTTTCAAGGAGGTAAAATGGTTCCTTCTTACTTGCTCAACTTTGTGTTTCCATTATAGTTTCAAACCTAAGCATTTTGCACTTTATTGTTATTGTAAATTGTAAATAATATGTTTTTTTACAGGCTGGCTCAGTAGATCCTGTGACTAGGACTATCAGCATATTCTTGCAGTTCTTTGATATAGGAATCAATGCTGCATTACTATCACAGGTCAGTTAAAAATAACTTTTAAATCACACCTCCATTTTTCATAGTGCAGTTGCAAGATATGACTTAGGAGTAACTTTGCCAGTATTTGGGGTCTAGTACTCAAATGCAAAAATCAAATGAACTTTCTGGTGCTTTTGCTGTTAGTATTGTTGACTGCTTTTTTAAATGTTAAGTATGTTCATGGCTTAGACCACTGTCTTACACATTCGTTTGTTGTACAGTACATTTCGTTGTTATTCATTGGAGTGTTGGTTGTTATATCAGTTCGGGGGTTCTTAACCAATCTGATGAAGGTAATTTTGCTTTTTCTTTTATCAGTTTTTGCAATTTATGCGCTATAGGAGTCTGTCTAGAGGGGTGAATTTCAGCCTTTAGCTTGTGGATGAATGGCTGTATTTTGTCTATGCAAGTGTTGAACAAAAAAAAGATGCTATATGAATAATTCAATTCAACTCAACTTAATCTCATTTCCAATTTAGTTGAGGTCTGCTAAGTTTTGGGTTATTTTATATGGCATCTCCCCTGCCCCAGTCCCCACCCAAATGAAAGATTTCGACCTTGTTTGGGTTGATGTACCCGGCTGCTAGCCCAGATAAAGGACAACGGTTAAATTAGGTGAAATAGTTTGAAAGTAATTGAAAAGTAAAATGGAAGCAGCTTATCTTGGAGATTGACTAGAAGCGTTTGCCTGTGTGCAGTTTTTCTTTGCAGTTTCCAGAGTAGGGAGTGGATCTTCAAGTAACGTTGTACTTTTTCTGTCTGAAATTATGGGAATGTACTTTGTCTCTTCTATTCTTTTGATAAGGAAAAGCTTAGCAAATGAATACAGGTATGATGATGGTTTGGCCCAAAGGCTATATCATTTTTTTTTTTTTTTGCCTTTTTGTATAATAACTTCATTTTTTACTTTCTAGTGAACACCTGAAATTTGTCGGCTGTGTTCAATTGGGCTAGCTAACATACATCAAGAAGATGCTATTTGAATCCTATTGCCAGAGGAACCAGAAATTACTCCAAAACATATGTGCAATCAGGAAAAAAAAAGGGCTTGTGTTGGAAAGCTTATCAGCCAAATTGCAGTAGCATTGCAATGTTCAAGTCCCAAGAACAAAAAAATGTTGATTCAAAATTTCTTTTTAATAGTTTCCAGCAGTGAAAAAGACCCCCAATCCCTGTTTTTTGGTTGATAAAAGCAAACCAAGTAAATGTGACGCCAAAATCACAAGAGTAGAGATGAGATTTCCTTCCCTTGAATGCATATATATAAGTAGGATCAGGTGGCTGCATATATATGAGTAGGATCAGGTGGCTGCTAATTAATCATTCGATGCATGATTATAAATGACAAGGACCTTATTCCCACATAATCATACTGCATGTGAAGTTGCAAACTGTTCTTGATTTTATCTAATGGGGTATCTCTTGGCAGGATGATCATAACAGATGTATTGGGAGGAGATATTCAGTTTGATTTCTATCACCGGTGGTTTGATGCCATCTTCGTAGCAAGTGCTTTCCTTTCTCTGCTTTTGCTTTCTGCACATTATACATCACGACAATCTGACAAACACCCAGTTGATTGATATACTCATCGTGCAAGTATCAGTCAATGAAATATCTTAGTTCTTGATCAATTGAAGCAGCTGTAAAAAATTTCCCAAATTTGAATCATCACATGACCAGTTCTTAAGCCTTTAATCAATATGACAGTACAGGTATCGATTTTGCATGCTTTTTTGTTGCTTATTATTTCTTTTTCTTTTTACACGTCAAGAATGACAAATATTTGTGGCTTATTGCAGATAAAAAAAATTACTGAAAATGCAGTGAAAAGATTATAGGACACTGTAGACAAGGACTTAATTTTACAGAGTCAACAGTGGTTTTTGTGTATTCATCAATGTGTAATAGAACTTTTGTAATTAACTTTGATTGACGATGATGTGTTACTCAAATACCGGATTCCATTTATTCATAAGCTTTCAACTTGTTCTTCCTATTCAACTGTAAATTCTAACAGTTGCATTGGCAGTCATTATAATGCAGTAATGATGGTATGTGTGGCGGGGGAAATTTTAAAATACTTCCGGTACATTTTTCTCTTACAAAAAATGTGAGTCCTCCATAAAGTAAAGACAGTGGCTCCATAGCATGTGCGCTAGATGTATTGAGTAATAGAGTCATATTGAGGCAGGTTCACGGCGCTGTGGCAACGGAAGTTTGTACAGGATTCTCTCCTACTTTTGTCTGAGTGTTTCTGTTCAAGGTTTCTAACTTTCTACTATCTCCCTAGTACTCTTTCTACTCAAATTTCAACTTAGAATATCTTCGTGCATATTGAGAAAGATTTAGTAACATAAATGCTAGTACTTTCCCCCCTTTATTGTAACACAGAAGATAGACAAACATTAAAATTGCCTACAAATGATCTGTTCTATACTCAAATTAATGGGATCATTAATTTTTATTTCATCAAACAGAAGAAGAAAACATCAATATGATTTTTTTTTATTTTTAGGAATATAATATGATTTATTTTGGAATCCCCTTTATTGAATAGAATCTGTCCCAGCTTCCAAACAAAAAAAGTTTACATATCAAACTGACAAGTATATCAGTTACGGTCAAGGTCATGGCATCTGATACCTATTTTCAATAGCATAGTAGGTAAGGCTGAGTGGGCTACAACATGAGAAAAGGCAAAGCAACAAAATCATAACACACAGCTGGGCTGTAGAATAGAAATTGAGTGTCAAAGCGTTTTTTAAACCAGATACCCACTAGTTGAACCCTCCTAATTCAGTTCAGTCATAAATTGATAAAATATAATCTTAAAAATCAACGTTTTTCATTGTTTTCAGGGGGGAAAATTAAAAAAAAAAAAAATAAAAGAGACAACATTCACCGATTTGAAACAATGCCACAGAAGGGACATAAATATCGTGTATGTCATTAAGGGACTTTCTTAGGCAATCTGTGTTTTCCAAATGGAAGAAGGAATGGGGGGAACTGGTGCGAGTTGCCAGCCATAATCTTCTATTCCTAATGGAAGACAATTTAGGTTGGAACAAATGCCCTTCCCCTACCATCTTACCATTGCCAATTCCCCCTAGTCAGTGTGTCTAAATCTAATATCTGGTCTGCTAAAAAGTTTTCCAATAAAATCTAACCAACCACCCCAGAAACCAAAAAAATAATTCTCATTGGTTTAAACCACCGAGGACTATCCAAGGACTGAAAATTTTTTCAAAGCTTGAGATTTTTGCTCCAGCTCTGCGCAAGCTTCATCAAGCCATTTCGACCTTGGCTGAGCTGCTTCGTGGATCACTCATGAGGCAGCGGCGGCGTTATGACTTACAAGCAGCAAATATGTACATCTCCATATCATTAATCTGCCCAAATTTCTATGTTCTCCACCACGCAATTTGTGCCATTTAACTTCATATCCTTCAGTAAAAAGTATAAAAGTACTAGGATTTTCTCTAAAATGTATTTATTTATTACGACAGTTTCAGCCCTTGGTCCTTCCATGAATTGTTCTGCCACTAAACTTAAGCAAGCCACCTTTCTCCTAACTCTAAACCCTTAAGAAATGATCAAGCTATGCTTCAATTGGCTTAAACCAGAAAGCACGGCATCAAAAGCCAATTTCCTCATATCACTTGTAAACCAAGCCGTAAACCTCTAACAAGGGAGCAAAAGCATATTTGGGTCATCATCGAGATTTTGTAGAATTTCCAACATAAATACTTTTCTTTAGGTCACTGGACATTACATCCAAACATAAGAACTTAGAATGCAGCAGGACATTCAGTTATATCCTATCCTCACCTTTGAAGCTTTCATTTAATCCCCATTCCACAAATGAAAAGTATGCACTAGCTTCTAACTTTCAATAACAAATTCAACGTAGGGCAGAGAGAGCAAAAGAATTGAGAGCATGAAACAACCACAAAAATATGACTCCAATAAAAGTAGTTGTCTAGTACAACTACTAATACTACTATAAATAAAAGTTAGATAACAAGAATGAATGAATATCATCCTTAGAGGCAAAGGCTTGTCTGTAGTAGTGTAGTTAATGAACGTAAAGGGGCTTAGATTGAATCATTATGAATTCTCAATGTCAATGAGTCGATTATGATCATCTAAATGCCATAAAATAAATAAGAACCGAAAAAAGAAAAATATTACAAGTTAACATTGTAAACTTTTCAACAAAAATTATACCGAAAGAAAAAGTGTCACCTTCCCCAATCAAGCATTTGATTAAACACGTGTCAAAGTTTGCACCAAAGACAAGTATGTGCCAAAGCATTAGCATCCCATTACCGCACAATTGTATACAAAAGCACCTGCTCGCTCCTTGACAGCAAGAACATTCCATTCTGGCCCATCCATACTTCTATCTTGTGGATCCCAAGAATGCAGCACAATAACTTCACCTTCAGGACCTCTATGCCCTCCAATCACTAATAAGCTGCTACCACATGCTTTAAATGCTAATCCCCAACCATGAGAAGAGTCAGCCCTCACTGGCAATTGCTTGACAACACTCCATGAATTATTAGTCTTGTCATATTTCTTGACCTCATTTGTTGCTTGATCAGCAGAGTAAAGTTGATTATTTACAACAGCAACCAGAGGCGGAGAACGCATGGCAGGATGACCCACACTGGAAACAGGGTACATGTTCTCTATCCTCCTCCATATTCTTGTCTCAAGGTTATACTCCTCACCACAACTTAAACATTCTGTTTGGCTTGACATACCCCCAATGACATAAAATTTCCCATCCATAAATAAGCCCGAACACAGCTTACGTGGCAAGTTCATATCTGGTAAATTCTGCCACACACCTAGTTCAGAATTGTAAAGCTCTGCAGATCTAAGAATGCGTCCATTCTTGTCGCTTCCCCCAGCAATAATGGCAATTTCTCCAAGGCTACTTGAACCAAATAGACAACGAGGTAAGCTCATAGGAGGGCATCTAGACCATTCATGAGAAAGTAAGCTGTACATCCAGATAGCAAATCCTGACAGCTCACGACCAAAAACAAGTAGTTCAGTCCCTACCGCAAGAGACTCCTTGTCTGCATAAGTAAAACATTCATCACATGGCATCCTAGGTAATCGCATCCATCTTTGCCTGATGGGATCGAAAGCTTCCCAGGGCATTAAAATACAAGCTAAATAAATCCAGTGTTCCATAACCCCAAGCCGCCGTCTCAATCTATATAAATATCCACTTCCAAGCAGTGCTTTGAATTTTTTATTCACACAAGCCAGATTTGGGTAATCTGATCTGCAGCTCCAAGCAAAGATATCTAATGCCGTGTCATCATGAAGACCAGGCAAAAAACTATCATCTGACGCTTGGCCATCATGATTCTCTCCAGTTCTTCCCAAGACTGAAGATTTCATTTCCTTTAACAATATCTGCTCCAACTCAAAACCAAGCATCTGTCTTTCAAGCAACCATTTCCCTACATCTTTGGGATTAACATTTCTAGATAAGAGGAAGGAAGCCAGTGACTGCAAATTTTTCTGGGAAAATCCCAAGTCTTCCTCCAAGTAGGCAGGAAGCTGAGATGCAACACAATTCTGTAAAGTAACAGTTACTGGTGAATCACCACCAGCCCCTTCCACCTTCACTTTGGGTTGCTTAAGTGCGTCTCTGAACACCATTGTAAACAGCGTACGTTCTAAACAAGCAACCCCAAAAAAATGTCACAGGTGGTAATTAAGGAACCAACATAGCAAACAGTGCTACTAACAAGAACCTCAAAACTTAAGCAATCACAGGTCACAACTGAGAGAATTTACAAATTTTAGAAATTGAAAGTAATGAAGCTAAGGTCAAAATAAGATCTCTGTTTAAACAGTGGCCCATCTACCGCAAACACAAAAAGAGTCCATATAGATCCTCCAGGCATCAAATCTAGCAAGTTATACACTAAATAATAACATGCAATTATAGAATTATACCCAAAACAAAGAAAGAAAAGATCCAAGGTGCAAAAACGAAAAATTCATAATCCAAAACTACCTCGAATCGCGCCGCCTCAAATCCAACAATTCTTGTATCGAATTCCGCACGAAAAAACACAAAACCAATCCGATCACTCACTCTTTCAAAAGGTAAAAGCAGCTTTAAGCTTCTTCAACCCTATCATCTCCTCCCTCTCTCCACATCAATCAAACTGTTACGACACCTACATAATCCTGTATGTTTCTCTCTGCTGAGAGAGAGAGAGAGAGACAGAGAAAGAGAAAGGCGTTGCTTTTCGTTATCTGCAAATTATTAAGCGTTTTCGGCATCGCACCCAGTAAATTTAAAAAGGAATTTTAATTAAAAACAAAATTAAAAAAAAAAAGGATTTTTGATTCTTTTGTTATAGTTTTTAACGTTTTCTCTGTTCTTTTTTTTTTTTTTTTTTAGTGTTTAACCGCTGCTTCGTAAAATCTCTGCTTTCCTTTTTTTTTTTGTTTTTCACAGTTTGACGGGTCAGCTCTTCCCTTCTCTTCTTTTGGTTATTGGCTTTGGCTTCTTTCATAGTGCAAAGCGCTTCTAGTGATGTGCACGTGCCTCTTGTCTTTCTTTCTCACTTGGTTTTGTAAAAAAAAAAAAAATCTTTTATAATAATTATAATAATAATAACCAATGATATAGCCACTAAAATAGTGTCAAAAAGCAAGGGACAGATAATTGACTATCAAGTAATATATAATCTGAATTGAGTAATTATGAGATATTTAGATAGAAAGTTAAAACTCGGATGGAGAGTTATTTGCTCAATGTATTTGAGAATATTCAAATCACTTTGCAAAATAAGAATCTAGACATATCTACTGAAATCAAAGATTCATTCACACTAGTACTTTCAAGCATGATGGACTTTTAGTCACATTCAACTACTAACTCCTAATCTTATCATGTATTTATATCAAAGCTTATATAGGTAATTGTATGTGCACTAATCAGTTAATCTTATTCATTTTACAGTCCAATTCCCATTAGTGATTTCGGCATAGGAATGGACTCAAATTCGACATTTATTACCCGCATAAGAGGAGAACAATATCAACAATTAACTTTTGTCCTGCAAGCACATGGACTTAAATCATGTTCCAAAACTCTAAGCCCAACTTCCTTACAAAAACCCTAATATCGAAAAAATAACACTAGAAGCAGTTGAGTTTTCTCTTATAATGGAGGACTAAACTCGTGGTGACACCAAAAAACACAAGAAGCTAGAAGACTAGGGCAGTCGAGAACCAAGTGTAAAAACATAGTGTAGCTCTAGAATTAACTTAACCATGCAAATCTTGAGAACAAACTCTCATCGAGTTAGGACTCTTCCTTCGGAGGTTCACCGGGTGGCAAGCAAAGTTTCATAGGCTCTCATAGCCACTTAAGAGACTAAATGCCTATAGATAGCATCAATAATGTCACTCGAACTGTAATACCCTCACTTTAGATAGTCCGTACATTCTACTGTTCCGGTAATCAATGGTTGTCCGGAGAGCTAGAATACCTGAAACTATATTTATACTAGAGTGAGGAGTCATAAAAAAAATCAAATAATAGTAAGAAAAATTAAGAAAAAATTTTAGAAATAAAATAAAATAAAGTTAAATGAGCCGGTGCCCCGGTGATGGGTGACCCTAATGGGAAGTTGCTGTTTTTACAGCTAGTAGCCCTAAATCTGAGGGAAATTGCTTGAAATAATTTTTGAGATTCTAGAGAAGAGTCATTGAGGTTTCGATGGCATTAGAATGCCAAGAAAATGCTTAGAAAATTTTATCAATCGGTACAGACAATTTTAGTCCGTTAAGCAAAACGAATGGCATTTTGGTCATTTCGCCTTCAGAGATTATTTTTTATCAACTTATCCATTTATATAAGTGAATTATATGACAAAAAAATATGAATAAAAATTTATGAAAATTAAATTGAAAATGAATAGAAAAGAAAGAAAAAGAAAATGGAACTAAATACCTAATTATGACATAATATGATATCATTAAAAACTCTCCACCCAATCACAACTTGACAAACTAATTAAAAGGGATAAAAACTAAATAAAAATAGACAAAATGGAAAAAAATAAAATCCGCACTCCCATCTTCAACCAGCTGACCCATAGAGAGAGAGAGAGAGAGAGAGAGAGGAAAGAGTTCCACCATTGATGCTCACCCATAAGCTTATCAAACCTTGAATTTCTACTATAAAATCACCTACTCTCTTCACTAAATTTGATCCTCATACCTTAGAACACCTCTAGGTAGCAAATTGAAGGAGAAATAAAGAAGATTTACAAGCTCAAGTCGGAGCTCCAAAGAGATTAGTGCCCATTATCTCTATCTTTCTTTAAATTCATGTCTAGGAAGTTGAATTCAATTGGAAATGATGAGAAATTGAAATGAAAACCTTTGATATGCACACTTTATATTTTCGGCAACCATAGATAGGTTAGGGCTTTGATGAATTCTTTGAATTAAAGGGATATATTGGCTGCCCTTAACATGAGTTTTATGGTTAACACAATAATAGGGGCCTTTATGTATGAATTGGAAACCATGGTTAATTAGGGTTAGGGTTTTGAACCAATAATTGGGGGTTGATGCAATGGAGCATGAATTGTTATTTTAATGGTCAATTATTAACTATTTGGTGTACTTTGAACTAAAATTGGAGTGACTTGTGACATTAATTAGAGGAAAGGTAAGGCTGCCTCATGAGTGCATTCTGGACCCTTTGAGTCTAGTGTGCTTGTGGGGTTATAACTCAAACTATGTAACTCTAATTGGATGTAAAACTAGACACATCATACAACATTTTTGGTGAAGAAAACATACCCAAAAAACCACAATAGAATGGCCTAAAAATTGGCATAATCTGGGTAACACACATTCTGCCTTGGGCAAAATGACCAAATGAACAGTGTTTGTTCATTTAGTCATAACTCAGTGTAGAAATGTCCAATTGACTTGAATTTTATATCAATAGAAAGCTTAGACAATTTAGAACAATTTTCATGAAGAACACCACCTCAAATTTTGACCATAAGCCATATGAAATGCTGGCAAAAAATAAGGTACTAAAACTGCCAGAACACATTCTGCCTAGAAATTTTGGGTAGATACCAATCCGGCCAGCCTTGCTAAAATTAGCTTATCTTGAGCTAGAAAACTCCAAATGGAATGATCCAAAAAGAAAATTAAAGAAGCCACATAAAGGAACAACTTTCATGAAGAAAGTTTTATCAAATTTTTACTGTAGCCAGATCCAATGGAACAGTGAATTTAGACCTCAAATTCTGAAATTTTGAAATAAAATCTAGGAGGCTAGGAATTGAGTTTGGCAATCAATACCAATAAAAATAAAATGCAAAATGTGGTATCTTGGTGAACTTAGGCTTAACAAATCTATTATGAATTAAAAAGTCAACATTTGAAGGGAAATGGTCAAGTGAATAGTAACCCCAATGATATAGGAAATGGTATAATAAATTAGAAAAACTATTAGGATGGTTCATATAGATAATGTGATTAATGAATTTAAATTCTTGAAGTTGAGTGACTCTAGGATTTAAGAAAAATTTAGTTAAATTTGAAATCCATGAAATTTTTATAAATTACTTGGAATAAGAATGATAATTTATATACATAGTGTAATGAATAAATGAATATATGAATGAGACTTTAATTCTCATTATTGGAGAAAGGATAAGGAAAAATGCTTTAAGTACAATTACACATGAAAATAATTGTTATAAATTGTGATCAATATAAATGACATAATGAATGAATAAAATGATGAATGCATAATTTAGGTATAATTGTATTTTAGATATTTACACTTCTGTTACTAATAAAAATTAAAACGTTATAAATTATAATTGGAATATATAATGAAATAATGATACTTATGAATCCTTAAAGGTACTAATGTGCCCATATATTACCTAGACACGTGTATCATATTGGATAGATTGGCATGCCAATAGAGTATTATTTTAGCAGTACTGCGTAAGGCTTTATGCCTATATTCATTGCTTTGTGCCCGCACTCATGGTTTGCCCGATTACTTATTATCATGGCTTCTATCCATATTGATTTGTTATCATGGCTTTTTAGCTATACTGACTGTATACGTGGTTGACGTACTGAGCTTACACGTCCCATGGTATAACGATCCGAGACACTGCGGCGTCCAGTGCCAACGACCTGCTTATCCAGTTTAGTCAGCCTGTCATAGGTTACTTTGGCAGTGAAATTTGTTAAGAATAATGTGAATTAAATGAATGAATAAAAAAGAAACTAAAATTAGTTTTAAAATTTTATTTACTGTGCAATAATTCAAAATACCTAGAAATAAATTAGTGAAATGATAAGAAGATTTGCAGAAGAAGTAGAACGTAAATAAATATTACAAATGAGTCTCTCATAATAAATTAAGATAAATTTAAATATTGTTAAATAATTGAATGTTGTATATATTATTACTGAAAAATTTTTACACTAAGCATTTTCAAAGAAGGATAAATTAGGATAACCGAAAATTAATATTAGTAATCTCACACGAAATTAAATTAATTCATGAGCATCAAAATATTGCTTCGGTTTTATCTTTATTGTATATTATTTTCTTTGTTATATTATCACACCACTAAGCAGCAATGCTTAGCACGATGGATTTTTTTTCTTGCGCAAGTACTGAAGATAAAGCCCAGTAGATATTAGACTGGGATTTTGAAATTCTGATTTTCAGAGCGTTCAAGGTTGTCGCCTCCTCAGCAATGCATGTAGATAGGGCACACATAAGTCATTTTATGTATTTTGTATATTATAAATATTTCTTATGTTGTAATGTAAACTAGAAAATTATAATTAATATTTATGTGTTGTAAATTAATAAATTGGTTAGTTTATATGTGATTAAATTGTATATCATGTAAATTAATAAAACTTGAGAATTTCTATATATAAATTGTGCATGAATGGAAATGCATGGAAATGAATATGAAATTGAGATGTATGGATGAGATTTGAAATATGAGATGATTATGAGAATAATTGATGAGATTTTTATTGTAAAATATTATTGAAAATTTCAAGCAGTGAATAGTGAAACACGTCAAATGGTAATATAATAGGGGAAACTCCATTAGTTTCTTCGTCGAATATAATTGTTTTTAAAATAATACGCGATTAAAATTATTTTAGAATAAAGTAAGATAAGATAGGATAGTCGGGCATCAAGTGTGACATGTCTTGCTCGGCTACACTATAGATGATTGACGGGTGTCTCACGAACATACCAACCCCAAAAATTAAATCAAGCAAACACAACCAAATGACAAACATCACAACAAGCAATTCATTCTTTGCTATAGCAGAGGGAAGTTGGAAGAAGTGCATGCAACTATCTCGGTACAAATAGATGCCCATTGCAACGTCGCAAGCCAGCCCCACGCAATGTATAAATCATCTTAATTGAACCGCTGTTAAGGAGAAATAAGAAACCAAAGCTACTCATAAGGAAGGCAAATTAAAACAGGGCTTTCTCTCCGTTGAAGCTCTGATCTATCAAGAACCATGAACTAAAAGTATTTACAGTCTCCTAAAAGTGGAGGAGAGCAACCCACTACTAGGAGGAGGAATGGAGAGTCACTGCCACCCTATAGGGGCAGAGGTGGCCGCTATTCGGTAAGAAGAAGACCTGAAGCTTCAGAAAAGAAAATGGTTTGTTTTCAGAGAAAATTTCTCCCTTGAAAGAAGAGAGTTAATAATAATAATTAACTTCTAAAAATTTTTTCATATTTATCATATGCTTTTTTTACGGTTATCCTTTAGAAGTTATACTCATAATTTACTTTTTATATATATTAGACAATAGATATATTAAAATTTGATTTTCATAGGAAACTAATTAACAATGAGATTTTATAAAAAGTTTAATGTATACATTAATATCGAAATTATTTAAAAAAATTTCGCTGCATCATTAATTTTTTATTTTAATTTATAAAATTATTAATTTTCTTTTTTTTTAATTTTTTGTTTCCTTCAATTTTTATATACACTAAAATTATTGCGATGATTTTTTTAATTTATAATGAAATAAGTTCGATAATTTATTCAATTGTTAATTATTAAATTAATTAAAATTTTCTTATTAATTAGATAGATAAAAAATTTAAAGATATACTAGTTAAAAAATTTAAATTGTAATAAACAAAAATAAATTGAACAATTTTATTAATTTTTTATACAATTAACTTTAATCGGGGCTCGAAATTATTAACTTAATACATAATTATTATGTAGTAATATTTGTTTAAAAAATGCGAAAAATCAAATGTTTTTATAATTATTTAAAATAGTTGAGTATTTATCTTCACTGAAAGATAAATTAAAATAAATAGAGAGAAATTTTAAAAGAAATGTCAAAGCATTAATAGCTAATGAATCACGTAGACGTGTTCAAAAGGGCTGTTGGACCAGGCCCATGCCATTGAATTAATAGGCTCCAAGTATTTGCCCGAGTCTAAGTTATATATATATATATATATATATATATATATATATATATATATATATATATATATAAGATTAAAATAATTTTTGTTTTAATTAAATTAATTATTAAAATACAACATGGATCCATATTTTTTAAAAAAGGAAAATTTAAAAATTTTTTTTATCATTAGGCTTGTGTATGTAAATCTATATATAATATATAAATGTGTGAAAGGTGAAGAAATATTATTCTTATCCAAATTGTTGTTCATTATTTATAATATTTATAATTATTTTTTTATTATTTAATTTAATTTTATAATTTATATAAATTTAAATTTTTTAGAACTTAAAATTTAATCGTCTACATAATTTAGAGTTTGTATAAATCTAACATTCTTAATTTTACTTATATTTAAATTATACTTAATTAAATTTTTATTATAATATAATTTCAAATAAAATTTTATAACAATACTTTTATAATTTATATTATTTACAAAATAGAAAGATATTTTATTCATATAAATCACTTTTTTAATGAATCTTAATATATTTCTCTTTTTATCTTATAATTATTTATATAAAAATATTTTAATATAATTATATTTAAATTTACATAAATAAATAAATAAATTAATTAATTTTTACCAGCTAAATGTATGAATTTTTTTATTAATATTTTTGAAATTTTCTTTTAAATTAATTTCTTATTAGTTAATTTCAAAGATATTTCAGATAAAATAAATTTATATTTTTTAATTATACATATATTTCTAAATTTTTTTAATTATTACATAATACATAAGTTAGTTGTAACTAATATTGAATTTATAAGTCCTATGTAAATGATAAGATATATATATATATATATATATATATATATGAAAAATATTATAAAATATTTTACATTATTGAATTTATACAAATATTTAATTAATATGTAATATATAATAAAATTATATGAATATAAAATTTTAAATAATATATAATTACATACAAAGCATATAAAATAAATTATATATATATAAATAAATATATTATTTAAAAAATTAATAATTAATGTAATATGTTAGGCTTGAGTTTAATTATAAAGTTAATATAATTAATAAAATAATTAGAATTAATGATATTATTTTTTTATTTTAAAATGGTAAATTGTTAAAAGTTTAAAAAATGTGAATGTGAGTAGATATGGAAAAAATTTAAAGATTTTAATTTTTTAATATTATAATCTAAATAATATTTTGAATATAAAATTATTATTTAATTAGATAAATTTATATTTAAATATAAACACAATTGATATTTTGATTTTAAAATAGTTTAATTTTTATATGAATTTAAGTATTATATCTTTTAATAAAATTTTTATTTATTTAGATTTAACAATTTATTTTGTTAAAATTTAACATTTACTTTTAAAAAAGTAATTATAAAAAATTTAATTTTAAAATATGTTATAAGTTAGTTTGATAAACTAGTTTTAATGTAAATCCAATAATTTTCTATACGTTTTTTAATATAATCACTCTAATTAAAAATAATAATATACTAATATTAGTATTTTTTATTCTATTAGTATTAATTTTTTTATTTTATAAAAAAATTTGGTTATTAATTTATTATTTATAATTAATTTATTGGTGTTAATATATTTATCAATGTTATTGTTAAATTTCTTCTTCATTATTAAAAAAAATATAAAACTATGTAAAATATTATATATCAAATAAAAATCAATAATATTGATACTTATTTATATAAATGTCTATAGTTAATTTTATAAAATAAAATTAAAAAATCCAATAAAAAATAATTAGAAATTTAATAATATATAAAACTATACCCAATTGAATTTATTTTACCATTATGTGCATAAACAATTTTGAAAAAAAATTAGATTTTTCACGCTAATTATATATATTTTATAAAAAATTATATAATGTTAAAAATTAATTAGTCTTGATAAACTAATAAACTTCATTATTGAATAAATTTAACACAAAAATATATGAATCAATAAAATAATAAATAGTTAAATTTATATATTTACAAAACACTTATAATTATAAAATTATATTATAATAATAAATTTTCATAATAAATTTTACATCTATAATTTTTTTATTTTCATTGATATACTTTCACTTTTATTAACTTAATTTATCATAAAAAATGTAAATACAATATATATGTCATAAAAAATGAAAAAATATTATATTATCATAATAATAATAATTAATATATTATAATAATAGTATATAATATAAAAAATTAGTAAAAAATAAAAATATTAAATTACGGTACATATAATGAATACAAAAAATATATAATACATATTTAAAAGAAAACTAATATTTGAAGTGGGCCATTAAAATTCATTTAATGCGCACTATTGTTACAAGGAATTCTAATTTTAATGATACTCCACTAATTTTTTTTTAAACCAAAAATGGAGATTTTATTGAGAAGCCCCTAAAGAAAGGGATGTTAATGGATTGAGTTTTTGCAGGTATCCGGTTCGATCAAATCCTAATAGGATGAATTTAGATAGTATATAATTACGTTTAGGAAAAGTTCGAATTTGAAAAATAATACCCATAAATGATTCAGATTTTACATGTTGAGTATCCGTTACCTAAACCCGTTTACATAAATACTTAATTAAATATAAAATATATTTTATAATAATATTTATAAATTTTTATATATTTTATTATATATAAAATAGAATTTAAATATTTTATAGAATTATTACATTTTTAAAATATAAATTATTAATAAAAATAATTTTTTATATAAATTATTAATTAAAATCAATAAAATTAAACAGATTCAAATTTTTTTTAGCAATAATAATCGAATTTGAAACAAATTTAAATTTTAAAAATATTATTTAAATTCGAGTAGAATAATTTTTTCAGACACCCTATCAATTTTATTGCTAATAAAGGGTAAAAAAGAACAAACATACAAAACTTGTTTCATGGCATTATATACAAAAAGGAAGGGTAATGTAAGGTTCCTCAGGCAAGGCTATTACCAGCAATCTTACAAGAACGCTTAATAAAATTAAAATCGACATGATCTAGGGACTGAGCTTGGACATGAAAAAAAAAAATAATAATAAAGATGCTTAAACGTCTCCTCATGCACACAAAAAACAACAAGCCTCCCTCTTTGGTAATCAGTGTAGACTCTTATTTTATGATTTATTATGAATATGTGCATTGAGATTATGAGAAATTCAATAATGAAAAAAATTATATGACTATAAGATAAATCAGAGGCATGAAACTGAATTATTAATCCCGTGGTATGATCTTGAAAAAAAATAATATTTTTTTGAGAAATAAATTTAATTAAATTTAAATAAAATTGTTTTATTTAAATTTAATATGGGTAGTTTTTAAATGTACGTAATTAAACTTATGGGGCCTAAAAAAGTCTAGTTAAGAATTTTAAATATGATCCATTTTATTTATTTTTTAAAAATTAAAATAAGAAAATATATTTTTCTCTATCCCTCTCATACAAACTCTTTCTCCCCTTTTGGCCCCACTCTCTTTCTCACTCCTTGGTGGCACCCCTTTTTCCTCTATTCCTATTGGTTGAAACACCTCACCCATATCACAGTCTTACCCAAATTCCTCAATCCCAATTGTTTAAGTTATCCGAATATTATCACACTAGGATTTCAAACCCTACCACACCTCTTCCTCACTCTCTATTGGTGCCTTCCCCTTCCCCTCTCTTCCTATTGGTTGAAACACCTCATCCATATCTCAGTCTCAACCAAATTCTGTAATCCTAGTTGTTTAAGTTATCTGAACTTTATCACTCTAGGACTCCAAACCCTATCGCACCTCTCTCCCAAAAACCTATAAATACCCTACTGGAGAAGGGAAGAAGAGAGGAAAAGGAGGAGAAGACAAAAAATTAAAAAAAAAGGAAAAATTTTAAAAAGAGAAATAGTCAAAATTTCTTTTAGTTATTCTTTCTTTCTCACGATATTTCCTGAAAGTTAGTTCTTTTATTTTCTTTTCAAGATCTATGTCATGTAATGTTTAATTCTATGTTCCTTGTTTTTAATTTATTTTGTATGTTTATATAGATCATATAATCACGTTTAATTTGAGGGGATACATAACTTTGCACATGTTCAGTTTTTTATCTCTCTCATATTTTTATTATTTTTTGAATCTGTAAAAAATTTGTAAAAATTATATTCATATTCTACACAAAATTCTATTAATTTAGGCTTAAGAATCACTAAAAAAGATTTAATATTTTGTAAGTTATGACTGTTTGAAATTAGGATTCCTATAAAATCCGATTTGCAGGATACCCAACTTGTGGAGCTCATATCTCCCTTGTTTCTTAATATTTTTGTGTAAATCTGATGTCTAAAATTAAGTTTGAAATCTTGTGAATCTTTTCTAATTAGTTTCGCATTCATATCTGTTATGGTTGGTGAGTTATGAATTTTATAAAAAAGTAGTGTGATTCTGTCATCAGGAAAATTTACGATTTGTGTAGACCATTCGGCTAGGGTTTTGTTTGGTTTATAAATTTTATGATGTTTTATGATTTCTTGGCTATCTTCTGTAATTTTTTCATGATTTTTAGGAATGTCTAACTATTTTTCAAAAATCAAATTTCTTACTACTGTCAATCTATCATAATCTGGAAATTGTATATTTATGTATGTTCTTGTGTGTGATGCACTTGTATTATATAAATATTGTTAAGTACATTTGTATAATATTTAATAGCATTTAGAATAGTAATCTCATGCATAACCATTAATTTCATTAACTTCTGTAAATTCCATTGCCAAGCTCTAAATTCCATATTTTTTGCATCATTTCAGGTATTTGGGTGAAGTTCTAGGGCACAGGAGTGTGGAAGGAAACTTGGAAAGGTTAAAGGATTGAGAAAAGCTACTGATACGAAGTACACAGGTCGTGTAAGCAAAGCCATAAACCCGTGTAACCGACTGCCAGAAGAAAAGTCAGAGAGCCAAAGAAAAAGCAAAAGTACACGGATCGTGTAATTAGACCCGTGTAAGCAAAAGAATTCTCCAAAAACAGAAGAACAAGGGCCGTGTAACCAGACCCGTGTACCCAGCGTGGACCCGTGTAAACTCCTGTGCCAATGCAAGATGCAACCATTTAGCTCTAGTAAGTTACACGGGCTTGGACCGTGTAATGACAAACAAGGCGTGTACCATGCGGCAGCCATTTTCCTAATCCGAATTTCAGCTCTTGTTTACACACTCCAAAGAGACTCCTAATACTTTTGGGATTCTAAAGACCTAACCCTAGATCAGCTATTATAAATAGAAGTAGAAAACGACAATAGAAGAGGGGGGCTCTTCTTTTCAGTTTAACCTTTTTGCATAGCTTTTTGGAGTTTTTCAGAAGGGTTTTCATTTTTCATACGTGCATCCTCCGCAACCGTCTTGAAGAGTAGAACACCACCACAGAAGGGAAATCCTCAACCGAAGTTCCATAAGGATCAAGACTGCAATCATTCCTCTTCGGTTATTTTGTTCTATTTCTCTAAACGGACTCTTTATGTTCTTTTATTTTATTTTCTCCATGTTTGTTGAACTCATCATAAGTGAGTAATTCCTTTATTATGGAGTTAGGAGAGTAGCATTTGCAATTGTTATTATGGATAAATATTGAGTTTTATTTATTGGATTTGAGTTTGGTTCTTTGATTCAATTTCTTATGGTCTTAATGCATGCTATGTGTTGGTACCTACTTAGTATTGATTATAGATATTAATTGAATGACTGAAAGGTGAAGATTAATATTAGAAAATTGAGATCTTGAACCTAAGAAATCTGACCGAGAGATAGGCAGATACCTTTGGGGAGTTCCAAAATTAATAATAGATTTTAAAGGGTTTTAATTAATTTAATCACTATGAAAGTAGAGTTTAGGTTAATTAAAATACACCTTGAGTGCCTTAAGAGAGGACTTAGGATATCCTATGATTAATTTCCATCAAAGCAATTACTCTCAATCCGATAAATAGACAAGATTAAAATCCAAAGTAAGGTTACAGTGTGAAATCTTAATTCTAGAATCGTTTTTATAAATAGTTCAATTCAAAAATTACTTTTAGCATCTAAAATAGATTTAACTCATTCTCTATCTATATTCGGTAGCCTAAACAGTCAAAATTGCCATGTAGCCTGGTACTTGCTAATTAAATTCCTCGTGGAAATGATACTTCACTCATCACTTTATTACTTGTTAGCGATCTGTGCACTTGCGGTGGTTGAAAAACTAGCAAACAAGTTTTTGGTACCGTTGCTAGGGAGTTTTAATTTTAGTAATATTAGGTGATAAGTAATTTAGCTGATTTAGGCAATTTCATTTATTATTGAATTTTGTTTAAATTGTTTTATTCTCTTATTCTTTCTCAGGTGATTGGTTTGGTACATGACCAGAACAAGACCAGAGGAAGAAGTCTTTGATTTGGATCCAGAGATAGACAGAACTCTAAGAACTATCAGGAGGGAGAGGAAACGTGAAGGACAAGATCAAGGGAATCCAGAAATTCCAAATATGGCCAATAATAACAACAACAAGCCAAGACTCTTGAAGGACTACGGAGCTCCCTCCATACAAGGATTCCAACCTAGTGTTACAAGACCCACAGTGGATGCCAATAATTTTGAATTAAAACCGGCATGGCTCTAGATAATCCAACAGACCCAGTTTGGGGGTTTACCAACAGAAGATCCGCACTATCAACTCTAGTACTTTCTTGCCCTCTGTGACACATTCAAGATGAATGGGGTCTCTGATCAAGCTATAAGACTCAGAGCATTTTCATTTTCCCTACGAGATAGAGCAAGGAAGTGGTTACTTTCTCAACTAGCTGGAACATTCACCACATGGGAGGACCTCTCACAAGCTTTTCTAGCAAGGTACTTCCCACCTGTAAAGACTTCAAAGTTGAGAGTTGAACTCAACACCTTTAGGCAAAGGGAAGGTGAATCACTCTATGATGCATGGGAGAGATATAAGGACCTACAGAGAGAATGCCCGCACCATGGCATAGAAGATTGGCTCCTGGTTCAGAACTTCTATAATGGGCTACTGCCCTCTACAAGAGCACAGTAGATTCAACAGCAGAAGGTGACTTGATGGAGAAAACAGTGGATCAAGAGCTTGAACTTCTGGAGAGGGTCACATATCACAACTATGAGTGGTCGATTAAAAGGGGAAATACAAGGAGCACAGCAAGAATCCTACAAGTGGATGCCCTAAGCATGATAAATGCTCAATTTGACCAGCTCAAAAAGAGGCTTGATAAAATGCAGGCCAATGCTATAGGGATGAACAGTCAACATGATGACAGCTATGGAGGAGGATACAGGAGTTCAGAGTACAACAGCTTCAAAGAACTCCCCACAGAACAGATAAAATATGTGAATAATGGAGGAAACTTCAACCAGAGATAGCCCCACAACTCATATTCAAATACATACAACCCTGGATGGAGGAACCACTCAAATTTCTCATGGTTAAATTCTCAAAATCAGCCAATAAATAAACAACAAGGGTACAGACCACCTGCACCCCCTGGATTTCAGAACAAAGGACAAAACCCTACACAGCCACCGCCACTCCCTCAGAACCAACAACATGAATCAAGATCAACTATGGAATCCATGATGGAAAGCTTCCTAGTAAACCAGCAACAACAAAATGAAATGATCAAACAACTAGTTTCTATAATGGACCAACTCGCCACCCACAACAAGATGCTTGAAAATCAAATTGCTCAGCAAGCAACCTCTTTAAGCAAAGTTGCTAGTAAATTGCCTAGTCAACTAGAGATGAACCCAAAGGAGCGTTGTAAGGCAGTTACATTGAGAAGTGGAAGAGTTTTAGAACAGTCAAAGAAAGTGCCAACAAAGAAAACCTCTGAAAA
This sequence comes from Hevea brasiliensis, assembly GCF_030052815.1. Lineage (NCBI taxonomy): Eukaryota > Viridiplantae > Streptophyta > Magnoliopsida > Malpighiales > Euphorbiaceae > Hevea > Hevea brasiliensis. The sequence goes on along the minus strand of NC_079495.1, from coordinate 103,652,703 downwards.
ATCTGAAAGCCAAGCAGAGAAGAAAGAGGAAGAAGCCAAGAAGGATCAGGAGGAGGAAACAAGGAAGAAAAAGAAGCTACTAGAGCCATGATACACTTGAATTGTGTAGATATTTTTAAGCATAATTGTATATTATCTCATAGCATTTAGGTAAGTAATCTCATGCATAGTAGTTGATTTCATTAGTTTTTGTAATTTCTATTGTCAAGATCTTAATTTCATGTTTTCTGCATCATTTCAGGTGTTTTAGTGAAGTCACAGAGCATAGGAGTGAAAAGGGAAGCTTGGAGGGATTAAAAGATTCAGAATTTCTGCTGATACAAAGTACATGGGTCGTGTAAGCAAAGCCACAGACCCGTGTAACCTTCTGCCAGAAGAAAGCCAGAGAGCTAATGGAGAAATAAAAGTACACGGGTCATGTAATTGGACCCGTGTAATCGGCATAGACCCATGTAAGTCTCTGCCGGGCACAAGCTTGAAGAACTTTTTGAGAACAAAAGTACACGGCCCGTGTAACCAGGCCGTGTAGTTAACACAGACCCGTGTAAGTCTCTGTGCCAATGCATGACTCCACAATTCCGCTCCAGTAAGTTACATGGCCCGGGACTGTGTAGTGACACACGGGCCGTGTACTATGCAACAGCCAGTTTTATAACTTGAATTCTTGCTCTTATTTTTTGATTCAAATCAGACTTCTAAAGCTTTTTGGACTCAAAATGACCTAACCTTAGAGCAGCCATTATAAATAGAAGCAGAAAACATAAAAAAAAAAAAGGAGAGGAGGAGAATAATCTTTTTTATCTTTTGACAGCACTTTTTAGGAGTTTCAAAGAGGATTCGCCTCTGAAGTCTCACCAGCCGTCTTGAGGAGAAGGATATCAGTATCAAGAGGAGTCTTCCAGCCGAAGTTCCACAAGATCCCTGGGCGTATGAACCCCTTATCTAGCAACTCTTGTAACTGGATTTTCAGTTCCTTCAATTCTGTGGGCACCATCCTATAAGGAGCAATAGAGATTGGTGCTGTACCCGGCAGTATCTCAATAGCAAATTCAACTTTCCTTTCTGGTGGCAAGCTAGGCAATTCTTTACGGAACACATCTAGGAAGTCTTTTACTGTAGGTATGTCACACAGATCTGGCTTAGCCTGCCTAGTATCCACCACATGTGCTAGGTAGGCTTCACAGCCTTTTCTCATCAGTTTTCTTGCAACTATGGCTGAGATGACATTGGACAATAAATCTGTTCTTTCCCCCACAACTGTAATCTCATTACCCTTAGGAGTTTTCAATGAGATCCTCTTCAACTTACAATCAACCATTGCCTGATGACGTGACAACCAGTCCATTCCCAAAATCACGTCAAACTCATGAAAAGGCAATTCAATCAAGTCTGCCAAGAATTCATACCCTTGAATCCTTAACGGGCAACCCTTATACACTTTGTTTACCACTACGCTGTGGCCCAATGGATTAGTGACCAGAATGTCTTGGTCACTCTCTCCTACTAGTATCCCCCTTTCTACGGGTAGGTTGATGCAGATATATGAATGAGTGGATCCTGGATCCACTAATGCATGCACAGATGTATCGTAGAGGGAGAACGTACCCCTGATGACGTCCGGGGCATCTTGCTCCTTCTGAGCTCTCATGGCATAGGCTCTAGCAGGTGGTCTGTCCTCAGGCCTCTCTGCTGGCTCAGATGTAGGCCTCTGTGATGGTCCCACTACGTTAGATTTGCCAGATTTTCTACCCCTTTGTGGTGCAAGAGCGATTCATGCGCTTGTGTTGGAGCATAGTAGTTCTGCGTGGGCGGTTCCTCGATTGATGCTCACGACCCACACCTTAGCGAGCACCAGTCACTCTCCAACACTCCCCTTATGCCACTTGGACAATGTGGACATGCGAGAAGATCTTTGGGCTGGTCCCTGAACCCCATCCTCGAGAGGCCCACCGATGGTGTGGTGACCTCTCCTAGGGGTAACCGTGGCTGGGCCCTGAGGTGACCACGACCTTGTGGTTGACCTGAACTCTGTAGGTGGACCTTTAAACTTCTTCCTGGTGTAGGAGATGAACTAGAGCGACAGAGCCCCTCTTCTGCTGTCTCTCCCTTTTAGTGCTCATTTATTCTTACTTTTTCAACTTTTATTGCAGCTTCCACTAACTTGGTGAAGTCTGTGATTCCCAAGGCAGTGATCATGATCTTTATATTGTCATTTAATCCTTCTTCAAATCTCTTACACCTTTCAGCTTCATTAGGGACTATCTCCCTTCCGTAGCGGCTCAATCTGACAAATTCCTTTTCATACTCGGCCACTGTCAACTGTCTCTGCCTCAGTTAATGAATTCCCTTCTTCTCTCTTCTAGGTATACACTACCCACATTTTTCTTCTTAAATTTGAAGAGGAAGAAGTCCCAAGTTATTACTTCTGGATGTACTTCACTGGACACCGTATCCCACCATTCATATGCATTATCTTGCATGAGATACATGACTTCTAGATTTTGTTGAGTGCGATGGAGTTGTTTTAAAACTCGCCTATTACATTCAACCAATTTTGGTATGCAGAATCATCTTCTCTCTTGCTAAAGAAGTCCACTGCTCCAAATTTTCTCAATCTTTCTAGATGTGATTTCGGTTGTGGAGGTGCTGGTGGTGGTGGTGGTGGTGGCATTACCCCAGCCATTTGTTTGAAGAATTCGGCCATTTGCTGGAACACGGCCTGTGGAGGCTGAGCAGGCTCTGCTAGAGCTGGTGGAGCAGGTTCTCCCCTACCCCTAGTCTCAGCTGGTGCAGGTGGAGCATGACTCTCCACTTCCTTCTTAACTGCCCTCTGTGAAGTAGGGTCCATATCCTATTCAAAATAACAAAGACAAACAGATCTGCATTAGTGTCACCTCGACTCTTACAAATGCAATGCATGGTATGAACTCGATCTAGGCCCAGAAACGCCTAAACCGTGCTCTGATACCACTAAATGTGACACCCCTTACCTGTCTACAGTGTAGACGAGCAAGATATGCCACACAGTGTACCGGAACACCCTATTTTAATTCAATCATTTTTTATTCTTCCTAATTTATTTTTTTCATAGTTATGGAGTATAATTTGTGAAATATAATTCATTTCAGTCATTTATTGAAGTCATAAATTTATTTGAGGTTTCGTAAATTTTATAGAAAATCCAGTAGAGTACTGGCTAAAAATGGAGAAAACAGTTCTTCGGAACCTGTGAAAAACACTTCCAATATTTTCGATCAATCCCAAACTCCATTTCATCAACAAAATCTCAATATGTTTTTCAACAACATTTCCATTTCTCAATCATTCATCTCATATGATAATCATGTAAAAGTCATAAATAAATGTTCACTTTTTCATTCATAAACACAATTTTCACTATTTACATTAATACCAAAATACATTACATAAGTTTCAATTACATATGAGAAAATAAAAGTTAATTACAAAATATCCAAAATGAAACCTAGTGTCCTATCAATGCACTGACGTCGGTGAGGTGACACGGACACTATGCAGAGCTGCAGGAGGTCTCACCCAGTCTGTGGTCTACTCGGCTCTCGGTCAGTATCTCCAGAACCTACGCGTGGCAAAAGCAACGCGCTAAGCAATAATGCTTAGTGATGCCAATAATAAAATAAAAAGAAATAACAGAAAATAAATATGCAGTGAATGTATTGATGTCTCATTGCAAATAAATTTTCATTGAGTATTTGTAGTCTTACTTATTTTGTACTTGTTATATTCATTATTTCATTAAATTTATCCACTTTCATTTTTGGTTGCCCAAGTAACCTATCTTTGGACAACCGATTTGGATAAGCAGGTAAAGCGCCTTTGGGTATCAAGTACCTCGGGCCGTCACACCATCGGTCACATATGTGTCTCCCGGTATGCAACAGAACAGCTAATAAGCTGTAATAACATTAGGCACAAGGCCAAGTATCAACATAATGTCAGAATGGCTAAAAGCCATGAAATCACATAATGGCATAATTCCATGTGCAGTACTGCTAACTGAACCCTATTGGCATGCCAAGCTATCCAAACCAATCTTGTTAGGTATACTAGGGCATTTCACACTTTTAAGTTTCACAATTTTTGGAATTTAAGTTTTAGTGTTACTATTCCATTCATTGGTCAACAAAAATGTTGACTTTTGCATAGGCAATAGGTACGTTGGTTTTAATATCATCAACATACCACATTTTGCATTCAAAATTTGTTAGTATTGGTTGCCAATACCATTTCTAAGCTTAAAGTTAGTTGGGCAGAATTTTCAGTTTTTATGCCTTGTTTTTACTGTTCTATTGGTCAATTTTTCAGTGGGAATTTGGCAAAATGATCAACATGAAAGTTGTTTCTTATTTTGTCTAGTTGAATTTCCTTTTTTGAATCACTCCATTTGGAGTTTTGTAGCTCAAGTTATGGTCCAAAAACCACAACTGGCCGGATTGAAATTTTTCTGGACTGACCATATCTATAGTGCAGTGAATAGTGACTTCAACTCACTTGTTGGATAGGTTCTGGTCATAATTTGGGTTAGGTTTCTTCATGAAAGTTGTTGGTCTATATCTCAGCTTGTTGTGGGTAAAATTTCAGGTCAATTGGACCATTCTACACTGAGTTATGGCCAAATGACCAAACACTGTTCATTTGGTCATTCTGCAGAAACAGACTGCAGGTCACCCGGATTGGGGCAAGCTTTTGGTCCACTTGGTTTGGTCTTATGGGCATGGTTTCTTCACCAAAGTTGTGCCATTATGTGTCTAGTTTCATGTCCAATTGGCCAAACACCAATTGAACCTCTACAATTCAAGTTATGGCTGCCCAAACCTGCTGGACTCATGTCCAATTCTGCAGGTCACCTAGGGCAGCCACACTAAACCTAAATCCCATCACTAAACACACTTCATTTCTTGTTTACCAATAACCAAATGGTCACTAATTGACCATTAAAACTCACTTTCATCATTACATGAGCAAACCCTATTGTTGTTAATTGTCCACATTTTCCATGTTCATACATGCCTAAACTTTGTATTTCACTTACACAATTAGGTTCAATTAATCATTTAATACCAAGGGCAGCCTATGAACCACTTTACTTCAAGCAAACTCATCAACCCTAATCAACCCTAAGCTGCCAAAATTATAGGAAATAAATACACATAATTTTTATTTTGTTTTTCTTACATTTTCTACTTATCTCATGGCATTAAGCATGAATTAAGTAAAAATAGTAAGAGTTTGGACACTAACCTTTAATGGAGAAATTTTCAAGCTTGCAAAAGCCCTTATTTGTCACTTCTTTTTGCTGCCTTAACCTTGCCCAAGGTGCAAAGACAATTTTTTATGAAAGGTTTAAGAGGTTTTATGAGGGAAATTAAAGGGAATCAAAGCTTAAAGAAAGAAAAAGCTATGGAGGAAGAAAGAAGAGTTCGGCAACAAGAGAGGATGAAGAGAAATCAGATTGTTTCTTTCATTTTCAGCCCCATTTATTCATTTTAAATGGGTTATAGCCATGTGTCACCATGTAATTGGGTGAAGGCACACTAATGACATCATGTGAGGTCATAAATTCCCATTTAATTCATTTTTTTTCTTTTCTTTTCTACTCATTTTCAATTCAATTTTTAGTAATATTTATTCATATTTTATGTCATAATAATTATTTACTTAACTGGACAAGTCGGCCAAAAATCATCTCTGAAGACGAAATGACCAAAACGCCCTCCGTTTGGCTTATTAAGGCAAAATTGTCTGTACCGATTGAAAAATTTTTCTAAATATTTTCTTAGCATTCTAATGCCATAGGAACCTCAATGACCCTTCTCTAGAGTCCCAAAAAATATTTTATGAATTTTTCCCTGGTCTAGGGCTCCTAGTTGCGAGAACCGCAACTTCCCACTAGGTTACCCATCGCTAGGGCACCGGCTCATTTAACTTGGTTGTATTTTATTTCTAAAATTTTTTCTAAATTTTTCTTATTAATATTTGAGTTAATTATGGTTCCTCACTTTAGTTTAAATATTTTTCCAGACGTTCTAGCTGTCCATTCCGACACTGGTCACCGGAACAGTAGAATGTACGGAGTTGCTACAAGGAGGGTGTTACAAGGCTTGATAAAATGCAAGCCAATGCAATAGGGATGAATAGTCAACATGAGAATAGCTACGGAGGAGGATATTCAAAATATAACAGCTTTAATGAACCCTCTACAGAACAAATGAACTATATGAATAATGGAGAAAACTTCAACCAGAGGCAACCCAACAATCCATATTTAAACACTTATAATCCTGGATGGAGGAACCACCCAAATTTCTCATGGTCCAATCAGCAGAACCAGCTAATAAATAAGCAACAGGGGTACAAACCACCAGCACCTCCTGGATTTTAGAACAGAGGCCAAAACTTTGCACAGCTACCACCGCCTCCTAAACCTCAGCAACCTGAACCGAAGATAACCATGGAATCCATGATGGAAGGTTTCCTAGTAGCTCAACAATAATAGAATGAATTGATTAAATAGCTGACTTTCAAAATGGACCAACTTGCTACCTATAACAAGATGCTAGAAAATCAAATTGCTCAGTAAGCAAGTTCTTCAAGTAAGGCTACTGATAAACTGCCTAGTCAACCAGAGATGAACTCAAGGGAGCATTGTAAGGCAGTTACATTGAGGAGTGGGAGAACTCTAGTACACTCAGAGGAAGAACCAACAGAGGAGACCTCAGAAAAATCTGAAAGCTAAGCAGAGAAAAGGGAGGAAGAAGCCAAGAAAGATCAGAAAGAGGAAGTAGCGAAGAAAAAGAAGTTAATAGAGCCATACCAGCCTCCCCTATTTTTTCCTCAAAGATTTCAAAAAGCCAAATTGGAGAAGCAGTTTGGGAAGTTTTTAGAAGTTTTACATAAACTTTATATCAACATTCCCTTCACAGAAGCACTCTCTCAGATGCCATCCTATGCCAAATTTCTTAAGAAAATTTTGTGAAAGAAAAAAAACTGGAAGACTATGAGACAGTTGCTCTAACAGAGGAATGCAGTGCCATATTGCATAATAAGCTGCCTCCAAAGTTGAAAGATCCATGAAGCTTCTCCATACCCTGCCTCATTGGCAACAAGAAAAAAGACAAAGCCTTCTGTGATCTTGGGGCAAGTGTGAGTTTATTGCCTCTATCAATATGCAAAAAGCTGGAGATCGGAGAACTGAAGCCCACAACAATTTCACTGCAATTGGCTGATCGATCATTTAAATATCCAGTGGGCATACTTGAGAACATCCCCATCAAAGTGGGCAAATTCTTTATTCCAATAGACTTTTTTGTCCTTGAAATGGAAGAAGATGTTTAGATCCCTATCATCTTGGGAAGACCATTCTTGGCAACCGCCGGAGCAATCATAGACGTCAAAAATGGGCGACTAACCCTCAAGGTAGGAGAAGAAGAAGTGAAATTCAACTTGTTTGATACAATGAAATACAAATTCAAACCTGATGAATGCTTTAAGGTCGACGTAATTGACAAACAAGTTGAAGAGAAATTTCATAAGATATATCCTAAAGATCCTTTTGAAGCATGCATTATGCACAGTCACACGGCAAATAATAAAAACACAGAAATTGCAGCCTATGCACAATAGCTAGCAGCTCATCCACCCCTACCCCTAGCTCAAGCCTCTAAGATGAAAGAGTTAAAGGAGGAACAACCCAAGGATAAGCTCTAGGAAAATGCCAAACAGGTAGAACTGAAACCTCTCTCCTCCTCACTAAGGTACACATTTCTGGACTCAAACTCTAAATATCCTGTTATAATCAATGCTAGCCTGTCTAAGTTAGAAGAGGAAAAATTGTTAAGAGAACTTAGGATCCATAACAAGGCCATAGGGTATAAAATAGAAGACTTGAAAGGGATCAACCCCTCGATTTGCATGCATAGGATACCCATGGAAGAAAACAGTAAACCCACTATCGAGCACCAAAGAAGACCTAACCCAAACATGAAAGAAGTAGTTAAGAAGGAAATTTTGAAACTATTAGATGCAGGTATCAAATACCCAAATTCTGATAGTAAATGGGTTAGTCTAGTATATGTAGTTCCTAAGAAGGGTGGGATAACTGTTATCCAAAATGCAAGCAATGAACTGATCCCTACTAGGGTAGTCACTGGTTGGGAAATGTGTATAGATTATAAGAAATTGAACAGTGTCACCAAAAAAGACCATTTTCCTCTCCCTTTCATTGACAAAATGTTAGAGAGGCTAGCAAAATACTCTTATTTCTGTTATCTATATGGGTATTCGGGATTCTTTCAAATTCATATTCACCCAGAAAACCAAAAAAAGACCGCATTCACTTGCCCTTATGGAACATTTGCATATAGGAGAATGCCTTTTGGTCTTTGTAATGCCCCTGCTACCTTTTAAAGATGCATGATGGCTATTTTTTGGATTATATTGAAAATATCATGGAAGTTTTTATGGATAATTTTTCTGTTTATGGAACTACTTTTGATGATTGCCTAGCTAATTTATCTAAGGTGTTGCAAAGATGTAAAGAATCAAACCTAGTCCTAAATTGGGAAAAATGCCACTTTATGGTAAGGGAAGGTATAGTGCTGGGACATTTGATATTAGAAAGAGGAATTGAGGTTGATAAGACAAAAATTGAGATCATTGAAAACATGCCACTACCAACATCAGTTAAGGGAGTGCGAAGCTTTTTGGGACATGCAAGGTTCTACAGAAGATTCATTAAAGATTTTTTCAAAATAGCTAAGCCACTTACCAACCTGTTAAGTCAAGATGTTCCCTTTCATTTTGATGAAAATTGCCTTGTTTCTTTTAACAGGATCAAAGAAGCCCTAATCTCAGCACTAATAATGCAGCCACCAGATTGGGAGCTACCATTCGAGGTGATGTGTGATGCAAGTGACTTTTCATTTAGAGCGGTGCTCGAGCAAAGAAAAGATAAAAAGCTCCATGCCATTATGCCAGCAAGACACTCGATGACGCGCAAATCAATTATACTACCATAGAGAAGGAATTCCTAGTAGTGGTGTTTGCAATAGACAAATTCAGATCTTACCTAATTGGGTCAAAAGTCATCGTTTTCACAAATCATGCTGCCATCCGGTACCTTTTGAACAAGAAGGAAGCAAAACCAAGATTCTACTCCTGCAAGAATTTGACCTTGAAATCAAGGATAAAAAGGGATCCAAAAATGTAGTGGCTGACCATCTTTCTAGGCTGAAATTGGAGTACACAGGAGACTTCGAGGATTTGCCAATTGATGACTCATTTCCTGATGAGCAATTACTAGCATTCTCCCAGACTCCATGGTATGCTAACTTTGTTAACTTTCTTGTATGCAGGGTATTATCTCCAAACATGACTTATTAGTAAAGGAAGAAATTCCTATATGATGTGAGATATTACACATGGGAGAAACCTCTACTGTACAAGAGATGTAATGATGGGCTGATAAGAAGATGCATACAAGAGGAAGATATGGAAAGTATCCTTCATCACTGCCATTCATCACTATATGGAGGACATTTTGGCACCTCAAAAGCAGTAGCCAAGATCTTGCAAGCAGGATTTTACTGGCCATATTTGTTTAAAGATGTGAGATCCTTTGTCCTAGCTTATGATCAATGCCAAAGAATAGGTAACACTTCAAGTAGGAATGAAATACCACTGCATGGTATACTTGAGGTAGAATTGTTTGATGTATGGGAGATAGACTTCGTAGGCCCATTCCCCTCTTCCCATGGAAACAAGTATATTCTCGTTGGTGTTGATTATGCGTCAAAATGTGTAGAAGCAATAGCCACACCAACTAACTATGCTAGAGTGGTCACAAGGTTCCTGAAGAAGAATATATTCACAAGATTTGGCACACCGTGAGCAATAATCAGTGATGGAGGAAGTCACTTCTGCAACCAGCAATTCGAGACTCTACTGAAAAAGTATGGAGTGACTCACAAAGTAGCCACACCTTATCATCTTCAAACCAGCGGCCAAGTAGAGATCTCAAACAGGGAACTAAAGTGGATTCTAGAGAAAATTATAAACAGATCCAGGAAGGATTGGTGCATGAAGTTAGATGATGCACTGTGGGCATACTGCACTGCATATAAAACCCTAATTGGCACAACACCCTTCCGACTGGTTTATGAAAAATTATGCCATCTCCTTGTCGAACTTGAACATAAAGCTTACTGGGCAATTCAGATTCTAAACTTTGACCTTAAAGCTGCTGGTGAAAAAAGGCTCCTACAACTAAATGAGTTGGAAGAAATCCGACATGATGCATATCAAAATGCCAAAATCTTCAAAGATAAAACCAAAAGATAGCATGACAGACGTATAGCAAGGAAAGAAATAAAAGAAGGAGACCTTGTCCTGTTATTCAACTCTAGATTGAAACTCTTTCCAGGGAAGATGAAATCAAGATGGTCTGGACCTTTTAAGGTCACTCAAGTCTTTCCACATGGAGCAGTAGAAATGTGGAGAGAAATCTCAGGAGTATTTAAGGTCAATGGGCAGAGGCTGAAGCCTTACTTTTAAGGAGAACCCATAGAGAAGGAAGTCAATTGCACCCTCAACCATCCTACTAACAGACCGTGAAAGATGAAAGCAAAGTTGAGCTAATGACTATAAACAAGTACTTTTTGGGAGGCAACCCAACATTTCTAATTTTTCTTTCTTTCTTTCTTACTTTAATATTTATTCACATTTTCTATTGTAGGAATCCCAAAAGATCTTAGATCCAGAAAAGCAAGAAGGAGTAGAGAACAAGAGAGGAGAGAAATCATCAAGTCAAAACCATAAAAGAAAAGATTAGACAAATTCGGGGAAGTAGCTCTGTTGCTAACATTTGCATCCATTTCATGTGTTGTGATAATAATTTTTTTTTCTCATTTGGGAAAAATTTGGAAAATCAGAAAATTACATGGGTCGTGTACTGGTTTCACACGCCCCGTGTAACTTTCTGGAAGTCCATAATTTCTTGCAATTTTTAACTTTGAGGGAGACAGAAAGTTACACGGGTCCATAGCCCAATTTACATGGACCATGTAATGTTACTAGCAGAATAACTTGAAGACAGGAAGTTACACGGGTGCTCTTTGTACTTGACACGGGCCGTATAACATGTCCAGCAAAGCAACTCGACGGGCAGTAAGTTACAAGGGTCCCTAAGCTCAATTATACAAGTTGTGTACTATGTCAAGTTTTGAAATTTTCGAGCAGAAATTTACATGGCCCTACATGTCGGGACCCGTGTAATGATACATGACCCGTGTATCATGTGGTAGAAGCGACTCTTAGGGTGCGAAATGCGCTAAACGAAGAGTCCTAACGGCTCTTTAAATGCACCCCTCGCCTTAAACCGATTCATAAAGGCAAAACCCTTCATCTCCACCCCTCCTAGTCTATAAAACCCCTTAAATCTCTTCTCCCTTCACCAAACCCTACTCTTCTCCTTCCCAAAAACAAATCAATGGCTCCTGTGAAGTGATCTGCGTGAAGAATGGGCTCTTCCTCAAGGCACGAAGGGGAATCCTCACCTTCTCCCCCTCAGCTGACACCCTAATGCCCAAGAACAAGGGCAGCATCTCCTCAACCCTCTCAACCAGCCCCTCCTCAACTGCAACCCCAGTCACAAGCTGCTCCACAACCCGAAATCTCCATTCCTTAGGGATTCCGTGATGATGCCCACAAGGCAATGTGCACCTGGCTTCACACCTGAAAAATTATCTCCATGAAATACATGGATTTTGCACTGCTGGAGCAAATCAGGTTGTAGGAAGAGATCAACGGGTTACTCGATAGCATCGGGTGGAGAAGGTTTGCCCAAATCCAATTTTCAGCATACCGAGACACAACTTTAGAGTTTTTGGGCAGTTTCAAGGCCACCTTATGGCCTACCGACAGGGAAGACAGAGACAGAATTGAATTTTGCCTCCTTGGTGTCGACAGGTGATGAATATAGATGAGTTCAATGCCATCTTCAGCTTCGATAGTGCCGGCCACCAAAAAATCCCTAGGAATCGCATACTCTATAACAACATCAACTTATGGAGTTCCATTGCCCCGAACACGGAGCCGTATAACTCCAACAAGTCCAAATCCACAGGTATTACAAGTTCAGCCCTACGTTACATGCACCTATTTGCCGCCCACACCATTATGGGCCGTGGTGACAGCCTTGGCGTGATAAACGGCAGCAAGCTATTCTTCTTGTGGTGTATGGTCATCGGGTAGCGCTGTAGCATCGGCTTCTTTTTGTGCAACCACCTCCGCCACCTCTGTCAGCAGTTTACTGGGCACATCATGCTTGGTGATCTCGTCACAACCATCGCCCTCCATTTTGGATTCATCCCAGGACATCATAGGCTATGCTCAGTCAGTGAAACATCAAGAATAGATCAAACTATCTGCATATCCATGGGAATATGTAAGAAGGAGGGCAACACCTGTTACCTCCTTAATGCCGAAGGGAATGCAATCCCTTGAAGAGACGAAGCACAATAAGGGCCTAGAGAGACTTCGCAGCCACAGGTAGAACCCCAAGAGCTAATGTTTCAGGAGTCCCTTGCTCGAGTGCCTCCATACACACCACCACCCATAGACCCGGTACTCGCATACCTACAGCGCATGGAGACCATAATCAATAACAGGATGCGAGCAATCAAGGACAGCCTCCAGGAAGCCCATAACAAGTTGGACATGCTAATGGAGAGGCTTGATGAAGAGGAGCCAGCATCGCCATCATCACCATCAGAGACCTTTTAGACCTAGGACTATAGGATAGGTTCTTTATTGTAAAATCTTGAATACCTTAGTCCTAAACTGCAATCATAGGTCTCTTTTATTTGCTTTATGTCCAAACTTTTCCATACTTAATAAATAATATGTTTTCTTATAATTTGTGTACGTTTTTTCTAATTTTGTATATTATGTTAACATTAAGGACAATGTTCGGTTTGAGTTTGGGGGGGGGGGGGGGGTTACAAGTGCATTTTATTTCTTGCATATCAAATATCATTACATGCATATCATTACATTATTTAAATTTAGTTATATTATTCTTGTGTATCAAAATTCCAGAAAATTTTTGAAAATTTTGAACTTTGAACTGTGAAACTTAGCATTATAACCAATTTATAGTAAGCTAATAATTGGACTCAACGGGATAGAGGAATGAACGTATTTGGATTGGCAAAAAAGGGATTCTAACATGTTGTTTGTAAAGAACATAATCTTTCTAGTGGAACTAGACTAGTTAAACCCCTTCATAACTATTAATTTGTCACATCAAACTTGTAAAGTTAGGAGAAATTTCTTGAAATATAACAAACCTGAAAATGCCTCACCAGCTCTATAATATATCTCTTGGACCTATCAATGCGAAATCCTAGCATATGCTTGATGAAAAAATGATTAAGGCATTCTTTGATGTAACCATTTTTCATATTTTTTAGTATTTAGCTCATTCAAAAAAATATATTAACGAAAAATATTTTTTCAGTTGACAAGGAAAATTAAATTATTTTTAAGAAAAATAACTTTATCTTTTTAAAAGAAGAAATTATTTTTTGAATTTTTATAATCTTTTATATATATATATATATATATATAATATAATCATATATCATTAATTTAATATTACAATCAAATAATAAAAAATATTTTTTATGAAAAAATATTTTATTAAAAATAATTTCTATATAAAATATTTTTTATATATAAATTATTTTCTATAAAATAAATAGAAATTAAGTTATTTTATTTTTTATTAAAATAAATTTGAAATTTAAAATACCATTTATATAACTACAAATTATTAAAATTGCACTTGTTAAGTTTTAGAGTTTTGATGTAATTCACGTGTGAATAATTTCTAAAAGTTGTTAAGAAGCCATTAGTATTATTATATAAACGTGGCTTAATGGCTTCTTAGCTAAGTTTAGAAATTATAATAGGGTAGTAATGAAAATTATCTTATCTAAATTTAAACTTAATTAATATTTTTGATGCTTAAATTTATTTCAAATTTAATTAAAATTTATCTTTAACTTCTTAAACTCATTTTAAACCTAATTATTATTATAAAAAAAATATTTGAACCTGTTTAGTTTTTAGATTTTAATTAATAATCTACATAAACATATTTTTAATAATAATTTATTTTTTAAAAAATTAATAATTATATAAAATATTTAAGTTTTAATCATTTAAAATATTTTTATATATTAATAATTATATAAAATATTTAAATTCTAATTATTTAAAAATTTATAAATATTATTATAAAAAATATATATTTTATATATAATTAATTATTTATATAAATATATTTAAATAATTAATATTTAATATATAAAATTTAAATTCATCATGAATATTATTTATCAAATTTAAATATACCTTAAACACACATCATACTAGAATTTAACGGGGTTGAATACTCACAAGTACTCATGCCTTGCCATTCCGATTTCGGGTCCCCACCTCGGCCCATTAGCTCCTTACTTAAAGCAAAAGAAAAAAAAAATACAATGACCTTCATTATTAATAACTGAAATTTTAAAACTTCCACAAAAAATTAATTAATTATTTTTTAATCCTTATCCATTTAAATAGTGCTTTTATATCATTTCATAATTATAAAATATCTAAAAATATCTAAAATTATATTGAAGGATAAAATAATACGTAATATAAATATTATATCATTAAATATATTTATAAGTGTATAAATTATATATTAATTATAAATTATGTAAAATTATATTGCACCTATAACACATTTATCATAAAAATTAAATTATATAAAACAGGCCAATTTTTTTTTTAATTGCTAACCACATTTATTTTAATGTATTTAAGTGATTTATTTTATTATTAAAAAAGAGAGTTTATTTTATGTTAACTTGTAGCCACTTTTATAGAAATAATAAATTATAAAATTTTAAATATGAGCATGGAAATGCGCATTGAAAAATTATATAACACATTTAATGCATATAAAAATAATATACCACAAATTGATCAAAAGTATTTAATAATTTTTAAGCAAAATGCCTATTTTTCAATAGTCAAACAAAATTTTGAATTTTTCAGGTTTAAACAATCCCTTAAGTTTTTAAAAATATCAAATAAGTCCTTTATCAAATAATTACATATCAATTAAGCCATTCAAATTTTAAAAATAAATAAACAAACTATTTAATTTTTAAAAATATATCAAATAACTCCACATCAAAGAAGTATTGTCCAAAATCCAAAACCTAATATTTGAATTATGATTAATTGCTCTCACATTTTATAATTTGTACCACTCTTTTAATATTGTTGCTAACATAAAAAAAAAAACGATAATGACAATAATGATAAAAAATATTATTCCCTACAAAATAATTAATTTTGTAATTATGAACATGGTGAAAGTGATAAACTCATAAATAAACCTATTGAATCATTTGGTAAAAAGTATTGATCAATACATTTCATGATCAACAGATATTCACTGAAAGTTACATATCGTATTTGCATAATTTATATTAAAAATAAATTATAATTTATTTATTTTTTAATTTATTTTTTAAAAATTAAAAATTTATTTTATTAGTTAAGAACTTATTTAGTTTATTTTTAAATTTGAAAGAGTTATTTAATTTTTTTAAAAATTTAAAAGATTTATTCGAATTAAAAATTTTAAAACTTATGTCGGTATTGACTCATATTTTAAGGGTAATTTTGCCTAATTTTTAATACATATTTAATTAAACTAGTATAACTAAATAGTTAAAAGTTTAAAAAGTAGATAAATTATATAGTTATGTTTTTTAATTATTAAAATTAAATAAATTTAAATTAATTTTTAAAAATAAGTAAAGAGGATAAAAAATAATACAATAAAATAAAAAAATAATTAATATATTTTTAAAAATAAAAAGATTAAATAATTAATTTTACTAAAATATAAAGAATATGTAAACATTATTCAAGTAACTTTTCTCTCTCTACCATTTAGGGATAGAAGGGCAAGGGAAGATGTTGGTCTTGATCTCCCCAGCTTGGTTTGAGGCAGCTCTCCCTCAGCTAGGCGATGGTGGGTGTGTAAAGATTTTTGGGGCTGTATGGTTTTGCAGGTTGTAACACCTGGTGAGAGCAAATCAGGACCCGTGTTAAAAAGGAGTGATCTAGTGGGCTAGACGTGGTCTAATGTGGAGGGAGGGTATGGCGCACGGAGGAGTCCGTCGATTTGTAGGCCATTCGCCTGCTCAAGACTATGAGAGACTTAAAGGCCTTGAACCTCCATGTGTTTTGCCCACTCTTCCTTCCAGGATGATTTAATTTTAATTAAAATTAATTTATATATTAATATAATAATTAAAAATTTTAAAACTATGCTTATAATTAAAAAAAATATAAAATTTTATATAAAATATTTTTTAATAAACTTATAAGAGATTAAATTAAAAAAATTTTAAAAATATTAATAAAAAAATTCATATATTTAAGTGATAAAAATTATTTTTTTTTACGTAAATTTAAAAATAATTTTATTAGATAATTTTATATAAATAATTAGAAAATATGGATAAAAATTTATTAATTTTCATTAAAGGTGATTTATATAAATAAAATATTATTTTATTTTTATAAAAAATATAAATCATAAAGATATTTTTATAAAATTTTATTTAAAATTATATTATAATAAAAATTTAATTAAGTAAATATTGAATTAAAAATTTTTAATATATAAATTTTAAAATTATATAAATAATTAAATTGTCTCTTCTATTGGTTAAAAAAAAATCGCTTTTCTTCTGTACAGATTTTTGGCGCAAGATAGTAAACTACAGTGACCATGTGTAACGTGTTATGGGCTTGGACCTTGGGTTAAACCACGCACACGCGCCGAGTCAATGCACGTGAGCCTATCACGAACCACACTTGCCAATAAACAGTTTTTCTGTAGCACACGTGCGAAGAGACTTGGCTTGAGTCTTCTCAGTTTTTGAAATTCAATTGAAATAGATTTGAAAAAAAAAAAAAACAAAAGAAAAGCAATACATAAGATAAAAAGGAACCTCTAAAATTGGAATAGCTGACCCAAAGGGCAAGACTCCATTAACTCATTTTCCAGGAAAATAATGTGGAGAGAGAAAAGAAAATAAGAAAAAAAATATAATTCTAGAGAGAGAAAAGAACAAAAAAACTTATCCTTATTTTTGTTATATTTAGTGATTAAAAAAAAATATAGAGAGAGAGAAAATAAAAAATAACTAAAAATATATATAGAGACAGAGGAGGGACAGACAATTTAAGCAGAGAAAGCAAGAAGATGATTATGGTAAAGGGTTCTGTTAAACTGAGCATTTTAGGATTTCTCTTCAGATCATAGAGAGCGAGGTAGTGCCCAGAGTGATTAAATAATAATAATAATAATAAAAATAATAATAGTAATATTAATAATTACTATAACATTAAGTATTTTTTTTTATTTCATATATATTATATATTATATATACGTATATATAGGTGGATGGGGGTTTTATTTTTGTGTGTGTATTTGCGTATCAGATCCTCTTGTTAGAGGTAGTGAAAGGGATATCGTCTCTGATTGTTGCTCGTTTTTTGGATTAGGAGAAAAAGGGGAAACCTAGATAGTGAGTTGATTATAGGGATATAATTAGTGTTCAATTTGAGATTGAGTTGCGTATCTATTTGGGAGGCGGAAGGAGAAATTTTGAGCAATTTGTGGTGATTGAAATGAATTGGATTTGATGTGGTTGTATTGCGGCGGATTGTGTCGGTGGCGGCGGGGATGGCAGCCGGGCAAAGGGAACGGAGCGTGGAGGAACTTTACAACTTGACGGAGGTGATTCGGGGAACTAAAGGCATGTAATTAGGGTTTCGTTTCTTATTAATTTTTTTTGTTAAATTCTATTTTTTTGTTTGGATTACATGTTCAATTGATTTGAGTTATTGAGAGTTCAGTTTTGCAATTTAGGTATTGCAGAATTGGTCCGTTTGTTTTATTGTTCTTTTTAGCACTTGATGATTTAACTAGAGATTTATTCATTTACTTTTAGCAGTAATGGAATAGCAATTGATGTACTTTTGATGTGCTTTTTAGATCACATCAGTCTTGAGGGGGAGTTGTCGCATGCAAGGGCCAGTAGAGGAAACTGAACAAGATATTGAGAAGAATATGGTGAGAAAAAAGGGTAATTTGCATTCTGTTATTCTTATATCTTCTTTCTATCTCTTTCACTCTTCAGTTGGCTTCCCTTTACCTTCCTCTACGAAAACAATAAATTAAAAAAATTCAAATAGAAATAATCTAGAGATTAGGAATGGGTTCTCTCAGCTATATGTTCCATATCAAATATGAGTGCATGAATCTGCTTATATTGCAATGGGGCTATCCTTTTTGAATCCCTTGCTTAGTGGATTTCATAGAATATGCAGATGAACCATGAAGTTTTTAGAATTTGTACTTTATGATTCTCATTTGAAGTTGCTCAAATGGTGTTTGGATGACAATTTAGCTTTTGGCTCTTTAGTTTTAGTGAAATGAGAGGTTTGTCAGGTGAGCACAACGAGCTATTTTTCATCTTATATCATCTTAACTGTGGACTTAAACTACTCAAATTCTAAGGAGCATGGCCAATTTGTAGCAAAATCCTAAATATAGCTTGGACTTCACTATTTAGATGAAGTCTTATAAGAGTACCATAACTTATTGCTGGTAGACAATGTTAAACTTGCAATGAACCCAGTCAAATTGTTTGTTCTCCTTGTGAAACCACGTTTTGAGAAGATCTTGGGGTCCAAATGGGAAGGCACAATGTTGGATTATTTGTTTTTTGTACAATTATCTCCTGTTAATTTTACTTGCAAGGATATTAATAAATTAATTACGAAAATGCTGCAAAAATAGTGTGAAAATTTTCAGCTTTTTATTGGCAAGTAAATGGTGGGTTCCATTTAACATTTAGTTGAGAGACATATTAGTGTGGGCATTTATTGGCAAGAATTTTTTTTGGAGTCAAAATTCTTTAGCAGCAGTTGATAACTTCTTTGTTTTAAGTGCTTATTCTCAAAAAATACCTTAATTTGTTAGGTAAAAAAATCTCCTTATTTTATTAAGTTAATGAAAAGTACCCAAAATCACGGCTCCTACCGCTGCTGTGATTATCACTGCTACAGCCATCACCGCTCACACCACATGACTCGCATTCACTACCATTTTGCATGACTCACACTCACTATCTCCTGGTGATTTAATCCTTGTTAATTTCATTGTTTACTGTTATTAGCTAGGACTTTTTCTTTTTTTAAGTGTCTGATTCTATTGGTTTTGCTCCCCCTCCTTTTTTTCTCTATCAGCAATAGTTTATATGTTGAAAATTACATAGGCAAGCTTTTGGCTTCGGGGATCAGGAAGTCATGAATTCAGTTCTTATCTCTTGCTTAAGGATCTGGTTCTATTGGTTTTGCTCCCCTTCCTTTTTGCTTTATCAGCAATACTTTATATGTTGAAAATTACATTGGCAAGCTTTTGGCTTTGGGGATCAGGAAGTTGTGAATTCAGTTATTTATTTATTTGTTTGTCTAGTTACCATCGCAATCTGAGAAAAGATTTGGCAAGCGTTCCATGAGACGTAAGGTTCGTACAAGTACAAGAGCAGAGTCTGGGACTTGTAATGTGTGTTCTGCTCCTTGTTCATCTTGTATGCATCTCAAGGTAGCCTGTATGGGATCAAAGGGCAACGAATTTTCTGATGAAGTCTGTCGTGAAACTGCAACAAGTCAGAATTCTATTAACGAGGATGAACTTTCACCTTTTAAAAATAGAGCAAATGACAGCTTACATCATACCACTAGTGAAGCAAGTAATCTGCTCAGCATCAATTCGAGTCACGATTCCTTGTCTGAAAATGTGGAAAGTAAAGCAAGCATAAGGTGTTCTGATATAGTTGGTACCTCGGTTGAGTCTGAGATGCTTCCGAAATTGTCCTCTGGGGGAAATTTTGTAGTGGATCAACTTTTTCCAAAACCGCTGAGCATTTTGGATCAGATAACTTCATCAAATAAGAATGAGTATCCCAAAGTTGTAGAAGGGCATGATGACAACATTTCATGTGTTAGTAGATCTAATGATGTGAGTGTAGCAGTAAGTGATCATAACAAGAATGTAGACAGGAGGAATATATCATGTAATTCAGCTTTAGTTAGTAGTTTAGGATCAGAAGGAACTGGAAAGGCACCAATTTCGCCCAAGTCAGAGGCACCTTCAGATGATGCATGTGCTGGCAGTAACACTCCGAAGGTCCAGAGCAGGTGCTTGTCCTCCACTACAAATGAAACACATTTGGAAGAAGATAGCAAGTTAGGCAAAAACAAGGTCTCGAGTCAACTTGCTGAAGGAACTGGGAAAACACTAATTTTGCCGGAGTCAGAGTTGTTAGAGACACCTTCAAATGATGCTTATGCTGGCTGTAGTTCACCGAAGGTCCAGAAAAGGTGCCTGTCCTCCACCACAAATGAAATACATTTGGAAGAAGATACAAAGTTTGATTCTTCTAAGGTTTCAAGCCAAATTTCAGAAGGAACTGGAAAGACGCTAATTTTGCCCAAGTCAGAGTTTATAGAGACACCTTTACATGATGTGTATGCTGGCAGTAGCTCACCAAAGGTCCAGAGCAGGTGCCTGTCCACCACAAATGGAACACAATTTGAAGAAGATACAAAGTTAGATACTTTCGATGTTTCGAGGAAACTTCATCCAAAGGTAGAAGAAGGGACCAGAAAAGTTAGTGGAGATCAATTGGATGAAGTTATTAAATGTTCCAACCAAGTTGAACCAGATGAGAAGTCAAATGAGTCAGTTGAATTACCAGATATTCAGGAGCCTGCTTTGCAATTCGTATCTGGGGATGACAGTGATGAGTCAGAAATTGTGGAACATGATGTGAGTAATTGCACTTTTCCTTTTTAGAAGCTTACGATGTGCTTTCCATTGTTTTTGGAATTTGTATTTTCTTTTCAATTGTGTTTATTGCATTCTGGTTTGGTTAAGCTATTTATCCATATTGAATATGTATATTTGCACATATGTAAGTTGGATATATCAATATGATATATTTTGTTTAGCAATGGTAATGGGTAAAAGGACAATGATTTCAAAAACTTGATGATTTTTGGATCTAAAGGTTTATACTCTATAAAGGCCTTTTTTTTTTTGTCTTTACTGATGTTTTACTCTCCCATTTTAGTGCATTTTATTGGGGCAATCAGCAGAGGGGAATTTTGTTGAGGTCATAGGGAATTATATTAATTGGCCTTATCTAATTCATCATGGTGGTTGCTGTTAATGCAAATTGGTGTTTTCCAAGTTGGTTCAGGAAATAAAAGTTGAAAATATATTCCTAATGGAATGGAATTATTTTGATGAAATCAATTGTACCTACAATGAAAAGGAGGATTCTTGAAAGGATCAAATATCTTTATAGAAATGGAAGTTCTTGGAATTAACATGTTGAAGAAAAGAGTTATCTTTTAATTATTTCAATATGTTCCAGTAGCTGTGAATGAGGGTTTTTTTCTGGATGTGTCGAGGACTTTCACTTATTCTTCTGGTTGTTTTCTTTTCATGAGGATTTTCTCCTCTCTGCTGAAGTCATTTTTTCGCTTGAAACAGGTAAAAGTATGTGATATTTGTGGGGATGCTGGTCGGGAAGATTTGCTTGCTATATGTAGCAAGTGCACTGATGGTGCAGAACACACGTAAACACATATGACCTTTGATCTATGGTTTCTTCTGTTGTCAACTTTTATTTGTTAGTTTATCATGTTCTATCAAATCAAATGCCCATAGTTAATGCAAGTTTAACATGATTGTTGCTATCAATCAGCTATTGCATGCGAGAAATGCTTCAGAAAGTTCCTGAAGTGGATTGGTTGTGCGAAGAATGCAAGTTAGCTGAGGAAACAGAAAACCAGAGGCAAGGTAAAGCCAGAATATAAGCTGAAATTGCCATATTAAAAAAATTGCAGCATTCTAGACACAAGCATTTGCACTTTTAACTCTTCATGAAATTGGTTTGAAGGTTCAGATGTTGAAGGTAAAAGAACAAACAAAGCAAACGCACCAAGCTCTGGCAAGAGACATGTAGAAACAATGGAGGTGGCTTCAACTTCAAAAAGGCAGGCTGTTGAAACAAGTTTTGGATCTCCTAAGTCATCCAGCCCCAGCAGAACAGCTGCACTGTTGCGGGATAGTTCTTTCAAGGGCTTAGATAAAGGGAAAGTAAAGCTAGATCATCCAATATCTGTTGTCAATCACTCCAGTATTGATAGTCCAGAAACTACACGTTCTTCTATTGGTCCACGAATTCAGACACCCAAGGGTATGGCAAATAGCTTTATGGATGTGGAATGTAGAAAGTCAGTTTGGGTTTTCTGCCAGTTAAAACTTCTATCTGCTTCAACTCATCCAAAACTGATTATTGCATCTAATACCTTTTCTATATGGGTATCTTTGAGTTGGTTTGCTGTGAATTATATCCACCTGCTGGCTAGTGCAATTTAAGCATTATGTAAATTGGTAGAATGGAGGTCATGGTTTTCTCATTCTGATGTTCATTATGAAATTGGCTTATTATTGCAAGCACCAATTCATTGCTTTTCTTTGTACAGGTACTTTATTGAAGTCCAATTCATTCAATACTTTAAATTCCAAACCAAAGATAAAACTTGTTGATGAGGTTCCTCAAAAGCAGAAGGGCAGTAGAGAAAGTCGTTCTCTTGATATGAAGGAGGGGACTGCCAGGATGATAAGCAAATCTTTGTCATTTAGAACAGTGAACTCAGGCCGTTCCAATGCTACGGAGTCAAAAGTTAAAATGCTTTCTTCAAAAATTTCTCAAGCTCAGGATATAAAAGCATTAAAACAAGTGAAAGAACGAAATGCATTTGAAAGTAAAAGTTCATCTAAATTAGATCGTCCCATGGGTAGTTTAGTGACAACTAGTTCTAATGTCTCTATGCCTATGATCAGTCAAAAGCTCACACCTCGTGGTGATAGTGTGATGATATCATCCACAGGCAACAACAAAGAGTTGAATGCGTCACAATCTGATGGAAAATTGAATACTTTATCAAGGTCAACCAGTAGTGTAGCTCGTAAAGGTGCAGAAATTCCAGTTACTTCTGGTATGTTCTTGCCTTCTTGATGGCAAGCCTTCTCTGGAACATTATATCATCTGATGGTTATCTCGGATTCTTTTTTTTTTTTAAATAATTTTTACGGCAAATTTTCTTCTTTTTTTTTTGGTCGGGTAAAATTAATTGCACTTTTTTTTGTTTGCCCATGTAGTTCGATCTTTACCCGTGAATGGGATGAGCAGTGCTTTTGTTGAACAAAAGTTAAACCAAGTTAGCCCAAAGGATGAACCCTCTTCGAGTTTTTCTTGGACTGCAGAGCGACCGTATCATAATGTAGATGAAAATGTGCAAGATGGTTTATCTCGGTCACGGGAATCATCAAATCAGAGTGAGAAATCTAGAGAAATTTCTGTTTCTCGCATGAGGCCTGCTATTACTGCTGGGCAAAAAAATATCACCTGTCAAAAGTGCAAGGAAATTGGGCATGCTACAGAATTTTGCACATTTGTTACTCCTTGGGCTTCTGGTATGGATACACCTTCTGCTAGAACTGTTAGGGAGGACGTGAGCCAAGGTAGTAAGTTAAAAGTTGCAATTGAGGCTGCCATGCTTAGGAAGCCGGGAATATTCAGAAAGAAAAAAGAAAGTGAACAATCTGATGGGTTGTCCTCATCAAATGTGGATATAACTTCTGAGATAGCTTCTCACGATCAGTTTTCGGTTTCAAATAAGGTGAGGAATGTGATTTCTGATGAAGGAACGGATGAAGGACAAGCAAATCTTGGTATTTCTTCCTTGGAGAATTACAGACAGACAAATATTAATAATGAGAAGCAGCTGAATGTGCATTCCACTGATGCTGTTTTTCCTTTCAAAGCCAGGGACTTGGATTCCACAGTCCCTTCAATTGGAAAACCTAGTTGTGCTTTGGCAGCAATGTCCCTCTTTTCAAAGATTTTAACCATCCCGGAGCATGAATATATCTGGCAGTAATATTTCTTCCTTGTATATGTCCATACATTGTTTTTTCCTCTATTCTTCATCTCCGTACATCTCAAAATGTGTTCTAGGTAAGTGAGATTTTGTCGCATTTATGCAGGGGGGCCTTTGAAGTGCACAGGGGTGGAAAAATTCTGGACGTATATGGTGGAATTCAAGCACATTTATCAGTTTGTGCTTCACCTAAAGTTCTTGAAGTGGTAAACCAGTTTCCCCAGAAAATTGCTCTAGATGAAGTGCTTCGCCTGAGCACATGGCCAAGACAGTTTCATGACAATGGTGCC
The DNA here is from genome assembly GCF_030052815.1 of Hevea brasiliensis. Lineage (NCBI taxonomy): Eukaryota > Viridiplantae > Streptophyta > Magnoliopsida > Malpighiales > Euphorbiaceae > Hevea > Hevea brasiliensis. Next base: position 103,628,206 of record NC_079495.1, on the reverse strand, counting down.
AAAGAGAATAATATTGCTCTATATTTTTTTGCTAAGGATCTTGAAAGGTAAATAACGCATACACTCTGCTTTTTTCTTATCTAAAGTGGTGTTTTTGATGTATGTGTCCTGTATTCTCAATGTACTTAATTTAATGTTTTGTACTGCTTGTGATACAGTTATGAAAAAAGCTACAAGAATTTGTTGGATAACATGATTAAAAGAGATTTGGCACTTAAAGGATATTTTGATGGTGTAGAATTCTTGATATTCCCATCCACTCAGCTTCCAGAGAACTCCCAGTGTAAGATTTAGTTGTAATTTCTGTTATTTTCCTCGTGTTTGGAACAAATGGATTTGATTAGATGTTGTGAAATTCATTTGCCATTCCATTATTGTTATGTTAGACGTCCCATAATTTCAGTCGAAGAAATTCAATATAATTAGCCAAAATTAGTCTAAATTATATTAACATAGGTGCATAGTTATTAAAGGCTCAAGGCGCACTAAGGCGCCGAGGAGTCCTGGAGCCTAGGCGCAATGCGCAAAGTGTAGGCGCGCGCCTGAGCGAGGTGAGGCGCAAAGTAAAAGATTTAAAAAATCTATAAAAATCAAATAAATGTGATACTTTTTCTTTTTTTTCTTTGGCATATATCTTGAATTGGGTTTGCTGGTTTGAGTTTAAATGGTACTCCTTTTTGTCAATAAAAGTGCTCGCTAACGATGAAAATAAATAAGGCATGCTTTTCTACAACCTTGTGCCTGGAACAAAGGCGCACACCTAGGCGCATAAGGCGCTAAGGTTCGAGCCTGGTAAGCCTTGAGCCTCAGGCACGCCTTTTAATAACTATGCATAGGTGGCATGTTACTAGCTTGCAAAGCACCAACTAAAAGGATCTCTGAGCTTTCCCTCTCTCTCCTTCTCTCTCATGTTACTACCTTGAAAGGCAACAATTAAAACATGGACCTAATTTTGAGATCCTTTCGATTCTTTCCTCATAGTAGTTGCTTAAACATGGAGCTTGAGTAGAGGTGGCAAACAGGTGGGGTCAGGCTGGTTCAGATCATTTGGGTTCTGTTTATCTCGGGTTGCGGGTCATTCATCTCTCTCTCTCTCTCTCTCTCTCTCTCTCTCTCTTTTCTTTTTGGGGTGGGGGTGGGGTTTGAGTCAAGTCATTTTGGGTTGCAGGATGCTTCAGGTTACCCTTATGGTCGCTGTACATAAAGGATTTCGGGTCAATTTGCAGGTTACTGGTTGTTTTTGGTCAAAATATTAATTTTTATCAGAAAATTAATTTTTATTAATATAATTTTTGAGTCAAAATTCACGCTAATTGGGTCAGCACTAACAAGTCAGTTTCAGGTTGGGTTGTTTGAGCCATTGGGTTGGCCTTTAATTGAACCCTTGAATTTGTGGGTCATTCAGGTTTTCTGTATGTTAAAACGGGTTACTGGTCGCTTTAGGTCAAACAAGTTTGAATTGGGTCAAAATTTGCCTCCTCTAAGCTTGAGCAACTGAATCCGAGTAAGCATTAGCATCATCTTATGTGTTAAGAAGTGAAAATAGTAAAAGAGGTTATAGTTATACTGCATGTGAACACATGGTTATATTTCCATGCATGGACTCTCTGACAAAAAAGAGAGCCTCAACTTGTGTGGAAACATGGATTGCTTGTATGTTAAGGAACTTATCATATGAGGATATATTGAATGCAATTCTATGTTTGTTCCACACATGAATTATTGTGGAATTCAATTGAATTTCTTGCATTAGTGTACATCATATGAAGCATAAATTTTTTTGCTGCTAAATTTTGCTATATAATGGGCATAGTAATAAAAAGGATAAAAACTATAATTTTACTCATATCATCTAAAGAAGAAAAAAAATGTTATGAATCTTTAAGGATCTTCATACATAAATGTACACACACACAATCATGTCGTGTTTGATTTGGCAGGATCTGTCTGGTATCCACAAGTTGAAATGGCATGGCATGATTATCAGCCATAGGTTACTGATAGGATTGCATACTTGTCACATAGAGGCTTATTCTAGATGAGGTGAATGCTGAATCTGATCTCTTTTGTAGATTGATGATGAGACCTGTGCAAGAAAAAAAATCTGCCACATTGAGAATAATGTAGCATGATGTCTTCACTGTTAACCTTGATCTTATTTTTTTCTTTATTTTGTCTTGCAATTGAATATGATGATCAGTGTTATTCCTGATTGTCTTTTTTGGCCAAGATCCTTAGTTGCATGCCTCAACTCAAGATGTGCTTGAAACTCCAAAAATCTCTGTACCTGTGCTCGAAACTAAGAATTTATAAACTTCGTGATCTGTATGGCAGGTTGGAACACATTGTTTTTTCTTTGGGGCGTGTTCAGGGGAAGGAGATCTAATTGTTCAGATTCCTTAAATAAGGCAGCTATTCCTAGTTCTAATGTGGTGCCTTGGGACATGAATTCTCCTGACAAGCTGTATACTTCATTAAATGGGGATATTGATAACAAAATATCTAGTTTACAAACAAACTCAGAGCAGCAAGATGGTAGACTCGACTCCAATTCCTTGTCAAAGAATGCAGCAAACAGTGCATTTTTCTGCTCAGAAACTAGAAGCACCAGTCCTTCAAAGGTATATATTTTTTTCATCCGATAGAGTACAAACTTGACTGCTTGATGCTCTATTCATGTGCCTATGTGGTAGACTGGCGTTGAATGCATGCCTGTGCTTTACACAGAAATTTGACTAAACTTGCAATGACTAAACTTTTGTTTCATATTTTGGTTAAATAATTACTAGATTTAGTGGCTTTATGATTTGCCTTTGTATTTTTATTGTGAATGTATCATTCAATGAATGTTAATTTGGGAAGTTTTATGCTAGATTGAACTGGATTGCGGTTTTCACATTCTTGGTTTTGTGATGTTGTTCTTCACATAGTTCTTCTTTCTTCTTTTTTTATTTTTTTTTCCTCTATTAATTGAAGGATCATTGCTATTATTTATGGTAATGCCATAAAATATTTGGTTTTTAGGTACTCTTTGTATCATCATCATTTTATGGCATTACTAACTTGAATGCTTGTTGAGTATATCTTTTAGTCTTGATATTAGTATTACAGTTTTAAAGTAGGGATGACTTCTAGTGAGAAGTGGGCTTGTGGCTGATGTCTACATAATTTTTTCATATATTTTGATTTTATGGAATGTTCGTGTCTATGTCGTCAGTGGTATTGCACCCATAGAATTTCTTTCTGCTTTACTGTATACGTGTTTGATTGAAATGTCGATATTGCTTTAATCCTGTGTGACAACCTAGAATACATTTATAGGTTGATATTGCACCCATAGACCTTGTTATTCGAAGCTTCATGTCACCTTCCTTTACGGTGTTTGCTGTTCTTTTACCAGGAAGTCGCAGCTCCTCCAGAGAGTAGATTAGATACAGAACGGAAGCCGTCTGCTCAGGCAACTGGAACCAATAATGGTTGTAATAGCAGAGAGGAGACAAAATCACATGTAGATGCTTCATGTGTCAGAGAAGACTCATCATCCTTCAAGGTTTTCCAGGTTGGTGATCAAGGTGAGGATGTCAGGGGGAGTGGTGTTGAGGAGAAAATGGTGGATATAATGGACACTGATAGAGATGAAGCTAAAGTTGAGAGGAACCTCAATGAAGATTCCCTGAGGATGGATGCAGAAGCTTCCACAGTTAGAGACTTAAATGTCAAAGGCCTTGACTGCTGGCAGTCAAATAGCAGAAAACGGTCTTACTTAGATCTTTGTGAGATAGCCCCTCAGACTTCTAGTAGCACAGGTCAAAAAATGCTATTGGATACTGTAGACGGAGAGATTATTAGCAAGAAGCTGAAAACTGGTTTCTGTGAACAATATGGGTGTACCAGTTCGAGAGAGGGAAATTCATTGAGTGAAGGTTTTGCTTCACAGATATGTGATTTGGGTTCCAGTTCCTCAATTGAGGAGAAAAGCTGTGAGAAAGCTGTTGATGAAAAAGTTATCCTGGAAGATATGGGAACTACTGAAAGGTACTTCTTTCCTGTGGATTCACATCGCGTAAAAGATTTTCGATTGGGGGGCAACTCCATGCCCTGGAAAGAATACTCATCAAATGATGAGGACCAATTCCGTGATGGGGTTCCAAATCTTGAGCTAGCTTTAGGGGCTGAGACAAAACCCCAAAATAAAGGGATCCTTCCTTTCTTTGTTGGAATGGTAGGGAAAAATAATACCCAGAACAAGACTCCAGATAATGTGAAGGAAGAGGAGGATGGTATATCCGCTTCCCTTTCCCTTTCTCTTTCATTCCCATTTCCAGAGAAGGAACAAACTGTCAAACCTGTTTCAAAAACAGAGCAGCTCCTGCATGAAAGGCGCCATGTGAATACTTCACTGCTCCTTTTTGGGGGCTTCTCAGATAAGTAGGCCCATGGTGATTCATTGTATATTGTTGTGCACCGCATGGATGTGGTAAATGTACCTGATCATGTATGATGATCTTCCATGGGCTTTATAGGGGAACTCAATTTCCATCTGTTCATAACCCACACAGGATTTACTAATAATTTTTCTTTTTTACTTATTAGCTTTTCTGTTTTTGGAGTGCATAGTCACGGCTGTTTGTATATAAAGAGAATTTAAGCCGCCTAAAATGCCATGAGATATTTGCAGACCAATATCTTGATGTTGAGTATTCTTATTCTTTTTTTGTCTTTCCAAATTATATGTGCTATCTGATTTTCTTACTGCTATTGGTACAATCATCTTGTTTGTAACTGTTCATTGCCAAGGAATGGTATTAACAAATGATGCTTGTGATTTTGTGAGGGGGTTGAAAATTCTGCTTTACCCTTCCCATCTTATTCTCCCTTGAGAAGGCTGATGTTATGATCGAACGAACATGATCATTATTAAAAAGAATGGGATTTTAGCTGGTGGTCTAGCAAGGAGCTGGAATTCTAATTGTCTTGCTGCGTCATTGACTGGAACATCAAACAATTATTTCTCGTCTGTATAGTGCTGGAATCAGACTTGGTTAGCCAGTTTAGGGGCATTGTCCGGAGATATATTTTTATCTGATATGTTTGTATAATTACCTGGTAGACGATGTTATGCATGTCGTGCCATTTCAGAGCATAAATCCTGCTTGTGCCTGTATTGGGAAGCTTGCCCGGCAAATGTTTTGCTTCTTCATGCATGTTGCTGTTCTTGTTGCTGGGATTTGCTCCTGAATTTTTATCCTATTGAAAGCGAAATTCGAGGTGCTTCTATTGGTGACAACATGGCAGCTAAGGTCGGGTTTTGGTCAGGCTTTATTCTCTGAGAGGTTTTCTGCTGTCTAGGTGGCGGGGAGATACCGAAACTTGATTGGTTCATCACACTGCCTAATGCAGCAGTTTTCGACGTGGCTGTATCTTATTGAATATCCCCCTTACAAGTCTTGCGGGTAGCGTCCGTATGCTTCTGTTGGGCTCTGCCTAGAAGTTTATTCTAGGTTGTCACACAAGTTATAACGGGGAATGTTGTTAATTCATTTTTATCTTCATGGTGTGTTATTTACCTCTTTCGGGGAAGATGAATTGGGTACTTGTCCTAATAGTGATAGCAACCAGCCATTACTCTCAACGTAGATAACCATTTTTTTTTTCCCTTCTTTGTAAACATTAAAAAATAAAATAAAATCAACTGGAAGTAATCCATTCTATTATAGCAAAGGAAGTATTTCTATATCTCGAGAATAGTTGAGGGTGGGTTTATGGTCTCTGCGAGAACGTAGAGAAGGAGAACAACTGCCGGCGCCATCTTGCATTGCCATTATCCTCGAACAGATAATGCAAATTTCAACACTTGGTCAAATTCTACTTCTTTGTATTTTGGGCCGTTCCCCAACCTATGAGCAACAAAATAAATAAAAACTACAAAAACTCTAATGTCCCTTAAGAGTACAAAGTTAGGATCAGCCAAAAAGGCTGTTTTTTTTTTTTTTTTGCCGAAGATCACTTTCATGAAAGCACTAACTGGATATAAAGGAGGATACAAACAGGATTTGATAAGAGAGATTACAAGTAAAAGATACATCCCAAAGAGCTTTAGAAGCTGAACTATGCACTGCTTGATTACCCTATCTGTGAACGAATGAGAAAGATACATCCGAAAGGGGGGCAGAAAGAGTTGAAATATCGTGAATGATATTCTAAATGTCCATGGGTGCATTCTCTCCTTGAAGGGCCTTGATAACCACTTGACAGTCTCCTTCTATTATAATATGATGGCCTCCCTACATGCCAAATTTTTGAGGGTCAAGGCATCCGACATTGCTAGAAGAACTTTACATACCCAACCACAGGGCGTACCCAAGTGGTCTCTTGCTATGACTGCTATAGCACCCTTATTCCTTCTACCGTCCACTGTTGCATTAAAGCTAAGCTTGATTTTGTGGGTGGTTTGGTGTGTGGGGTTTTGGTGTGTGGTGGGGGGGCATGGTGGGTGGTGTTTGAGGGGTGGCATAGAGAATTGAATCCTTTCATTTGGAGCATCTCACTGAATCACTGAACCTTGGCCTTGGACTAAGTAAAATCATGATAATGCTTAATTGCCAAAGCTATGGTTTCCTGGAAATTGACTGACTAGTTGTCAAAGGCTAGCTTATTTCTTCGTTTCCAAATGCGTCATAAGAAAAAAACAACCAAGTTTGTCATGTCTTACCCATTATCACTGCTCATCAACTTTGATGTAATTTCAATCCAGATGTCTTTCATGTTTTGACTTTGAAGCAAGGTAGAATGTAGACATAGAGGGGAATGTAACAAAATTTCCAAAGCTTTGGGGAAAATAAAAAAGATATGCCTAATGGATTCCCCTTCTCCGCAGGCACTGCACTCCTTGGGGATATGAGACATTCTCCTATTGAGCAATTCTTTGTTGGGAAGATGCTCCTTGAGTACTTTTCATAGAAAGATGGACATCTTCTTTGGAAGATGTAAATTCTAGATCCCTTTCCAAAATTTGCAATTATTGGCATTTAATGAAGGTCCTGGTCCCGCTTGGCCTCTAAGTTGACTTTGTCTGATAATTTCCTTTGCGATATAGTAACCAGAATTTACTGCACAAGCCCCATGCCATGTATGATGCCAGATAAAAGAGTTTGTATGCTTGATGATTGGCACCAGAATTGACATAATGTTCCTAAATTCTTCTTTGTGGAAATTTGCTCGCAATTGGTCTATATCCCAACAAAGTTGGTTCTCATGCATGAACTATGACACCTAAGCAACTTTTTTATCATGGTTTTCTTTAATTCTTGGAGGATTAGGATAGGACCCTGGAATTCATAAATCCAACTTGCACAGAATGGAGTGACTGTCCTTATCTTGTCACCGAACCCATTTTTGACGAACCAAAGGATGCTCCGCCACCCCATGACGGATTGCTACTTATTGGCTCCTCAATAAAAGAATTATAGGGAAAATATTTCTTTTTAAGCACTCGGCTTGCTAAGGAGTGACGATTATTCAGGAGTCTCCACCCTTACTTAGCTAGAAGCGCCATATTGAAAGCTTCAATGTCCTTGAATCTAAGGCCTCCATTCAATTTTGGCTCACATAAAAGCTTCCAAGAAAAGCAATGGTTATTTCATTCATCTTGCTTTTGCCCCCATCAAAAATTGGCCATGAGACTATTAATACTTTGGCTAACTATCCTTGGGATTCTGAAGCAAGTCATTGTATAGACCGAGATTGCTATAGCCACTGCCTTCTATAGAACTTCCTTACCACCTGTCGAAAGCAAATGTTCTTTCCATCCTACTACTTTGTGATGAATTTGATCTTTGATATGGTTGAACATTTGTTTCTTGGACTGCAGGATGTTGGTTGGTAGCCCCAAATATTTGTCATGGCTTTCCATTATACTAATTTGAAGGACGGTGAAGATGGCTGAGCAAATAGTCCTTAGAGTATTTCGGCCGAAGGAAATAAATGATTTGCTCAAATTGATTGTTTACCCACTTGCATAAGAGTAATCATGGATAATTTGCTTGACCATCTCTGCTTCTTAAGTTGATCCCTTAGTGAAAATAATAAAATCATCTGCAAAAAATAAATGTGTGACAGTAGGTCCCTTTCTTGAGATTGAAATCCTTGGAAGAGAGGAAGTTTTAATTCTATGGGAAAGTCCTTCCATGCAAAAGAGAAAGAGGCATGGAGAAAGATGCAAATCTCTGGTTGGAGTAATGTGGCCTACCTTCTATCCATTGATTTGCAATGAATATGAAACTGCTGACACATTCCATGATCTAATCAATCCATTTGCTATGAAAACCAAAGCATGTGAGCATATGATTGACATAATTCCACTCCACACAGTCATAAGCTTTATTTATATCAAACTTCAAAGCCATGCCATAATTCCTTCTTGATCTGTGATGGTTAAGGTGGTGCATGATTTCATGGCATACAAGGATGTTATTTGAAATTAACCTTCCTTTTATGAAAGCGCTTTGCTCCATCCCAATCAAAGAATCCATAAAATGCTGCAAGTGTCGTGTGAGGATCTTTGAAATGGTCTTGTATATATGACATTGTATAGCCCAATTGACCTAAGATCTTTCATCGTTTATATGTGTTTAGATTTTGAAATGGGTGTGAAGAGGGTGTTAGCTATTTTCTAATCTACATTTAATATAAATTTTCCCCCCAAAATGATAATTAAAAATTTGGGATTTTTTCTATTATATAATTGCGTTTATAATAATAATGTACTATATTATTATACTTCATACAATGGGCATAAGAATTAGATTAAAGTGAAAAAAGAATTAATTCAATTTTTGAATATTTTAAATTTTGTATTTTTTTTTTGAAAGAATTTATATCGAATATTGATTTAAATTAGTTATTGAATCGATGATAAAAATTTGCCATTTCTCGAATTAGAAGAGAATATAGTGAAATAACATTCTTGGATGGGGAAAAAAAGACATTAGCATATGTTTATCTCAACGGCATTAATTGAATAAGTCACTCTTGGAGGAGGTTGGTCGAAGGCGGATCATCCAACGCAAGCCAACAACCATCTTGGGCTCCACGGCAGGGCCGTCGTTGTGCGTCTGGTTTTCCTATACTCAATTTCCTATAAATAATTTTAAAAAATATTAAAATTAAATTAGAAAGAAAAAAAAATCTCTCTCGCCCCGGCCTTAGAACAAGAGGGTATATTTGGAAATTAAATAATCGATCCTTCCTCACTTAATACAATAAATACACTCTGTTCTCTATTCGGTGCCCATCCACTCTCTCTATATCTCTTTTCACTTTCTCTGTCTAGATCTTTTCTCCTGTTCTATCATGGCGACTAGTTTTGCTCCTGTGTCAATCTCAGGTACAAAAATACGCACCTCCAAACATCATCCTTTTCTTTATACTCTGTTTGGTTGCTGAGAATACTCGGAATTTGCTAAGAAAATGAAATGAAAAACGAAACTCGCTAATTCTATAAGTTACAATACTACTGATTGCTACCATGTCATTGATTGGTAGTGTCTTTTTTGAAATTTTTTTTTTTAAATTTCATGATAGAAATTATTTGGTTAATTTTTTTTTTTATATATATTTCATTATTTTATAGGATTTTCCTTTGGATTTGTGCTGCTATTGTTGAGATTATTTAATTTGTTTAGATTTATGATTTTTTTTTTTATTGTGGCGGTTTTGGGGATTCGTATTTCTTAAAATTACAAGTGATCATAGTTGAATATAGTTTCTTTGGTATTTCAGCTAGTGATTAAATTTATTAGCAGTAGATCAAGAACAATATATATTCGTCCTGTTCTTTTGATTTATAGACGATCCTCTTTTTTTTTGCGTAGCTTGATTCATATACGATTTTTGCCATACCTTATTATGGTGCTAATTTCTGACAACAATGCTTCATGTAGATCTAAGTAAGCCATTTTGTATGATTTCCAGAAATAGAATGAGTCTTATGATTCAAAATGAATTAGTGGTGGACTTATTTTTTTTTATTTTATTGGTTTCGAATGGAGGATGCTACTGGCTACTTTGGTAAAAGGGCCATAATTTTATTAAAGCCTATTGCTTGTATTGCAAAATTTTTTTGGTGTAACATAATATTTTCAATTTTTTTTTAAAGCAAAATTACTGAAGATTTTGTAACTAGGAAATTGTGTAGGTTTTAAATGATGATTAATATATCAGATGGCATATTGTTATATCAAGATTATTTCTTGATTAAGTTTGTTTTAACCACAAATAGGTTAGTGTTTGGTTGAACTAGAAACAAATAACTTCATAATATATATATATATATTTAAAATCCATGGACTGATCTTTTGAGAGTTCGTACATTATGAGAATGCTTTTATTTGTTTCTAGGTGGTTCTATATATATATATATATATATATATATATATATATATATATATATATATTTAAAATCCATGGACTCTGATCTTTTGAGAGTTCGTACATTATGAGAATGCTTTTATTTGTTTCTAGGTGGTTCTCAATTGAAGGCGGATGAACTTTGGTCCTCAAAGTCCAACTCATTTGCAAAAAAATCAAAACTGGCAGTTCAAAGGAAGTCAAACCAGGTGGGAAATCGCAAGTTGTCTGTTCGTGCAGAATACAAGTATGTTGTTCTGGTCTCTTTTCTCTATAATGGACATCCGAATAAATTATATGAGAAAAGCATTGAAAACCATGGAAACTTAGATACAAGGCATGTCATCGTTTGCCGGAATTTATAGTATTTATTGTCATTTGATCCTTTTATTGTGTTTTCCTTTTTTATTCAAATTAATACATACAACTGAGGGTAAAAAAAAAGCAGCTGAGAGTCCATATTCGCCTCCCCTCCCCCCCTCACCCCATCTCCCTCCTCCCTTCTCCCCCTTTGATCTATTATTCTCTGATTTTATTGCATGATACTTGGATGGAAAAAGGGCATAAGTTTGTGAGACTTGGCAAGCAAGCAGATTTGGGTATGAAGAGAATAATTTTAGTAGGCAGTTTGGTAGCATTGGATGAGGATATATGAGCCCTAAGGTTCAACACATCCACTTTAGGAAGGTCGCTGCATTGACATCTTGCAGTAGGGAGCAATTAAGAATCGAAATTAGATAGTTCATCTTCTTAAGTTAAATTTCAAATATCTCTCTGAAGCCATCATCATTGGTAAATTATGATTTACGATGGAAGGTTGTGTTGCCAGTTGCTGATCAGGATGTGAGATGTTTCTTTTTTTGTGGGTGCCGTGTTTATATCTGCTATTTCTATTTTTTTTCCTTCTATGATTTAATGTATCATCATTTATGTGGACAAAAATGTTGTTTTAACACAGGTCTGCTATTCTATCAGCCATAAGGACTTTTTTTTTTAAATCACCTGTAGCCTAAGTGAATGGTGTTATGGGTGTGGAATGAACCCCTTTTTCTTTTTAAATGACTGTTTCTTATGATTTTCATATTGTTAATCTAGCTTTGTTTTTGTATTGTTTACCTGAACCATATTATCTGGATTTTTATATCAGGCTAATTTTTCACTCTCTGAGTGTACCTTGCTTATGCTATTTTTTGAGATTTGTCTTATCATTTCCTCTGTTATTTGCAGTGATGGTAGTAGGGGTGGTGGCAGTGATTTTGTTGCTGGTTTTCTTTTAGGAGGCGCCATATTTGGAACTTTAGCTTATATTTTTGCTCCTCAGGTGATTATATGTCTTTCTTTAGCCCTTTTTAGTTTTTGGCATTAAAATTTTCCTTCAAAGGTTTTGAAAAGATGTAACAGCAAAGGGAAACATTTCCTTCTTTTAAATGCATTATGTAGAGGGGAAACACAAAATACTAATTGCTGCACAATTGCAGAACTGTCTCCAGCTCATGACATCTTGTTGAGTCTTGCATGTCTGAAGCATGAAGATGAATTATAATTGATGCTTCTCAAAAATTGTATTGTGCATCTACAACAAATAGTGGTTTATGAATTGGATGAATTGCTGAACTTTCTCCTTTTGCAACAGGAAATGTGTAGCCTATGAAGGTTATTACAATGTTTAATAGCCTGACATCCGTGCTATTCCATCTATATGCTATGCTTACAACATTGAAAACTATTGATGTTGAAATGCTGCTTGATACCATTTTGTTGCTTAATCTGTTGTCCATTGATATGGGTGCTCATCCTTGCCTTTGTGTTAGCCAATGAAATGACGGTGATACTGTAACACGATTCAACAGTTAATTGAAAGTACTATTGTTATACTAATATTTTTTTGCCTTCTATATATTTCTTCATTTATAACTGTATCTTCACTCGATTGCCTGGCGTCTACAAGTCTGTCTTAATGACTTATCACTGCTGAAACTCCTGTGCATAAATAAAAGCCAATCGCCTGTTCATAATCCATTATATTATTGTTGGATGATGTCAATGGAGATGCTGTTTTTTGTTGCTCCCTAGTCATGGAATGTTTGGCTGTCTTATATAGTCCCTTATGTTGAGCTGAAGCTTCAGCTCTGATATTATGTTGCAAGTGCTGGTTTTATTTTTGTTTGTTTGCTATTGCTTCAGATTAGAAGATCCCTGCTAAATGAAGATGAATATGGGTTTCGGAGGGCCAAGCGACCAATATACTATGATGAAGGTTTAGAGGTAATAATAATATCATCATCTTTGCTTGAAGTAGGAATTTGCAATATGACATTGATTTAATATTTGACATTCTTCACTTTCCCGAAAAGCAGAAGACTAGGCAGACCTTGAATGCAAAAATAAGCCAACTGAATTCTGCTATTGACAATGTATCTTCACGCTTGAGAGGTGGCAATAATTCACCTACGGTGCCTGTTGAAACTGATCCCGAGGTAGAAGCTACCATGTGAGATTAGTTTATGTTTCTTCATTGTAGTCTGAGACTTCATACCGTTTGAAAAACAGATATGCAACTGTGTCACCACTGTGCTTATGGCAGGTTTAGCTTTTTAATGTTTAAATCAGAATACAAGTGTTATGGTTAACATTATTGCAGCATACAACGCTGGCCTTTTTCATGTAGACTCGAGAATTTGGGGGTTTGTAGTGGAAATAGTAGCTTCCAACGGCTGTTTTCTCTCTTTCTAATTTTCTTTTAGTGATTGCCGATTGTGACTAAACAAAGGCATTTTGAAAGTTAGAAGCTGCATTTATTATTGTTATTATTATTATTATTATATTTAAAAACTGGTTTACATGCCCCAAGCCAAATTGTTTTAGAACAGTTAGAAAATTTTTCAAAGTTTTTCATTTTTAAATTGAATCAAGCTGTGGTGGAAATACCCCTGGTAATAGCATATTACTTGGAAAATGGGCTTTGGATTGCAAGCTAATTTTCCAAAACTATGGTTTCTGTACCTGGCAGTCTGGTGCAAGTAAATCCTGCTTGCTAGAAGAATTGCTGATCTGTATGATGGAAAGGATTTTATAGGGTTTCGAAAGTCATAGTATCTTGTTTGCAGCCAATCCCAACATGCTAAATCATTGAAGTTATTTGTATGCTAGTTCTTTGCCAAGGAAATCACTTATCGAACTAAAAGTATATCTGGCAACAGTTAGATCCTAACATACTGATACATGAAAGCCCATTTTTCTGATATCATTAATAGCTTTCACGTCAATTTATTAGCATAGATGGCACTAATTTTCTCTGAAAGAGTTGTAGGAAATATTACTTGGGGGCAGACACGCTCTACACTTGTAGCTGAGACTAATGAATCTTGACAACAACCTTTACACAATCTGGTTGCTTCAACATATCAAATGCCTTGCCTATATCTTGCAGTGAAACTTCATGAGTCAAAAGCTCATCAAGATGAAATTCCTGTCCAAAAGTTGAAAAATTGTTACTATGCCTTACGAAAATCTGAGTTGAGTACCATCCCAGCAATATAAAACCAAGAGCGTTACCTTGTTTTTGCAGTTGTCGAGCAAATATGGAAGGTCTGATTTTATTGTGAGCCCTCCAAAAATGGACCCCTTGAGAGTTCTGCCTGTCAGTAAGGGCAAGAAGTCGATTGTCACAGTTTCATGTCCAGAACCTATCACCATTGCTTTTCCTCTTCCCTAACAATCATCACAAAACAAAACTTGTAAAAACTCACCATCATTTGCCTACCAATTAAATTGCACAATGAAAAAGAACAGAAGGGAATAGGTACCATTTTTGTGGATTGAAGAGCTTCATTGACTAAGGGTGCAGCGCCACTGCACTCGAAGCAATAATCCACTCCTATTCCACCAGTCAAGTCTTTCACCAGTTGTGAAATGGGTTCGTCAAATTCATCTGGGTTTATGAAATGTGTCATTCCAAAAGCTTGTCCCTTCTCTCTTCTTTTACTATTCTTATCTACACCTATTATGGTAGCTGCCCCTTGCATTCGAGCTCCTTCAATAGCCTGCAATTCTTTTGATTTCCCATTACAGAAGAAACAACTACTAAACAAAAAAGCAAGAGACCATTTGAATGAAACATACCCCTAACCCAACTGCACCAAGGCCTAATACAGCCACAGTTGAACCTTCTTTAACCTTTGCCTCCTTCCAAGCTGCTCCAAACCCAGTTGAAAACCCACATGATAAAAAACTTGCATAAGGCAGAGGTATAGTTGGATTAATCTTTGCAGTGTACTTGGAATCAATAACCATGTATTCAGACCATGTGGAGCAAGTAAACACGTGGTACAAGTTATGGCCTCTAATGGACATTCTTGAGGTGTTGTCTGGCATTAGACCGTTACGTATTATGGGGAATTTTGGGCACAGATTAGTGTCTTGTGATGTGCAATTCTCGCATTCTTGGCACTGTGCAATGAAGGTTGGGATCACAACATCTCCTTCTTTTAGGCCATTTACTTTGTCTCCTATGCTCTCCACCACTCTTCAATTGCACAATTTACTCCATTAATAAGAATTTTCAATGTTGGAAGCAATTTTAAAAGCAAAACACAGAAAGAGAGCTCACCCAACGCCTTCATGTCCTAGAACTCTAGGGAAAAGTGGCTGAAAAAGGAAAAGTGGCCAAATATTAAACCCTCTAATGATCCAAAAAGAATAAGGGTTAAAATTATATATAGCGGGGTTGATAACATCTGAAATCGCAAAAGCTTTAATTAAGTCCTGATTAATTTTTTTTAATTAATTTTTCAGTCTTTTAAAATCCATTCAGAAAATAATTTTAATTAAAAGTGAAGAATACCCACAAATGGAAATCCATGGGCACGAGAGATGTCTGTGTGACAAATACTAGCATATAGCATCTTGACTCGAACTTCAGAAGAATTTGGTGGGTCTACTTGTATCTCTTCCACCTTCAATTCCTCCCCAACTCCCCATATTACTGCAGCTGAAGAAACATCCCAGAATTAATTATGTCCTAGAGAAAGTTTTTAACATGAAAACACAACACATATGGCTTACCTTTGCATGTTATGACCTGTGAGGTGTTGCTGCTCCTTGACATGGCTATGGATTGTGTAGGTGAAGCTTTGACGATAGCGTTTTTTATGAGTTGATCGAAGATGTAGAAACAGAAAGGACAGGGTTCCTCTCTCCTTACCTCTTTAATAATTGTATAGAACAGGACAAGTTGTGATGAGACTATTTGTTTGCCAGTTCTTTACCAAAGAATTTTACAACAGCTTTACCCTGACTTGCTAACACATGTAGGCTTTCAAGTCAATTTATTAGTGGAAATTAAAAATGGTAGAAAAGATAGGAAAAAATAACAAGGAAAATAATTTACTTGATTCGGTTATTGAGATTATACGTTCATGGACAAAAAAAACTTTAAAGGATTATATTTTATTCGCTTGTGTTTAACATAATATATATGAGTTTATATTTATAATGAAAAATCTAAGATACCTATGGCATTTTATCAATAAATCATAAATATTAATTTACACAAGCATAAATCAAGCTAATGATTTTGCTATTCAATTGCATGATTTTTTAATAATCATGAGATTCTTCAATAGTCTCTCTCAAGTTGTGCATGAAGCCATGAAGTGATGATGAAATTCATAGCTTGTAAATGGTGAAGATAGATAATTGAATAGAATTAGAATGTTTATTGGTGTTGAAATTGAACAAAAATGAAAAAATAGATGAATGAAGAAGAAAAGAGAAATTTCTCAATAATTGCAGTTGAAATGGCTTCTATTTCAGACATGATTGAAAATTAAGACTCAAATTAGAAATTTTTTTAACCGAATTATAATGGATATTTTCAGAAAAAAGAGAAATAAAAAAGAGAGGAGAAAGAAAAATAAGAGTTGAAACTCAATTCCTACACCATGTTGAAGTTTAGAATGATGGAAAAATAGGCGAAAATAATAAAGGAAGGATGTATACAGTACTATGATAGAGAGCTTACTTTCACAAACACAAAACATTAAAAAATTACATTTCATTAATTCACTTGCGTGACCTCTACTCTAATTTGAAAATTAAAATTTTATAAGAATTCAATTCGATTATTTTTTATAATTGAAATTAAAAAAATTAATTTTTTAATTTAAAAGAATCATTTTAAAATAAATAAAAATCAAATATAATTATGTAATAATTTAATTGTGTGATAATTCAATTGAATTCTTTTCTTACAAATAATTTATTTTAAAAAGAAGCACGTACATTTAACATAATATATAAATGTCCATATTTATAATGGAAGATTAAAGATATACATGATATCCTATCAATAAATCATAAATTACTCATCTATACAAACATAAATCAAGTCAATAATTTTACTAATCAATCACATAATTTTCTCATAATTATAAAATTCTTCAATAATTAGCATAGATAGACCGTGTGTTCTCTGAAAGAATAGTGGGGAATTTTATTTGGGGGCAGACATGCTCTACGCTAGTAGCTGAGGACTAGTGAATCTTGATAAGAACCTTTACACAATCTGGTTGCTTGAACATCTCAAACGCTTTGTCTATATCTTGCAATGAAACTTCATGAGTCAAAAGCTCATCAAGATGGAATTCCTGTGCAAAAGTTGAAAATTTGTCAGGAATGCAAGCATTATATATATCTATGCCTTTAGAAAATCTGAGTCGAGTATTATCCCAGCAATATAAAACTGAGAAATTCTGAGGTGTGCTTGGCACACGTAATAAACCCTTGTAAAACTAAGAGCATTACCTTGTTTTTGCATTTGTCGAGCACATATGGAAGGTCAGAATTTATTGTGAGCCCTCCAAAAAGGGAGCCCTTAAGAGTTCTGCCTGTCAGTAAGGGCAAGAAGTCAATTGTCACAGCTGCATTTCCAGAACCTATCGCTATTGCTTTTCCTATTCCCTAACAAACATCTAACAACCATCATTTGCCGATCACTTAAATTGCACAAGTAAAAAGAACAAAAGGGAATAGGTACCATTTTTGTGGATTGAAGAGCTTCATTGACTAAGGGTGCAGCGCCACTGCACTCGAAGCAATAATCCACTCCTAATCCACCAGTCAAGTCTTTCACCAGTTGTGAAATGGGTTTGTCAAATTCATCTGGGTTTATGAAATGTGTCATTCCAAAAGCTTGTCCCTTTTCTCTTTTTTTACTATTCTTATCTACACCTATTATGGTAGCTGCCCCTTGCATTCGAGCTCCTTCAGTAGCCTGCAATTCTTTTAATTTCCCATTACAGAAGAAACAACTACTCAACTAAAAAGCAAGAGACCATTTGAATGAAACATACCCCTAACCCAACTGCACCAAGGCCTAATACAGCCACAGTTGAACCTTCTTTAACCTTTGCTTCCTTCCAAGCTGCTCCAAACCCAGTTGAAAACCCACATGATAAAATACTTGCATAAGGCAGAGGTATGGTTGGATCAATCGTTGCAACGTAGTTGGAATCAATAACCATGTATTCAGACCAGGTGGAGCAAGTAAACAAGTGGTACAACTTATGGCCTGTAATGGACATTCTTGAGGTGTCATCTGGCATTAGACCCTTGAGGTTTAGTGGGAATTTTAGGCACAGATTAGTCTCTTGTGATGTGCAATTTTCGCATTCTTGGCACTGTGCAAGGAAGGTTGGGATCACAACATCTCCTTCTTTTAGCCCATTTACTTTGTCTCCTATGCTCTCCACCACTCTTCAATTGCACAATTTACTCCATTAATAAGAATTGTCAATATTGGAAGCAATTTTAAAAACAAAACACAGAAAGAGAGCTCACCCAACGCCTTCATGTCCTAGAACTCCAGGGAAAAGTGGCTGAAAAAGGAAAAGTGGCCAAATATTAATCCCTCTAATGATCCAAAAAGAATAAGGGTTAAAATTATATATAGCGGGGTTGATAACATCTGAAATCTCAAAAGCTTTAATTAAGTCCTGATTAATTTTTTTTAATTAATTTTTCAGTCTTTTAAAATCAATTCAGAAAATAATTTTAATTAAAAGTGAAGAATACCCACAAATGGAAATCCATGGGCACGAGAGATGTCAGTGTGACAAATACTAGCATAAAGCATCTTGACTCTAACTTCAGAAGAATTTGGTGGGTCTACTTGTATCTCTTCCACCTTCAATTCCTCCCCAACTCCCCATATTACTGCAGCTGAAGAAACACCCAAAATTAGGTATGTCTTAGAGAAAGTTTTAACATGAAAACACAACACATACGTCATACCTTTGCATGTTATGACCTGTGAGGTGTTGCTGCTCCTTGACATGGCCATGGATTGGATAGGTGAAGCTTTGAAGATGGTGTGCCTCATGAGCTGATTGATAACGTAGAAAGAGAAAGGACAGGATTGGTTTCTCCTTCTCTTTCTAATAATTGTGCAGAACAAGACAAGTTCTGTTGAGATGTCAACTGTCAAGTGGAGAAAGATTATAAAATACTCTTTGGACATATAAAAATAATATTTTATCTTTCACAACAAAGTGAACTCCTTTATAATGTGAAGAGTAATGTACTCTTTTGAAGCAACCGAATAATCTCTCGTCAAGCAGGTGCTTAGCACTAGCACCTGAAGGCAACTGCTAGTTGGATGTATATATATATATATATATATATATGTAAAATGCTACACCTAAATATGATTTTCATTTATTTTAAAAACACATACATTATATATAAAATTTTTAAATTTAGTCTATTATATATTAATTAAATAAAATTTCAAAATTATATCTTTAAAGAAAGTAATAATTACTTAATAACTTATCTTATAAACTAAATATTTAAAAAATAAATTAATATGATAGGGAAGAAATGATTTGTCTTAATTTAATTTTAATTATGTTATATTTAGTTTCAATTGTGTCTGAGACGCGTTGTTAATATTAAATAATTTTTAAAATATTTATCAATGAAATTTAATTTAGTGGTGCTGAATATCATTTTAATTATAGCTGCGAACTAGAGGCAATTATATCAAATAAAAATAAATAAATAAATAAATAAATAAATAATTCAACATAATCTTCTCTTCATAACCTACCATGTAGTCTTGGCTGTGTACCACTTTTGATTCTAGTCAGGGAAGGCCGTAAATGAACTCAAAAGAGTCTAACTTGCCTACAATGTCAAAAGCTGTTCTCCCATTCGTGAATCTTCCTCATGGAGTCCCGAATGAATTACCAAAATTAATCCCATTGGGAAATACTGGTCTAGCTTTGTTCTTGATGAAGAAGTTGTTTCCTACATCAACCACTGAATCTCCAAAAATGTAAAAAGCTGGAACATCCTTTGCCAAAGTGAGCCCCAACATGCAGTACACAGCAAAAATTTTTAATATAAACAGCAATAGTAAGTTTGTCTGATATGACACTCATTACTACAATCTGTATGAAACTTAACAGAGAAAAGGAATTTTATTTTAGTTTGGAATTAGGAAGAAAAGATTTGTCATGTTGCTTTCAACATTAATTTAAGAAGACGAGTTTAAAGGCATTGAGTCTCTTATAATAGCAGAACAGAAACAGCAATCTATTGTTGTTAGCCTTCACCTAATATATTAAAATGAATACATATATATTTTGGGTATAGTATCAAAATCTCTTCAAACCGCTATAGCAAATTTTAATTTCTTTGATGACTATGAAGAACTATGCATGGGTTTCCAAATCCAGCAAGTTGAACTCTCGAAGTTTTGCCCTATAGGGTACTGTTTGATCACAAATGCTCACAGTATTTATTAGATACTATTTAACAAACCAAATTAGACAGAGGTAGGCAAAAGCAACCTACGCCAAGCTGCGACAAAGAACAATTAATTGCTCACAAACGACTTGTCCAACATGTGTTCAACGAAAGTTGCAGTAAAAATTTTCATATACCCAAAATTGCAACCACCAAAAATCAGCAAAGAGAAAAGGGAAAAAAAAAAAAAAAAAGGATGCCTCAAATTACAGATCAGATAATCCTCACATAAGAATTTCTTTGTTAACTTACTGGTAGTTGCTAGAGCAAATACCTGTGCCATTGTGCGATTTGCGAAATCCTTTATGAATCGGGAAAGCTGTTTTTCAAGTAAAAATCAACTGTTTCAGTGACTGATAGTTTTCTTGTTTTGCAGGCACATATGCTCTCCACTTTTTTTTTTCTTAATCAAATATTGATCAGAATCATTACACAATCTGGTTGCTTCAATGGCTCAAATATATTTCGTCCATATCTTGCAATGGAACGTCATGAGTGAAAAGTTCATCTAGATGGAACTCCTCTAGAAAATTATATGAATATTACTAGTAGTTTCACTAAACTCAGCAAGAATTGGTAAGTGTCAAGAAATCATCACCATACCTTGTTCTTGCATTTTTGGAGTATAATAGGAATTAAGGTCATATTGAGCCCTCCAAAAATGAACCACTTGAGATTTTACCATTGAAAATATAGATCATTTTTGGCTTGAAGGCCTTGATTTGCGAAGGATGCAAGCAATAATCTACTCCTATTCTACCTACAATGTCTTTTACCAGGTGTGAAATAGGTTTCTCAAATTCATTTGGGCTTGTGAAATGAGTCTTTCCAAAGGCTTTTAATGAAAATTCTTGAAATATCATTTGGCATTAGACCCTTTTAAGGTTTATCGAGTATCTTAGGGACACATTAGTCTCTTCTGATGTGCAATTCTTGCAGTCTTAGAATCACAAAATCACCAAAAGTCATTGCATGAACATTTTCCATCTTTAAAATGATGATACCTAGTGGCATCTCGCACAATAATTTCTCTATGCACAATACTGCTTAGTAATTTGAAAACAGTATGGCAATCTCCACAAACACGAAGATTTTTCACTATGCGTATGACTGTTCCTGGAACAGACTTAAGTAGGCCATAAGCCACAGCCGTTCTCTCACTATGCCAAAAAAGCTGCCTCTCTTTCTCTACTTCTTCCATGTCATGTAAAACAGAGCTAGTATCAGGAACATAACCTCTTCTTCTCATCTCTCCATCTAACTCCTTAAGCAAACTAAGTATTTCATCCTTCATAGGATGACATGTCTCCCCAGCATGGAACGCTTGGATTTCCTTCCCAAAGGTGATGGTACTAAAACCTGGTTCCTTTTTAAATTCCCTAGCTGCCATCAACTTCCTAACCATTGACATACGTTCCCACATACCAGTACCAGCATAAATATTAGACAACAGAATATAGGTCGAAGGATCTTCAGGATTCAAGCTCAACAACTTATTAGCAATCCTTAGCCCCATTTGAGTATTTCCATGGTGCTTGCAAGCACTCAGTAATGCTGCCCATGTAGGTTCATCAGGCTCAAACGGCATCGCAGTAATGAGATTCTCAGCCTCATCAAGGCACCCAGATCGGCTAAGAAGGTCCAACAAGCATGTGAAGTGTTGCAAGGAGGGCTTAATTCCATAGTCTTCGGTCATGGATTTAAAAAGTTCTCGGCCTTTGCTAACTAACCCAGCATGGCTGCAAGAATAAATCAATCCAACAAAGGTTACTTCATTTGGCTTCACCTTAGCTAAAACCATGTCATCATATAAAGCTAATGCTTCATCGGCTCTGCCATGCTGAGCTGCTCCAACTATTATAGATGTCCAAGAAACAACATCTTTATGAATTATTTCATCAAAAATGTTTTTGGCTGCTAAAATATCACTACATTTTGCGTACATATCCACGAGAGCATTACTGATGAACAAGCAGGATTCATAACCAAGTGCTATGACAAGGCCATGAACCTGTTTTCCAAACTCCAGTACAGCTATATTAGCACAAGCACCAACAACGCTAGAAAGGACTAACGGGTCCACTATATCAACCCCTTCTCTTCTCATTTCAATAAATAAGTAAGAACCATCAATCCCATGTCCACTCTGAACTAACCCTGATATTAATGCAGTCCAAGAATATAAATTCCTCACTGGCGCCCTTGAAAACAAATCCATAGCCTCTGTTTTTAACCCACTCCTGGCATAGCCAGATATCATTGCAGTCCAAGAAACCGGGTTTTCTTTCAAAATAGAATCAAAAACAACACGAGCAATGTTCGGTAATCCACATTTTGCATACATATCAACTAAAGAAGACTTAACAACGTCATCATCACAGAATGGCGATAAAATAAAGTGCGCATGTATTTGCTTCCCTTGCCTTATAGCACCCAAGCTGGCGCATGCCTTAACCAGAGAAGCATACACGAAATGGTCAGGTTGCAACCTATCAAACGCGAACATTGTAGGGAAAATGGAGAGACTTCTGTTAGGGAGGTTGGCATGGTTGTATGCATTGAGAATGGAGGCCCAAGAGACATGGTCTCTGTGGGGCATTTCCTCGAACAGGTAATAGGCATCTTGAAAGAGGCCGCATTTGCCATAAACATCCACAAGAGTGTTGTATAAGTATTCGCTTTCGTTTAGACCAGCTTTGATGATTAGAGCATGGAGTTTCTTGGCAATTAATGGGTTTCGTCTTTTGGCGCAGCCCTGGAGTTGGTGGAGACAGCGAGCGATTCGCAATCTTGCACGCAACGGCATTATGGTCCTTCCCTTTTCGTTTTTCCCTTTGTGTGGAAGTGTGGTACAACGGATCGCGGAGGGATGAGAATAAACAGGGACTGGGGCTAAAATTAACCAATTACATTCAGCCTCCCAACTCGAGAAGTTATTTCCTACGCCGTGATTTCATATAAGATATATAGCAAGCCAATAAAATATAAGGTAAATTACACTTTACTCCTTTATACTTTGACCTTTTTAATATTAAAAATATATACATTTTTTATTGCTATTAAAATATAATTTTGACTCTATCTGTATTATAAAGACAAATTGTTAAAGGTTTTAAATAATAATGACATAGCACATTGACATGGTATGTTGACATGAGTACACCACATCAATATGCCACGTCAGAATCATTAAATACTGTTAACATTTTGTTTTTACAATTAAATAGAGCTAAAGTTTATGTTCTTAGTTACAATAAAACAAAATATACGTCCTTAATACTAAAAAAAACTAAAATAATGATATTAGAGTGTACTTAATCCTAAAATATAAAGTTTCATAAAACTATAATTAATTACAATATAATTTTTTTATATTAATTATCATAATTTATGTGTAAACTTTTTATTAATTTACCATTTCACATATTATATGGAATAATTGGTCCACAGTATAAGTGGCGAAGCCGCACTAGAGTCAAGGAGACACTGGACCCCTTGAAATTTCTAAATCTCTTAGGAGTATATTAGTAATTTTACTAAATTAAGGTGGAAATATCACCTTTTTTTTTTTATATCCTAGACTTGAACAAACTGATACTCATTATTCTATACTATTAACATATAGTTAGTGGACTAAACAACCCATTTTCTGGCCCAGAGGTAATCATAGGTTATTTTATTTTTTATTTATTTTATCTTCAATCATAAATTTATTCTTTTAGGGAGATAAGATTTTTGACTTCTTGTTACTGTTATTGCATCTTCAATTACATTTTTTTTTAATCAGGAGAAAAAGAATAACATATGTCATAATTATAATTAGAACAAAAGTATATTTATAAAAATAAAATCTCTTTTTTTAAGAAAAAAAAATAAAATCTATATTTATACAACAAAGTGTGTGATAAAAGATTAAATATATATTCCTTAGACTTATATTTTAATATATAAAATAAAATTGATATTAAATTTATATTTTTATATTGTTAATTATAAAATCGAATTGTCAAAGTAAAATTGATCATTAATCTTACTAGTTACATAAAAAATCCCTTTCATAATAAAATAAGAGATGAATTACTAAATGATTGTTTGATGAATTACATTAAAAAAGATATAATTATAAGTATTGACAATGAAGTTATTATAATGAATTAAATTCAATTAATAAAAAATAAATGATAATAATTGTAATTTACTTATAATATCTTATTAACTTTTTATTAAAAATTTTCTTATCAACTTATATCTATTTTATGTATATTATTTTTATAATTATATATTTTAATTAGACCATTTCAGATGAATTCGTGCCTCCTTCACTACACAGTACAATCATTCCACAAATACTCAAAACTAAAGTGTGGGTTGATTGCAGTTTCACCATTATTGAATTAGTGATTTGGCCTAATAGTTTCATGCTTGTTCAAGTTTTAAATTACTTTTTAAAAATTAAAAATATATCAAAATGTTAAATTATTTTAATTTAAAATAATTAGTGATGTGAAATTAAATTAAATTAAATTATATAAAAAATAAATTTTCAATTCGATTTAAATTTTACTCAAATTTGAATTAAAATCAAAATGTGTTCAAGCATAGTAACATGTATCTACTAACTATATATGTGATTAAACTTGATTCCTCACACATTTTAAATTTTCCTTGTCAATCTGCCAATAAGAGAGTAATCTGATACTCTAGTTGATTTTCTTTTATATAGTAAAAGAAGTGAGGAGACCTTCAACTTGATTTTTTTTATCTATTTATTTGAGGATAATTTATTTTTATTGAATGAAAAGAAGATAACTACCTCCTACTAAGTAGCCTATCAATTATTATTTGAAATATATATATATATATATTATACTCTTACCTGTAGAATAATCAACGATGACTTTATTTAGAAACTACATGATATCAAGAAGAAATTATACAAAAATTTTTATTTATGTGATTTAAATGAAAATATTATTTTTAATTTATTTTCTTTCTCTTTTAACAAACTGAATTTATGAGTTAATCATACATGGCTTTTTATTGTTCTTTGATGTTTTTTTTTTTTTCCTTTTTTTGCCCTAAATTAAGGTTTGAATTAATTATATACGTCTTATTGTTTGGATTAATTAGATTGCCCAGTAAATTTGTTCATCATAATTTAAATATAATGATTGCATTGATGTTTTATTTCTGAGATAGGAACGTCAGAATCTTCCCGATCAATCTCATCGAAACACTCATAGAAGCGATGTCGAAAGTCAACCCAGAGTATTCCACCCAGAGTTTTGTACCGTGCTTCAATAATAAGTTGAATGGAAAGACGTCGACAGAAACTCTCCTCTAGTGCATAAAACATCCGTAACCCACATTTCACCACATTGCTAGCATTGATATTAAATTGCGCATATAAAGGCTGGAATATTAGCCCCTAGATCGAGTCCACCAAACAAAGAAAGTTTGGACAGCTGCCCGCATCTGTAAGTAAACAAATATTTATGAATTGAATTTTATAAAAGAGAACATAGGTAACGTCTCTCTCTCTCTCTTTCTCTCTCTCTCTCTAGAGAGAGAATTTTCTCTCCAACAGTGATTTACATTCTTGTTTCTTAGTAGAGCTAAGCATTTTCACCTCTTTAACTTTTTTTGTCTTCTGGATAGGGAATATAACACCCTTAATTTTTAAATTTATTATTTTATGGGTAAATATTAATATTTTATTTTATTTAAATTTTGAGAAATTATTTGAAATTTTTCAGATTTTAGAAATCGGATTTGATTTTTCAAAAATATAAAACTTTGATGATTTTTAAAAATTACGTGCCAAAATTAAAAATATATTTGGACTCTACGAATTTTTCTGAGTTTCTATAATTTTTTCGGAATTTTTGGGCCTCATTTTTTGTCCAAGGGAAGAGTAAAAATTTAAATTTTTGTATCTCGTATCGGACCGGCTGAATCTAACCAGACCGGATCGGACGGATCGAATTGGACCGGATCTTTTCTTTTCTTCTTCTCCTTCCCCTGCGCGTCCCGACTGCTCTCCTTCCCTCTCCATTTTCTCTCTCCTCTCTCTTCCCCTTGCCGCCCCACCGCCACCTAGCCCTCCCCCACACTCCGGCGCACCCTCCCTGCCCCTCCCTCGCCGCCGATAGGCCTTCAGGCCACCGGAAAAGTCGCGCAAAAGTGTCTCTACGCGAGCCCGCCGCTTCACCTTCTTGAGCCGATTTCGGCCAATCCGGCCACCAATCAGACCGGGTCTTATCCCAAAACACTTTCGCACCTCGAGAGCTTTCCATAAACATTAAGAACACCAAATCCATTGAGCAGTATGCCCAATTTTTGTCCGGGAAGTTTTAGCCCATTTTGACTTTCGGGCTAGATTTTTCGAAAACCGTAAACCCTACCAAAAATCCGAGAGTACCAGAGTACTCCACTCATCGAGAGCTTCGCGGTAATACCCATTTCAAATTTTTTCGACACCGTTTTTCGGTGAGTCCCACGAGACTTCATAGTATTTTTCCGAGTATTAAATGACCTTAGAAAATTTCATAAAAATTATATACTAACCCCCGTGTTGTGGGCTTCGCGTAGGTACCTTCAATTCGCGAAAACTCAACAGTTACTCAGATCTGCAATTTCGGGCCAAGCAGACAGGCTACCGAAAAAGTCTCCGAATTGGGTCGAGGTTATAGGCTACCCCACCATTGTTAGACATTCTGGACGCGTCTCCAGGGTTGGAATTGGCATAGGTAAACCCGAACCCTCATTTTTCTTAATTATCTAGTGCTTGATTTTGATTAAAAATCTATAAAATATTCGTGGTAGGTTAGAAAAATATAATTCCTTTTGCGTTAGCTCTACAATATTGCTAAGGACAGCAGAGCAAAATTTTAGAATTTTTGGAGCTCAAATGGGTAGTTTTGCAAAAGGGGTAATTATAGGGACTAAATTGTAATTTTTCAAATTGTGGTTGTTGACTGTTTGGGTGGGCTCCGGAGGGGCCATATGATGTGATTGAGTTGTGGATGTGTGGATTGTGGATATAGAAGTGCATTTTGAACCTTTTTACAGGTTTGGTAGGTCCTAAGTATAGGGGAGACTCTGCCGGATTTTCAGTACGACCTAGATTGTCTTTGGTCTTTTTCCAAGCTTGTATCAAGTCAAATATATTAACTAATTACAATAAAATTTGTTATGTGAGCCGGGAGAGCCTTCCTCCTCTGCCCAACCGCCGTAGTGACCTCGGTTAAATCTGTGTGTAAAATATTAATTTTAATTATAATTTCGATATTATTATATATTCAAGCATGCCCATGCATCACTTATAAATATGTATCTATGTAGTTAAATACTATGCATGTTTTATATTGCATTCATAATTGATGAAGTGCCATGAATATTGTCTACGGTAATTTGGAGCAGTGTGCGTGCATTGGCGTGCGTGTGGTATGGTATTGGATATGAACAGGACAGGTAGACACGGCTTGAGAGACACTCGCTGGGACCCGGTCCTTTATGGATAAGTCGGGGTAGACACAGCTTGAGAGACACTCGCTGGGACTCCGCATTTGGTTTATTAAGCGAAAGTCCGGCTTGAGAGACACTCGCTGGCAGAGGTTGGTTTAAGAGAGCAGTATAGGGGATCAGCTCCCATATATGTACTATTTGAACAGTGTTAGGTGTGTGAGTGCTCTAAATTGCCTTTTTACTATTATGATGTGGTTTGTATGAAATTTATGATGATGTTGTATTCCATTTCTTAGGATGCATTAGCTTTAGATAGCTATAAAAATTATGATTAAAATTAGTATTTTACTCTTTGAGTCGAACGCTCACTCCCGTTCATCTATTTTTCCAGGCTACAGGAGGATTACTTGTTGTGACTAACCTACTCTTCTTCTTCGCAGGTCAATTAGTAGTATTTGATGTATTTTATACAATTGAGTTAAATTTTAGACTCACATGTGTTAGGAGTATTTTAATTAATTTGGGTTTGTAATATAATATGGTGTTGAATTTGTAAGATTATTAGTTACATGTATGACTAGATTGGATAAGGGAGCTGAGCTCCCATTGGATTTTTGATATTTTGAGCATGTGGAGGGTGAGCTGAGCTCTCCAATTTATTATATATTGTGTTTACAGGTTAGGCGAGTCAAAAACTCCCCGTTGAATGGTCTATTTTATGGCCGAACTCTGTCCGATTGAATTCTTGAAATTGGGCCCAAATGGGATTGGGTTAAGGGATAGTTAGGCTTACTACGGGCCTCGGGGGCTTTAGGCTGGCCCAGGTTCTAGTGCTGGTCTGACCCATAGGTTGGGTCGTGACAAATATGGTATCAGAGCTTAGGCTCTAGATTCATAAGGAATATATGTCTAAAGTTTTGGGAAGAGGCTAATAGGAGTCACATGCGGAGAATAGGGTCCACATTCATCCTTGCATTGTCATCTTTACTTCTAGTTTCTACTTTATATAACTATGTGTAAATATGAGTCTATAGAGCTGTGTAATATGCCATTTTGAATTTTTATGGGCTAATGCTATTGAATATCAGGAAAAAGCGTAGAAGTAGAAGAGCTACCACTGCACCAGAAGAGGATGTGCCAGACGAGGTGTCAACACAAGATGAGGCGCCTGCCCGAAGGAGGCGGGGTAGGAGACTTAGAGATGTTCAAGTAGAAGAGCAGCCGCCACCAGTTCAGGAATAGTCTGTTGTGGCCCAGGGTCTCATGGACCCAATGGCAGCTACCTTAACCGGATTGCAGAGAACCATCGATATGATGGCACAATATATGGTCCACCCTCCACAACAGCAGTAGCCCACCGCACCAAGAGGAGAACCGGGAAACCTTACAAACAAATAATTAATTTTAAGAAGTTGGTGCCTGGTACTTATGACGCGTCAGATGATGCCTATCTGTTTTTGGATTCCTGCAAACAAGCAGGGATGGAGTTGCAGTTGACTGATAGGAGGCTTATAGAGTGTGTGCAACATGTATTGGGGCCAGTGCCAAGACAGTGGATGACAGAATACGTACTACCTCGTATTGAGGGATTATCATGGACCTAGTTTGTGGAACTATTCATCAACAGGTTTGTACCAGAAAGCTTCAGAGATCAAAAGCAGTGGGCCTTTGAGGCCTTAAGGCAGAATGGCAGATCCGTAGATAAATATGCTATAAAATTTTTGGAACTAAGTAGATATGCCCCCACAGCAGTAGTTACAGAAAGTATGAAGGTAAAGAGGTTCCTAAAGGGGCTAGATAGGAGGTTTGCAAACCTGGCCATGATGTCTAATCAGTCTTTTGATGTGGTAGTTGATCGAGCCCGACAGATTGAGATTAGCTATACAGGAGATGACAGTGGAAGGGCAAAGAACAATAGAGCAGAAGGTTCTTCAGGTGTTCCCTACATGGGTACCACAGATAGCGGAGGCCAAAGTCACTACAGAGGAAGTGGTAGAAACAACAAGAAATGTGATTTTAAACACAAATATCGAGGATTCAGACTAGGGTATAGATCCAGTAGTAGTCACAGTTCGGGTTACAGCAGTTCTAGGTCTGGTTCAGGATCCTCCTTGGCACCTTGCACGCAGTGTGGAGGAGGACATTCAGGACTTTGTATGATGGGTTCAGGAGTATGTTTTCGGTGTGGCCAGCAGGGTCACTTTGCTAGAGAATGTCCAGTGTTCAGCGAGTCGCAGATGGGGTCACAGGTTTCTGTTGCAAATGTTCCTCGTCAATTATATCCTGGTGCTTCCAGCATGGCAGGCAGTCAGTTCAGTGGCCAACAGGGCCGAGGACAAGGAGGACGTGGATTTGGAGGCAGGTCAAGAGGTTGAAGTCAATTTCAAGGTTCTGCAATGCAGGGTAGGGGTCAAGCTCGAGTTTTCACCTTGACCCACCAGGATGCTCAGGCTTCCAATGCAGTTTTGGCAGGTATTCTTCTAGTCTGTTCCTATGAGGCTCGTGTTTTGATAGATTCGAGTGCTACGCACTTATTTGTCTCCCCTGTTTTTGCCATGAGATTGGGTAGGAACCCTATAACTTTAGAATGCCCCTTGTCTGTAGCTACCCCATTTAGTGACAACATAGATGTGGATATGATTTTTTCCGATAGCCTAGTGGTAGTGGATGGAAGGATCCTCCTAGCAGACTTGGTTCCTCTACCAGTAATGGATTTTAATGTAATTTTAAGAATGGATTAGTTGGCAACTCATTATGCCACTTTAAACTGCAGGAATAAAAGGGTGTACTTTCATAAACTTGGTGTGGAAGAGTTTAGCTTTGATGGTGACAGGAGCGTGGCTCCATATAACTTGGTGTCAGTAATTAGTGCTAGAAAAATGTTGAGGCGTGGATGTCAAGGGTATTTGGCATTGGTGAGAGATACATCTGTAGAAGGTGTTAACATTGAAAATGTTCCTGTTGTCAGAGAATTCATGGATGTCTTCCCTGAGGAGCTTCCAGGGTTGCCACCAGGAAGGGAAATAGAGTTCTGCATTGATGTTATGCTAGGTACAAATCCCATATCAATGCCCGCTTTACAGGATGGCACCAGCAGAATTGAAAGAGCTAAAGGAGCAGCTACAGGAGCTTTTGGACAAGGGTTTCATACGTTCGAGCACTTTACCTTGGGGCGCTCCTGTTTTATTTGTGAGAAAAAAAGATGGGTCCTTGAGGTTGTATATTGATTATAGACAGCTGAATAAGGTGACTGTGAAGAACAAGTATCCACTTCCTCGGATCGATGATCTGTTTGATCAGCTCCAAGGGGCTAGATTCTTTTCCAAAATAGACCTATGATCATGCTACCATCAGTTGAGAATCAAGAATGAGAATGTGTCCAAGATAGCATTCAGGACAAGATATGGTTATTTTGAGTTATTGGTGATGTCTTTTGGACTCACTAATGCACCAGCGGCCTTCATGGACTTGATGAACAGGGTGTTCAGGCCATTCCTGGATTGTTTTGTCATCGTATTCATATATGACATTTTGGTATACTCTTAGACTGAGGAAGAACATGTGTGGTATTTGAGGATGGTGTTGCAGACTTTGAGGGAGCACCAGCAATATGTCAAATTTTCAAAATGTGAATATTGGCTAGAAAGCATCTCATTCTTGGGACACGTGATTTCTAGTGAAGGCATTCAAGTGGATCCTAAGAAAATTGAGGCGGTAACTGATTGGCTTAGGCCTACAACAGTCATTGAGGTGCGAAGTTTTCTGGGCCTAACTGGCTACTATAGGCATTTTGTGCAGAATTTCTCCAGGATAGCAGCTCCTTTAACTAAGTTAACTCGGAAGAATGTTTCGTTCATTTGGACAAATGATTGTGAGGAGAGCTTCCAGAAGCTTAAGGAATGTTTAACTACCGCCCCTGTATTGACATTACCAATGAGTGGTGAAGGATATACTGTGTACTGTGATCTAGAGTT
Source organism: Hevea brasiliensis (assembly GCF_030052815.1). NCBI lineage: Eukaryota > Viridiplantae > Streptophyta > Magnoliopsida > Malpighiales > Euphorbiaceae > Hevea > Hevea brasiliensis. The sequence goes on along the minus strand of NC_079495.1, from coordinate 103,596,548 downwards.
GGCTTAGGGTGTGTTTTGATACAGAATGAAAAGGTAGTGGCTTATGCTTCAAGGCAGCTAAAGAGGTATGAGCAGAACTACCCCACCCATGATTTGGAAATGGCGGCTGTAGTCTTTGCACTAAAAATCTGGAGACAGTACCTGTATGGTGAAGTGTGCGAGATATACACCGACCGCAAGAGTTTGAAGTACATCTTCCAACAGAGGGATTTAAATATGAGATAGAGGAGATGGATGGAGCTTCTGAAGGACTATGATTGTACCATCCAGTACCACCCTGGGAAGGCTAATGTAGTAGCAGATGCTTTGAGTAGAAAATCTTCTGGCAGTTTGGCGCACATATCAGCGGAGAAGAGACCGTTGATTCAGGAAGTACATGAGTTGATGTATCAAGGTCTGATCTTAGATATTTCAGACGAGAGGGTATTATTGGCCCATTTTTCAGTGAGACCAAACCTGCGAGACAGAATCAAAGTTTCCCAGCATAAAGACCCGCAATTGATGAAGATTATAGAAAAAGTACAGCAGGGTGAAGGTGGTGAGTTTGGATTTGCCAATGATGGCGCTCTTGTGCAAGGTTCCAGGATATGTGTGCCCAACGTGGACAATCTCAGAAATGAAATCATGCGAGAGGCACACTATACACTATACAATGTCCACCCAAGCTCCACCAAGATGTACCATGATGTGAAAAATAGCTACTGGTGGAATGGCATGAAGAGAGACATAGCAGACTTTGTGTCAAAGTGCTTGACTTGTCAAAAGGAGAAGTTTGAATACCAGAGGCCGTCAGGGAAACTGTAAGAGCTCCCTATCCCAGAATGGAAGTGGGAAATTATCACTATGGATTTTGTAACTAGGTTGCCTCATACCACACGGGGATATGATTCGATATGGGTAATTGTAGATCGTCTAACTAAATCAGCTCATTTCTTTCTTGTAAAAATCACATATTCTGTTGCACAGTACGCTTGGCTTTATGTTTGAGAAATAGTCAAATTGCATGGAGTTCCTGTTTCCATAATATTTGACAGAGGACCCCAATTCACTTCTAGGTTTTAGAGGAAACTGCAAGAGGCACTTGACACGCAATTAAACTTTAGTACTGCCTTCCACCCTCAGACAGACGGGTCGTCCGAAATGACAATCCAAACACTGGAAGACATGCTTTGCATGTGTGTTTTGGATTTTGGAGGTCAATGGATGATCAGCTACCCTTGGTGGAGTTTGCCTACAACAACAGTTATCATTCCAGCATCGGCATGGCACCCTATGAGGCGCTATATGGTAGAAAGTATAGGTCTCCTCTGTGTTGGATGGAAATGGGAGAAGCGAAGGTGCATGATGTAGACTTAGTGCAGTACACTTCATAGATGGTTCCTTTAATCAGGGAATGATTGAAAACAGCTTTTAGTAGGCACAAGAGTTATGCAGATCCCAGACGGAGGGATGTAGAGTTTGCAGTAGACGATTACGTATTCCTGAAGGTTTCTCCGATGAAGGGAGTCATGAGATTTAGAAAGAATAGCAAGTTGGCACCTTGGTATATTGGACCTTTTGAGGTTACTGATAGAGTTGGAGCAATTGCCTATCGGTTGGAGTTACCACCCAACCTTTCTCATGTTCATCTTGTATTTCACAACTCCATGCTCAGGAAATACATACTTGATTCTTCTCATATATTACAGCTGGATATAGTAGAGCTAAAAGAAGACTTGACGTTTGAGGAATAACCTATAGCCATAATGGACTACCAAGTGAGGCAGCTAAGATCAAAACAGATCTCTATGGTTAAGGTTTTGTGGAGGAGCCAGTCAGTGGAAGAATGCACCTGGGAGTCAGAGCGGGACATGCGTAGCAAGTACTCTTATTTATTCAATGTGTAATTCTGTTCTTTTATTCTGCCTTGTATAAAAAAAATTTAAGAACGAATTTTCTGTAAGGGGAGAAGAATGTAACACTCCTAATTTTTAAATTTATTATTTTATGGGTAAATATTAATATTTTATTTTATTTAAATTTTAGGAAATTATTTGAAATTTTTCGGATTTTAGAAATCGGGTTCGATTTTTCAAAAATATAAAACTTTGATGATTTTTAAAAATTAATTTAAAGATCACGTGATAAAACTAAAAATATATTTGGACTCTACGAATTTTTCTGAGTTTTCTAGAATTTTTTCGAAAATTTTGGGCCTCGTTTTTTGTCCTAGGACAGAGTAAAAATTCAAATTTTTATATCTTGAATCGGACCAGCCGAATCGAACCAGACCAGGTCTAACCGGTTGAATCGTACCTGACCTTTTCTTTTCTTCTTCTCCTTCCCCTGCGTCTCCCGGCTGCTCTCCTTCCCTCTCCATTTTCTCTCTCATCTCTCCTCCCCTTGCTGCCCCACTGCCACCCAGCCCTCCCCCACACTTCGGCGCACCTCCCCCACCCCTCTCTTTCCACCGGCAGGCCTCTAGGCGGCCGAAAAAGTTGCGCGAAAATGCTCCTACTCGAGCGCGCTGCTTCACTTTCCCAGGCCGGTTTCGGTCAATCCGGCCACCAATCAAACTAGGTCTTATCCCAAAACACTTCTACACCTCGAGAGCTTTCCATAGACACCAAGAACACCAAAATCTATTAAGCGGTTTTGCCCAATTTTTGTCTGGAAAGTTTTAGCCCATTTTGATTTTCGGGCTAGATTTCTCAAAAACCGTAAACCCCACCAAAAATCCGAGAGTACCAGAGTGCTCCACTCGTCAAGAAATTCGTAGCAATACCCATTTCAAATTTTTTTGACACCATTTTTTGGTGGGTCCCGCGAGACTTCACAGTATTTTTCTGAGCATTAAATGAGCTTAGAAAATTTAGTAAAAATTATATACTAACCCCGTGTTGTGGGCTTAACATAGGTATCTTCAATTCGCAGAAATTCAACGGTTGCTCGGATCTATAATTTCGGGCTGGGCAGACAGGCTACCGAAAAAGTATTTGAATTGGATCGAGGTTATAGGCTGCCCCATCATTTTCAAACGTTCTGAACACGTCTCCAGGTTCAAAATTGGCATAGGTAAACCCGAACCCTCATTTTTCTTAATTATCTAGTACTTTATTTTTATTAAAAATATATAAAATATTCATGGTAGGTTAGAAAAATATAATTCCTTTTGCGTTAGCTCTATAATATTGCTAAGGACCGCGGGGCAAAGTTTTAGAATTTTTGGAGCTCAAATGGGTAGTTTTTGCAAAAGGGGTAATTATTTGGACTAAATTGTAATTTTCTAAATTGTGATTGTTGACTGTTTGGGTGGGCCCAGGAGGGGCCATGTGATGTGATTGAGTTGAGAATGTGTAGATTTTGGATATAGAAGTGTATTTTGAACCCTTTTGCAAGTTGGGTAGGTCCTAGGTATATGGTCTTTCTGCCGGATTTTCAGTACGACCTAGGGTGTCTTTGATCTTTTCTAAGCTTGTATTGAGTCAAATATATTAAATAATTACAATGAAATTTTTCAGTTGAGCCGAGACAGCCTTCCTCCTCCACTCAGCCACCGCAGTGACCTCGATTAAGTCTGTGAGTAAAATATTAATTTTAATTATAATTTCAATATTATTATATGTTCAAGCATGCTCATGCGTCACTTATAAATATGTATCTATGTAGTTAAACACTAGGCATATTTTATATTGCATTCATAATTGAAGAAGTACCATGAATATTATTTGCGGTAATTTGGAGCAGTGTGCGTGCGTTAGCGTGCGTGTGGTATGGTATTGGATATGGACAGGACGGGTAGACATGGCTTGAGAGACACTCGCTGGGACCCGGTCTTTTATGGATAAGTCGGGATAGACACGGCTTGAGAGACACTCGCTGGGACCCCGCATTTGGTTTATTAAGCGAAAGTCCAGCTTGAGAGACACTCGCTGGCAAAGGTAGGTTTAAGAGAGCAGTATAGGGGATCAGCTCCCATATATGTATTGTTTGAATAGTGTTGGGTGTGTGAGCGCTCCAAATTACCTTTTTTACTGTTATAATGTGGTTTGTATGAAATTTATGATGATGTTGCATTCCATTCCTTAGGATGCATTAGCTTTAGATAGCTATAGAAATTGTGGTTAAAATTAGTATTTTACTCTCTGAGTCGAACGTTCACTCCTGTTCATCTATTTTTTCAGGCTACAGGAGGATTACTTGTTGTGCTTAACCTGCTCTTCTTCTTCGCAGGTCAATTAGTAGTATTTGATGTATTTTGTACAACTGAGTTAAATTTTAGACTCCGCATGTGTTAGGAGTGTTTTAATTAATTTGGGTCTGTAATATAATATGGTGTTGAATTTGCAAGATTATTAATTGCATGTATGACTAGATTGCATGAGGGAGCTAAGTTCCCATTAGATTTTTGATATTATGAGCATGTAGAGGGTGAGCTGAGCTCCCCAATTTATTATATATTGTGTTTACAGGTCGGGCGAGTAAAAAATTTTCCGTTGAATGGTCCATTTTATGGCTGGACTCTGTCCGGTTGAATTCTTAAAATTGGCCCCAAATGGGCCTTAGGATTGGATTGAGGGATAGTTAGACTTACTACAGGCCTCGGGGGCTTTAGGCTGGCCCAACTCCTAATGCCGGTCCGGTCCATAGGTTGAGTCATGACAGAAAAGGATATTTGATAGGGTTTTCAGCCTAATTTGGGGTAGCTCTACCTCAACTGGATTTGGTATGTATTGGCATTTTTGTATTATGGCCTTTTAGGCAGTGCCTTATTATTGGGAGCTTTCGAGAACTTAGTTTGTCTGTGAGCTTGGCATAGTATTTTGGGCTTCCACGTAGAAAGAGGTTTTCTAGAGCTGCATGGATGCCTTTTGGCTAACCCAGAGCTATACCAAACTGAAACACCCTGGACCTTAGAGTTTCATGTCTCCTTTCCCAGCCGTAAGCACTATTGCTGATGAGCTTGCGGAAGCTTGAGGTCTTTGTTTCTTCGTTTCTTGGAAGTTAATTGCTTCAGGATTTCTTCCTCAATCTTTGCACCAGATCCTGACCTTAGGAGGCTTGACGTTGTTGCTTTGGTGTCTCGGTTGATTTCACCTGCGTGGGTGCTTCCAAATCACCGGCAATACTTTCAGGCGGTTAGGGCGGTTTTGGTTTCTGTGTGCCTAAGGATGCTAGGCAATTTTGAACTTAGTTGATTTTAGGTTGGAACTGATTTAGGGCCTCAATTTCTTATTATTAGTCTCATGTGCAGATGTGCTCTTACCCTTTTTGGCCTTGATAATGCAATATCTGCATGTCTAAAAAAAAACAAATATTTAAAATTAATTACAAATATAAGATTTATTGACAGCATGAATTGGCATGCACTAACTATCTGAATAAATAATTATCGCAAACACAGCTGGCAGATTAGGATTCAAATGGATCAAATAGATCGACTAAAGCTTATATGACTATTGAAACATTTCTTAGGAATTTAAAAAGTTATTATGCCAAAAAGCGATTTGCAAAACTTGATGCATCGGAGTTGAACTATTAGAGTTAATTAGAGAAATTATAAAATTCCCCTAATAATAGACATTAATTTAGGTATCATATTATTAAAAAAAAATTGCAATTTTTCTTTTGACCTGAAACTTATTATAGGTTAGGAAGACTTTCCCCCAACAAAGTTAAAATGGAGGAATTTTATTTTAATAAATTAAAAGTAAGTGACTACAATGAAATAACTATATAAAATGAGGGATGATTAATGTAATTTATTCTAAAACCCTATTTGATTTAATTTTATGATAAAATTTATTTTATTTGTAAATAAATTTCCTGATAGAATTCATTTACAAATAAATTTCTTTGTTTGGTATAGTTTATATTAAATATGAAATTTATTTCAAATAAAATAAATTGTGTTTGAAAAAAATAAAATAAAATAAAATAAAATGATATATAATAAGAGGATAATTTTGTCACTTGAAATATATACTATTTTAAATTTAGAATTTATTTGTAAATTTTATTAATTTTGATAAAATTTAATTTAATTATAATAAATTTCATGGAATTGATTATTAAAAATTTTAAATGAATTTTCATTCAAATCAACCACTAAAATTTTAGATTTACAAATAAATTTTATAAAATTTCGTAAAATTCATTTATACTAAATATTATCTAAAGGTTGAAACACCAACCTGATAACACAAATAACTGAATTACATTGGTCACAACGGACAGATCTAAGCCAAGTGGCCAGCCCAACAACATTAACTTTGACCTTTTTGTTCTTTGATTGTGGCATTGTCTTTTAATTACATATTAATTAGAAATTGATAAGAACCTTGACACAGTCTGGTTGCTTCAGCAGCTCAAATGCTTTATTCAAATCTTCCAATGAAACCTCATGAGTCAAAAGTTCATCAAGGTGGAATTCCTGCCAAGAATTAGAGTATAGCCCATCCTTAACGAAGTTAAAAAAAAAAAAAATCCTCTGAACAGAAAACAAATTTCTCAGTCCAGTTTGTGCACTAAGTCTGTCAATATCGTTAATTTGACAGAGATAATTAGATAGTGAAGATTAACCTGCCATAAATCCAGAAGAGAAAAGCACCTTATTTTTGCATTTGTCAAGTATAGTTGGGAGATCAGATTTCACTTTCAGGCCTCCAAATAGGCTACCTTTCAAAGTACGACAACTTACAAAGGGTCTGATGTTGATCTGAACTCTTGTATCATATCCTGCACCAACCGTGATTGCTTTTCCTTTTCCCTGAAAACCCACAAGACAACAACTTATTAATATATGTTATCTCGATTTTGTTAATTTAATGATATTAAAGTCATCTCGGGAATTATCGCACAATTTTTAGGGATAGTAGAGCTTCATCAATCAAGCTAGCAACTCCAGTGCATTCGAAGCAATAATCAACCCCCTTCCCACAAGTTAAGTCTCTTATCAATTCTGAAACAGATTTATCACAAGAGTCATTAGGGTTTATGAAATCAGTCATTCCAAAAGCTTGCCCCTTTTCTTTCTTCATTCCATTCTTGTCCATGCCAATTATTTTTTGTGCCCCAGCTATTCGTGCACCCTCTACCACCTAAAACAAAATGCATAATGATTTATCGTTAAAGACTAATTGATACCCTGAAAACATATAAAGCAAAAGGATCACAATGAGTGTGCAAATATGTATATATATACTTACCCCTAATCCAACAGCGCCAAGGCCAAAAACAGCAACACTTGATCCTTTCTCAACCTCAGCTTCCTTCCAAGCTGCCCCAAATCCAGTTGAGAATCCACAAGAGATGAAGCTAGCATGTGGTAGTGATATGCTTGAATCAATCTTGACAATGTAGTTGACATTCACAACAGTGTACTCAGACCATGTGGAGCAAGAAAAAAAATGGTATAATTTTTGACCTCTAATGGACATTCTGGAAGTGTTATCAGGCATCAGGCCACTGATGGTTAAAGGGTATTTTAGGCAAAAATTGGTCCTCCCTGATATGCAATATTCGCATTCTTGACACTCCCCAATGAATGTTGGAATCACAACATCTCCTTCCTTTAAGTCTTTGACTTCTTCACCAACGCTCTCCACAATTCTTGGCAAATGCAATACAGAGGAAAGAATCAAACATTCTATATAACATATTATACCCTTTTTCTTTTCCAAGGCAAAAGTTAAAGGAAATTGCAGATATTTTAGGGGATTACTTAAACAAGAATAATGCATAAAGGGAGGGCTTACCCAACACCTTCATGCCCAGGAACTCGAGGGAAAAGAGGCTGAAAGAAGAGATTAAACAAACACATAAGAATATTAACTCAACAAGGAGTCATTAATCAAAGATACTCACAAATAATATGCCTTTGGAGAAAATTATATCAGTGTGGCAGATACTAGCACATAACATCTTAACTCTAACTTCTGATGATTTTGGTGCATCTACTTGTATCTCTTCCACCTTCACCGACAACTCCTCGCCTCCCCAGCATACAGCAGCTACAAGATACATGAAAACGTGAGCATAAACTGGTACTAGCTACAGCTTTTTTTGTTAGCTCTGTACCTTTGCATGTTATGACTTGAGAAGTGTTCTTGGACATTGCCATACGAGAATGGTTTTGCCGCTGGCTGCCTGCAGATTCAATGGTGAACTTTGACTTTTGAGGTTGGGGCAAAGACAAAATCTTCCCTCTATGTAAAGTACAAGAGAGCTTCTAATGGCCGTCCACACACCATGTACTGTTTGTCATTATTATTGATTGAAAAAATTTTTAAGATACTAATTAAAGAATATTAAAAAATTTAAAATTAAATTTAATAAATTTTAATCATAAAAATATTAAAATAATAAAATAATATTTTTTAAAATATTTTTTAATAAAATTTAAAATAATATTTTTATTTAAAAAAATAATTTTATACCTCTATACGCAATATTAATTACCAGACCATCAACAAGTGAGGTTGTGTTTGGTACCCTTCCTTTAAAAAATTCGTCACCTCTTATGTCAGAAAATAATACCAAATTTTACAGTACTTTTTTTAAATTGGACACTTAATAAAATAAATAATAAAAATATAATATTTAAAATTTTAAAAAATATTAGAAATGTAAAAACCTTAAATTTTAAACTTTTAAATATTTGTAAAAACTTTGTATTATCTCATATTTTTTCACTATAACTTTCATAAGAGATTTATAATTATTTTAAATTTTGGCTTTTTAATATTAAAATTTAGAAAATTATTTTTAATAATAATTTTACATGGTATTCATTCATAAATGTATACTTGTAACTGTGACTTATTATATCCTATTATATTCACTAACTATTTTTTATTTTACTTATTACTAGACTATTTATCTTCATATCATAATTTTTTTATATATTATAGTACTATTTTATAAATTAATTTTGCAATATTTATATCGATATTATATTAAGAATTAGGATATTGAAAAGTCACATTGATAAGTGATAATAATATGACTATAAATTTAGTAAGACTAATAAATTTTATTTAATATATACATATTAGTATTTAATGATAAAATACAGCTAAAATAGATAAAAATATGATACATTAAAATTAAATATAAATATATATTAATTTTATTTAAATTTTTATATTAAATATTCATAAACTAAAAAATCACATATTAATTAGTGATATTGATAAGATTAATAAACTTTATTAAATATATACATATTAATTATTATTAATGATAAAAATTTATACTTTTTTTATAATTATATTTCATAAATATGTGTAACAACCAAAATTTTTAAATTATAAATAAAATGAAAAGAAAATATTATGTTATTAATATTATAGGATTTATTTGAATTGATTTTAAAATAGAGGAAGATAATAATAATAATAAATAAATTAATAATAAATAATTTAATTAAAGTTAATTTATTAAATGAGAATAAAATAATTAAATTTTCCTAAATTATATTTATTTTATAATTACTAGAGTTTTATTAAACTTTAACATAATAAAATAATGTTGGACCTAATTGTAAACCTCTAAGAAGTTGAGGGACTAGCTATGTAATTAAAAGATAAAAAAAAAATCAGAAAATTAAAAACGCAACAGCAACCCCCTCTCCCCCCTCCCCCTCACTTTCTCCCTCTAGCTTTTCCGGCCAGTCGGCCAGCACCAGCACCAGCGAGGCACCGGTGGGACTTGTTCTGGACGTGATCAATATTATAATCAATACTAGCATTTTTAGATGTTCTGGACTTGTTCAAGGTGTCAGAATTGGCATAGGTAAACCCGAACTCCAAGTTGCTCATTTCCGGCAAATATCGATTTAGAATAAAATTCATAAAATATTTGTGGATGATCAGAAAATTATGATTTTTTTCGCAAAAGCCTTATAATATTATTAAGGACAGCGGAGAAAAATTTTAGAATTTTTAGAGCTTGTCGGAGTGAATTTTTATGAAATGTCAATTATAGGGACTAAAACGTAATTTTTCAAGTTTATGACTATTGTCTGATTTGGAGAGCCCATGAAGGTTCATATGATGTTGATGAGATGTGATTGTAGAAATTGAGAATTTAGAAGTGTTATTTGAATCTTTTTGCAGGTTTGGTATGTCCTAAGTATAAGGGAAACTCTACCGAATTTTCGGCATAAATTAAGATTGCCTCTTTAGATTTAATTTTATTTGAATTAGCACTAATAAATTCACAATAAAATTATGTAGGTGATCAGGGTCTACCATCTTCCTTCACTCAACTTCTACAGTCATCTCTGGTGCACAGTGAGTAAAATATTAATTTTAATTATAATTTCAATATTATTATATGTTCAGGCATGCCCATGCATCACTTATAAATATATATCTATGTAGTTAAACACTAGGCATAATTTATATTGCAATCTTAATTGATGAAGTGCTATGGATGTTGTTTGCGGTAATTTGAAGTAGTGTGCGTGCGTTGGCGTGCATGTGGTATGGTATTGGATATGGACATGACGGGTAGACAAAGCTTGAGAGACACTCGCTAGAACCCGGTCCTTTATGGATAAGTCGGGGTAGACACGGCTTGAGAGACACTCGCTGGGACCCCGCATTTGGTTTATTAAGTGAAAGTCCGGCTTGAGAGACACTCACTGACAGAGGTTGGATTAAGAGAGCTGTATAGGGGATCAACTCTCATATATGTACTGTTTGAACAGTGGTGGGTGGGTGAGTGCTCCAAATTGCCTTTGGATGAGTGCTCTAAATTGCCTTTTTACTGCTATGATGAGATTTGTATGAAAATTATGATGTTACATTCCATTCCTTATAATGCATTAGCTTTAGTTAGCTATAAAAATTGTGGTTAAAATTAATATTTTACTCTATGAGTCAGACGCTCACTTTTGTTCACCCTATTTTTTCAGGCTACAGGAGGAGACATTTTTCAGAATAACCTACTTCTTTTCTCGCAAGTTATCAATAATTACTTAATTTTATTATTATTCTCTAAATTTGTAATTTAGAACTCCGCATGTGTTAGCAGTAGTATAGACCCTGTTAGTAATTATGTTAATTTAAATTATTGAGGTTAATAAATAAAGATTTGTATGATACTTAAACAAATTGTAAATGATGTAATTGGGTTGAGCTGGACTCCCCTAATTTGAGTTTCTGATAATTATTGGGTTAAGTTGGCCTGGAATAAAATTATAATATTTTAATTTAAATTATTTTTATATGCATGTTGGGCCTAAATTATGGGTCTTGTCATAGGTTTGGGAACAGTAATACTTACTACGGGCCTTGGGGGCTTTATGCCGGCACAAGTTCTAGTGTCGGTCTGCCCCATGGGATCGGGTCGTGACAATATGGATGTATATTAATTTTATTTAAATAAGTAAGTCATATCTTTAATAAAAAAATTAAAAAGTTATATATTAATTAGTGAATAATAAGACTAACTTCTAAAAAGTCACATGTTAGTAGTAATAATAAAAATAAGAAAAATATTAAACATTAAGCAACTAAAAAATTATATTAAATAGTCCTAATAATAAAATAGGAATAATATTGGCAAATGAAAAAAATACTAATAGAGTAATTTTTTTTTTCTCTTTTTCCCTAATCCAAGTGGCCCAAACAACATTTACTTAGAACCTTGACACAGTCTGGTTGCTTCTGCAATTCAAATGCTTTATTCAAATCCAGTCAAAAGTTCATCAAGGTGAAATTCCTGCCAAGAATAGAGTATAGCCCATCCTCAGTGAACTTAAAAAAAAAAAAAATCCTCTGAACAGAAAACAAAATTCTCAGCCCTGTTTGTGCACTAACTCTGTCAATATCAATAGTTTGACAGAGATAACTAGATAGTCTTAGTGAAGATTAACCTGCCATATATCCAGAAGAGAAATGCACCTTGTTTTTGCATTTTTCAAGTATAGTTGGGAGATCAGATTTCACTATCAGGCCTCCAAATAGGCTACCTTTCAAAGTACCTCAACTTACGAAGGCTCTGATGTTGATCTGAACTCTTGTATCATATCCTGCACCAACCATGATTGCTTTTCCTTTTCCCTGAAAACCCCACAAGACAACAACTTATTAATGTATGTTATCTCGATTTCGTTAATTTAAAGATATTAAAGTCATAGTACAATTTTTAGGGATAATAGAGCTTCATCAATCAAGTAGCAACTCCAGTGCATTCGAAGCAATAATCCACCCCCTTCCCACAAGTTTAAGTCTCTTATCAATTCTGAAACAGATTTATCACAAGAATCATTGCTATAAGAGAACGGTTTTGCAGCTGGCTGCCTGCAGATTCAATGGTGATTTTTGACTTTTGAGGTTGGGGCAAAGACAAAATCTTCTCTCTATATAAAGTAGAAGAGAGCTTCTAATGTCAGTCCACACACTACAACTATGGTTAATTTACCAGACGACTAATAAGTGAGGTTGTACGTGGTACCCTTCCTTTCAATAATTCGTCACCTCTTATGTCAGAAAACGATAACAAATTTTACAATACTTTTTTTTAAATATATTTTTTTATATTGTATTAAAAATAAATTATTTATGTTAATATTATTTATTTTTAAAATAAAATTTTTTACATTATATATTAAATTAAATATTAATTTATTTGTAATTTTTTATGTGATCAGTTAATTTTTGTATTTTAATTTTTATTAAAAACAACATAATATATGTATTCTTAATTAACAAGATAAAACAAATTTTGCTACTTTATTTGTTTCAAAAGAATATTTATGTCATTTAATAAATTTTTAAAAATTTTTAAATTTATAAAATATAAAATAAGAATTAAAAAATTATTATAAATTATTTATTTATTTTTCCATCAAGATTTATAATTTGTAAAAGAATTTCTTTTTATATATCAGGATATCCTTTATTTATTTATTTTTTAATGATCGGACCTAAATACCCTTAAAAGACCGATTCTTCTCGATTTATGGTAAGCAACAGTTGTAATATTCATAGATATTTTCCTTTATTATTTTTATTTTTTTAATAAAGAGAAGCCGAGAAAAACAATTTACCTAAGTGTTCCACGTGCAGACACGCGCAGAACTGACAGATAACAATGAAAATTTCCGAACGAAAATTCAATCAGAAAGGGCTAAAAAAAAAAAAAAAAAAACCCTAATCGATACAGTCGTGGCATCTGAAGAACCTGTCCCTCAATCTTCACTTTTCCTTCAAGAAACCCAAATTCCACCACACAAAACCCAGTTTTCCTTTTTTGTTTTAGTTTTTATTTAAAATATCTGTAAAAACTAAACTGAGTTCATCTATTTTTAGAAGATTTCAAGCATCCTCTGGGTTTTTTCTTCCATGAGATGAAGTGTGCAAAAAATCATCTGCATGCTAAATCCATAACCATAGCAGATGGAAGGCGATGAGAACACCACCCAAAAGGTGCACAAAATTAGTCTCACTCCTGCTTCTGTTCCTTTTTATTTTTCTTTTCTTTTTGTTTTTTTTTTAATTATTACTGAGTTTCTAGTCCTATTGTTCCTGCAAATGATGACGATGCTGATGTTAATTTCTTATTAACCCAGTTTGGATTTCGGAGTTCTGTTTCTGGTTCTCTTATCTTTCCATTGATTTATATATGGGTGCGTGAAAGGGAAAGGGAAAAAAAATGCAATGAATTGGATTTAGATTTTCCATGGTGTGGGGCCTTATGGAATAAGTATTTACTCAAATAGTTGAATTTAATTTGGGACTATTTGCATTTTTTTTTTCACGTCTACAGGGATCCAGTTGATGCTGTTGGATGCATTGTTTTATGAAGTGTAGGTTTCATGCATATAAGTTTTGTACCAGATGAAGTACTATAGGAATTACTATATACAAAAACTTATAGGATTTTCTTTTTGTTTTCATTGGGGAAGTTGGTTTGATTAGCAAGTTGTTACCTTTTATACATATTGGTGCAGTTTAGTATTTCGGTTGCTCAGAAATTGCAGGCAAGGGAATAATTTAAAGTTTTCATGCCCCCATATATATATTATAGTTTGGTAAAGAAAAACCCTCCTAAGCCTATCCGATTCCAAAGATTTAGCTTATTTTCATCTTTAAATATAAGAACATTGAGAAGTATGGAACGAAAATTCATCATCTATGCAACCAATGGGGTAGAGCTTTTCTGTCAAAGATGTTTGTGAATCGTAAATGAATAAAAAATGAGTATTCTAAGCATTTTGGCTGCTTGCTTATCATTTCACGACCTGATATTGCTTCGCTTTCTACATTTACATGATGACTTAAATCAGAGTCCCAGGACCTATACTGAAGTACCTAACTTTTTGGCTAGCTAAATTAGTTTGATGCATAGACATCATCTCTTTTTTTATAATGAAATTCTTCCTGATATATATAATATATGAAAGGAAAGAAATGCTGTACCATGAGAGTTTTGTTCCACAAGAATGATGCTCTTCCCCATTCTGTTTTTGTTTAACCCTTTTCTTTCTTCTTACCCTTCCTTGCTTTGCTGTGAAATTATTATTGTCTTGACATAATTGAAATGCTTGTGCTAGTTCTTTGGCTATTTATCTAAGTGTAAGCATAGTTAGTGTTAGTTGCCTTGTGATCTCACATAAAGTGCAATTAGCCTGTTTGGAATGGTGTGGATTTGCCTCTTCAAGTATTTCTTATCTGCATTTTTTGTAGTGTTTAGTACCTTGAAGTGTGAAATGGTCCTTTAGATTTATCATTGATGGTTCCATGGAATGCATTCATTTCACCTATTTCATTTTTTACTTCTATTGGCATAAAAGACATTTGATTCATCGATTCTTGCCTATTATAGATGTCTTCTTAGTGAAACTTTTTATATAAATATTACTGTTGTCATAATGTATTCATTTTATCAAAGTTAGTTCAGTATGATCAATATGTATGTTTGTTTGTTTGTTTGTTGTCACTAGTGCTCTTGTCTAGCTACAATGCAAGATGAAGTTGCAAAGTGTTGAGAATGTCCCACATCGGGAAAATATGAAAATGAAAAGGTAGATATAAATGGTTGGGTTGCAACATTAAATTGGCTAGTCATTTTGATGTGTAAAGCAACTCAATCATTTATATAAGCCTAAATTAAAAATGAATTAATATGTAATTTGTCAGAACTTTATCCAAATTTAATATGTTATTAGAGCCCGGTTGGGTTATGGGTTTCAGCTGCCCATAAGACTGTATAACTGAGCCCGTATTGGGTTAATACTACATAAACATAATTGTCAAGTGGCAACCATGTGGTTGCACCTGAGGGAGAGTGTTGAGAATTTCCCATATCGGGAAAATATGAAATGGAAAAGGTAAATATAAATGGTTGGGTTGCAACATTAAATTGATTAGTCATTTGAATGTGTAAATCAATCTACTCACTTATATAAGCCCAAATCCAATCATATATCGGGTTAATACTACATAAACATAATTGTTAAGTGATAACCATGCAGTTGCACTTGAGGGGGAGTGTTGAGAATGTCCCACATCGGAAAATATGAAAAGGAAAAGGTAAATATAAGTGGTTGGTTGCAACATTAAATTGGTTAGTTATTTTGATGAGTAAAGGAACCCAGTCATTTATATAAGCTCAAATTAAAAATGAATTAATGTGTAATTTATCAGCACTCTCTCCAAATTTAACACAAAGAATAAAATGTGATAAAATTTTAAGAAATTAGGTGGCGTAGTTTTATTGATGGACTCTTAAGTTAGAAGATTCATGAATGAAGGTTGTTTGGCAGATTTAGTTAGTTCCATGTGGGAATACTATGCCAAAACTTGCTTTTTTTGAAAACCTCCTTTCCAGTAAATTTCCAGCTCTTATGAAATTGTTGGTCTATAAGTTTAGCAGGCAGGTTCTTTACTTGGCTTAATTTCTATATATGTGTCTCACATAAGACATTGTTTGCTGCAACTATACAAGCATTGTAGGTGAAGGTGGTGACTTTTGAATGGCATGGTTAGGTGCATTCATTTACTATGAGATGATACCTTTCCTTACAAATGATATCCTTTCTTACAAAATTTGGCAATGAAAGGTCTATCTTGTGGAAAAAGTCAAGAGCAATGAAAGATAGATGAAAGATTTTTTTCTTTCAATGATCAAATAATGAAAGAAAAATGCTTGAATGTCTTCTAGCTAATTATCTGCTTGTTTGCGCCTTTTGCTATAAATCAAGCATCATTGTCACATGCTTAAATAGCTATCTCCACAAGATGACTGTGGTAGAAATGTGGATGTTAAGTTGTACGTTTGATAACACGGTAATGGATAAGATTAGAAATGATCATGTCCAGTAGAAAATGCATGTAGCACATATTGGAGGTAAAATGAGAGAATTAAATGCCCCAATACGGAAGTGTGATATGTTAGTCAGGGAAGGAGGGAGAAGAGGAAAGGGGGGCCTTAAGATGGCTGGAGGGAAATAGTATGAAAGGATTTACAAGTATTGAATATTGATACAGACCTGGTGTCTAATAGAGTTGAATGGAGAAAAATGATCCATATAGCTGACTCAAATAGTTTGGAATTAAGGCTCAGTTATTATTGTTGTGTTATTCTTGTTAAATAGCTTAACTCATTACAATCGAGTTATCCAATTCATTCCTGCCATAGATACCATTTGTTGAAGATTTCAGATTGCATATCTGTAAGCATTTGTTCAAAATGCATTTGCACTCATTGACGAGTTTCTTAGTTGCCAATGTGGATATTTTGCTTTGTATATTAAGCGTTTGTTCAAAATGCATTTGCATCCATCAACAATTTTACTCAGTTCCCAATGTCAATATTTTGCTTTGTATTTTTACAGTGTGATCTAAATCAACTTACCTCTGAATTCTGATGGGAAACTCTCTTTGTATGCAGGATTACTACAAAATTTTGGAGGTTGATTATGATGCAACAGATGAGAAGATAAGATTAAACTACCTAAAGCTTGCGCTGGTTAGTGGTGCATCTACTATGAGCAGCTTCTTATGTGAGCTTTTACATTTCTTGATTGCAATAATTTCCTTATTTAATTACTGTGGGATTGATACAAGACATTTCATTATAATTTCATTTATCTACAGAAGTGGCATCCTGATAAACACCAGGGTGATAGTGCTGTTACTGCAAAATTTCAAGAGATCAATGAAGCTTACAAAGGTAATCCTTATTGAAGATAAGCACCAAAGTCCACATTCTCTATGTGGTATAATGCTTATTGCTTCTAGTGAATCAGGAAAATTTAGTATGTAGTCTTGGCCAACTTACAGGATTTACAGGTCTTAGATATCAATTGATTATTTTGATATGTCATTATTTCTTGCAAAAGCATGATAGGGTGAGTGCAGTTTACTATGCAAGTCGACAGATTGTTGCGAGCTAATAGCGAGTAATGTGTGTGAGTGAATTTTGAATCAGGGAAGGCTCTAGGATATTAATTCTGATCTATGCAGAAGTAGGACACATTTCTTTATAGATAAAGAAAATCAGGCTGAAAAGAGGATAGATATCTGTTACATACTATAGGAGAAAGAAGAGAAATAGTAATAAGCAATAGAAGCGTCTGGTAGAAAGTGTTTTGGAGGGAAATGTTGTTAGTTTGGAGGGAAGTAGTTTAGAATAACAGAATTGGTTAGTAGAAGTTGCACTATTCTTGTATAAAAGGAGAATCCTTATCTGTATTCATTCATTCCATTCCAGAATCAATAACAGAAATATTCCTCTCCTCTGAATTCTATTTTCTCTTCTCCTCCAATCTGTTTCTCTTCTTATCAAATCTATTTCTCAATTCCTTAGAGTTCTTTCACAATCTCTGAGTTCAGAGATTGATCCGAGGCTGATACATAACAATATCCCATTTCAAGCAACATTTCTCTATTGGCTTAAAGCTTATATGTGATGCATTTTAAGATTTTATGATATTCAGTGATGCAGTACAAAAGCTGATAGGTAATAGGGTGGGTGTATGATAAACTTCTGCTCATTCTTTTCTGATTACTATTTTTCTTTTGCAGTGTTGAGTGATCCGGCTAAACGCTCTGATTATGATTTAAATGGAATATATGAGATTGATAAGTACACTTTGCGGGTAAGAATTCTATATGATACCATCAGTCCCAGAACGCAAACATACACTTCAAGTTGGTATGAAGGTTCTAATATTAACAAGTATTGGTCAATTTTGTTATTGCTATACAGGAATATCTTGCCAGATTTAAAGGAATGATACTTACCTGCAATGGGCTTGGTATAAGTCATACTTCAATATGGTAATCTTTTCAAGACTGTCTATCATGATTTTAGCTTAAAAGGGTGGCTATTGAATGACCAGAATGAGCTATGTGCATTTTACTCTTGAATCATATTGTTTTATCTTTTTACTTCCTAGTTTTGATGGGAGATGGTCTGGCACTTGCAGTTTAGCAAAAAGTTAGGTTTGAACCAATGTTACTGGCTGCATACAAATAAAGCTTCATTTCCCGGACTATGCAGTGCATTTAGATCCTTCTGTATTACGTTATGTGGCCTGCTTTAGAGTCCATTCTATAGCCCAAGGTTATAGATGTTCTCTTTCTATAATTAACCTATAACTGGGGTTTGGACTCTCTCTCTCTCTCTCTCTCTCTCTCTCTCTCTCTCGCCTTCCTCTTATTCATATGATACCAAGGTCAACATAAATCTAACCTAGCTTATTCTAAGTATTTGGTGGCTTCTTGGAGCCATCTGTAAGAGGTCAAGAACAAGGGAAAAGCTGGAACACAATACATAATTTTCAATGCATGCTTTACATTTGTACTGTAGTGAATGGTGAATGAGGTAGGTGAAATAATTGATTATCAGCTGTTAATAGGCTGTTAGTAAAGTTGATTAGCAATTCTATTGTAACTAACGTGTAGCTTTATATAAGTAGCAGTCTTCTACTCACAATCTTTATGGTACTTCAGGACACAGCAACTGACTGACACCAATGAATTTGCAGAAAAATAAGGTGTGGTTGAAATATTTGAACCTATACAACTGTCTTTTAGTTTACTTGTGAATATTCAAGCGTCAGTGACTGTAAATTTTACATTCCCTGGTATCAGCTGAGATGCATGCTATGATGATTCAATCAGAGTTAGAGATACGAACGATGTTGCAAGAGCAGCATAGAAACAAACTCTTTCTGAATCTGAAGATGGAGGTGTGTCTGTATTAATATGTTGATGAATATAAATGTGAACCCAAATGGTTGACATATAGGACAATTACTTTGAGAAGGAAGTGAATCTTCTCATTTTGTGTGGAAGATACTCAGAATCAGATACTGCATAGGTTGAGATAAACTATGCGGCAATCACAACTCTTGATCTTGTTTCTTTGTATCATTTATTTTATATTAAGACCAAATATTTGGTTAGTCCTGTGGTTTCAACTTAGGCCATGTTTGGGGTTGAGATTGGGAAATTTTTTTTATAATTATCTTTAAAATGTGTTTTACAGGAATGCCAAAACATACCTTAGCAAATACTGAATGGGATTTTTTCCCCCATATAAAACTATGAAGTTAAATAATAGATTGATTTGGTGGCATGACGATTGATGACCTTGGCAATTATATAATTTTTTTAAAAAACTAGTACCTCTTCAAGATTTGAAATAATAAGAATTGCATGGAGGGATGCATGATGCATCCCACTCATTATTCACAAATAAATACATTTTCTAGGAATTGACTTAGCTGCAAGTTCTTTTAGCTTAGTCTTCACATTGATGATGCTTATTGCTTAGCCAGGGATCAAATCCTTGGATTTTATTACAAGATATTTATTATTATTATTATTATTACTATTATTACTTGATTCCTATGTGTATAGTCTGCAATTAACCTTGTTTTATTACTCATTTGCATTATTTTTGTAATCACCCCCTTGATATCAGTGATATGTGCCTTATTCTAATTTATTGGATTACCATATAATGGAGATTTGGATGTTGTGGCACCCATCACTTCATCAAAAATATTTTTTTACATGCCATCAAGTGGGAAAAAAAAAAAAAAAACATATACAGCCACATTGTATGATTGATTAAATAGCACAGATCTCAATTAGAATTAATTATAATTTATAAAGAAAAAGAAATGAATAATTGAGAATCATCAGCAGCAGCAGTTGAAATTTTAGCAGGACCTTAATGGATGAAGCGGGGCAAATAATAAGATTCAAATCCTCCTTAATCAATCCTGCTCAAGTCTCCATTTACCCCTCCCCTTTCCTTTGTGAGTGTATTTTTCCTCAAAGGTATCAGATTCCATTAAGACTCAAAACAGGCCGAAAATGTAATACAAGGTCGTCTGGCAATGACAATTACATCTGGAGGATAAATCATGTAAAAACTTTGAAGCAAGAACATGAGTCGCTTGGTTACCTGTTCTTTTAACAGCAGAAAACTGAACATTCTCAGAATTACGAAACATCTAAAACATCAAGAAGAATCCCTCGAATAGCAATGGGAAAGGTCTAATTATGAAGAGCATTGACAACAATAGCAGAGTCTCCTTCTATGATAATTTTCTGAAAACCCCATAAAACAGCATCTGGAGCAGTCTCTCTACAAGCAATGCTTTCTAATAAGAGAGGATCAACAATAAAAGGCCATAGGCTGCATCTCCAGTCAATGATTCTCGAGCTATCACTGCTACTGCTCCTTTATTGTTCTGTTTATCCACTGCAGCATCGAAGTTATATTTCACCATATCTTCCATTGGAGGAATCCAATTCAAGTTCTGCTGTTATTGATGATAAGTGTTACTAGGACCATCTATTGCTACTAAAAGAAAGTCTTATTGGTGTTTTAAAGCATTGGAAATTACTTCTTGCCAAGTCTGTGTTTGCTGATGGAAGTTGAGGGCATTCCTGCACTTCCAAGTATGCCAAAGGATGAAAGCCATTGATTGAATAAGATATGAGCCATCAGGATGCTTAGCAAGATAAGAACAAACTTCAATCCAACAATTCATAAGGTTTGAGCTGATCACCGTTGATGAGCGAAGTCTTAGTGGAGAATTGATCCAAATAGCTAAAGCTTGAGGACAAGAGAAAAACAAATGGCACAGGGTTTCTTTCTCACTACAAAAATTGCATTCCGGATTCATATGAGGGATTCACCTATGAAGGAGGTCATTACAAGGAAGTCGTTCCCTTAAAAGGCACCATAGGAACATTTTCAATTTGTTAGGCAATTGAATTTTCCAGAAGCTATTCCAAAAAGAATTATTTCGAACCTGAGAATTAGGGCCAGGACCACCAGAATTCAAGCAATTATCAGATAGCATTCGTTGCCTAGCTATCGTATAGCCTGGCCTAACGGAATAGAACCCATGGAAATCATAATGCCAGACTCTTTGATCCTCTCTTTGAAACAAGCTGACAGGAACTCCTAAAATTTGTTTGATATAACTTGAGGTGGTCATAAATGAGTATTAGAATAGGGCATGCAGGTCGTCAAATGATCCAATTAAATGCTATATCAATATAATTAGATTTTTAAATCAAGATAATTGATATTATATTTTAAATAAAAAATTTATTTTAAAATATTTTTTTATATTAAAAAATTTTATACTTTTAAAATTGTAAATGAAAACTCTTTTATTTTCAAAAAAACAAAATCTCCTTAATCAAACTTATATTAGAATAACTTTTTTTTCACTTGCAATCGAAATATTTAATTTTTGCACACTAATATTAAATCAGACATATTTAATAAATTTATAATATTTATGAATCGATAATATATTGATTTAACCAACCCCATAAACGGACCGTAACTTCATTGCAAGGCGTTAATTATTCCGTTGATACTTCTCAACGGAATGTTAATTTTTTTTTTTAATTATTAGCATATTATTTGTCATGTTATGACATCAATTTTTATTTGAAAAAGTTATTAACATATATTTAGTTAAAATTTATTAGTTAAATTATGAACATCAGCCAAGTGTAAAAGAAAATTTACAAAATTTAAAAGATTTGATTTTTCTTTTTAAATTGCAAATTTGCAGTAACCAATTTTCTTTTAACTGCAAATCAGATACGAAGACAAAATTGTGTTAATTCATCATCTTCAACAAAAATTTTAAGAAGATAAAATTTATTTTTTCTTATATTCCTACAAATTGAAGATCAAGAAAGAGGAACAGAAGAAGAAGATAGGATTCATCATTCATGGTTTGCTCTTACATCTACTCTGCGATCCAAAACAAATACAGATTACAGAGAAGAAGAAGCTTTGGCTATGGCTTACGGTACACAATTTTAAATATTTTTTTATTTAAAAAATTTTCCACTAATTACTATCAATAGAGCTCACAAAAACATGAATCTGATCTAAAAAGCTCAGATTTTGAGGTCTATCTTTCCTCTTCACATACCCTTTTGCTTCCTTCTCTCCGTACGCACCATAACCTCTCTTCCCGTTCCGCTTCCACATCTCCACCGCGTAGCTCCTGTGCGCGTAATACGCCTCCGCCGCGCACGCTTTTCCGTCGCCTCCGTACTCCTCACCATCATCCGTTGCCGTTATCGGCTCCAACATTATCGGCAACCTCTCGTAGTGACAACGAGTGGTACCCTCCAGCTCGTCGAGGCGAGAGAGTCCTCTAGCCGTGACGGCGTACAACTCGCCTGTGACGCGCTTGGATCCGGAAGCACCGGGGAGGTTGAGGAGGAATGGGACTCTGTAGGGACCACAGACGAGAGGATAATTGTCTATGGTTCGGTACGTACCTCTGAAGACAGCGTCTCCGGTTCGCATCAGATCTTGCAAGAGTCCGTGGTTGGAGAAGCCTCTCTTTAAGGTACCGTAAGTGAATATGAGCGTTGATGGTGCAGGCTTGTTCTCTGCTATTTGAAAGCCCATTTGGCTTCTCTCTGAACTGATTATGGGAATGGAAATGGAAGCAGATAGTTTTTGCAGAGAGAGATCTTTTGTTGAATTTAGGGATGATGACGATGACCCAGGAACGAGATCCTCCATTTATAGCGGCCTTAAGTTGATTTTACCGTACTTATATATTTTTAATTATAACATCACATCTAAATAATAAAATAAATTTTATTTAACTTACAAGGCAATTAATTTTAAATAGATTAATGTTTTATTTGATTTATAAATTAAAAATTATAATTAATAAAAATTATTTAAATAAATTTAATTACTTTTGTTTTTATTTGATTTAATGTCACCAAATATAATTGATTTTTAAGCAAAGAAATTTGTGCAAAATGGGCATATAGGAGATTCTAATTTTGTACATTAATTAAATAAAGCATGATGAAATCTTGGGTTACCCAATTTTCATACTAAAACATGAGAGATTATTGATTGTTTCTAGAGTATTTATTCTCTCACATATATATGAAATATACTATTTATTTTAATTATTTTTTAAAAAAATTTAAATGAGGAAAAACAGGCTAGAATATATTATCAATTTTTTTTTATTATTGTAAAATTTACCGATCACTTATTAAAAGAGACGGTTGGTAAGATTTGAGAGTGTTGAATAAATTTTAGCGACTGAATTAACTTTTGTTGGTTAATTAATTTTAATAATAATTAAAATTTTATAAATATAAAATGAATTATTTCTTATTAAACTAAGAATAGATATTATATATAATTTCCCAAAAAAAATAATGAAGTATGTTGAAAAAGAAGAGATTACAACCCTTTGATCCATTACCTTTTCGTACTTTTTGGCCTAAAATTAAGTAAAATTTTTAAATACCATGATTTATCAATTGGTAAAATATTAAATTTAACCTTTATATTTATAGAAAAAATTAATTTAACTAATTTTTAAGTTTTTATCTAAACTAAATCAAAAGTTTTAATCTTGAAGATCAATTTAGCCTAAAAATTAAATTTCTTAATTTCTTGATTTAAATAAAAAAAGAATTAAGAAGTTTAATTTTTTTAATTTTAGGACTAAACTTATTATTTAAGCTCAAAAATTAAAAAATTTAATTTCTTAATTTTTTATTTTTAAATTAGATTGTGTTTAAATTAAAATTTTTACATTAATTTTGAATAAAAATTAAAAATAATTAAATTAAATTTTCTCTAATTTAACTTTTAAGCCTTTATAGATTCAAAAAATATCAGTCTTTGTGGTTATTTTGTTTTCCTCATATTATTGTTTCACATTGATATTGGATTGGTATCTTATAATTCAATATTTTATATATATAATTTTTCTAAAAGTCATTTAAATTATAAATCCCACTTGCCATGATTTTAATGCAATGAAGTGTATCTTATAATGTACTTTTATAAGGTAGGTGAGAATAAAATTAGTATTTTTAACAAAACATATATTATATTAGTCGATTATAATGATTTTTATATTAGTAATATTATAATAGCTTTAAAATTATAAATTCTTAAATTTAAATAAAGAAAATAATAAAAAAAAATTATGAACCTTCCTCATTATGTACTATTAACAATAGTGTAATCACACCCTACTGTTAATCAATCTATTAAAAATTAACAAAAATATCACATCAGTTGCCTTAATCCTTAAATTATCCCAAATTAAGCATAAATTAATCTAATTAAAATAAAAATACTTAATTTATTAACATTGGGAATATTTTTAATAAATCGAACGCTTTATATTAATATAAATAATATTTTTAATATAAAAATATTTTTTTAATTGACGTTGAGAATTTCTTTAATAATTTTTAATTAATATTAAGAATATTTTAAATACCAAAACGCTTGAGGAGAATCCTTTTTTGATAAATTTATGTGTTTAAATCAAATTTTTTTTATTTATATTTCACTCACTCATTCCATCTTTTTTTCGATATGAGAATTGAATACTTTTATATTCTCAATATAATAAATAATGGGCAAAGAAAATTGACATATATTAATTCATTAAGTTTGAAGTTATTTAAAAATAATAATTTAGCATGCTATTTAAAATTTAACATATTTTTTGAAATAAAATATAATTATCAATAATAATAATAATAAACAATGTTAATAAAAAGAATTTTTCTTTTAGGTAAAAAAAATAAATAAAAACAAGATTAAAGAGATGAAAAATGGGTGGAGATGTATATGTATTTGTGATGATAAAAATGTTGATAAGTTGGGCATCTTATGAACATGGTGGGTAGTGGTTCCCCATTCTGTTTTTGTATTTATCTTGTAATGAGAACTTTTCTTATCTAAGCTATTGATCACAATGAGTATGGTACTCGTAAAATTATCATACTCAAATCTGAATATATTAATATTTTTAAAAATTAAATTTATTTTTAATTAAATTAAAATTTATTTTTAATTATTTAAATTTATCATAAATTTAATTAAAATTTATTTTTATTATTTAAATTTATACTAAACTCGATCAAAATTTATTTTCAATTTATTAAATTTATTAAAAACTTAGTTATTATTACTCAAAAAATACTTAAAATCATTTAATTTTATATATTTTAATTAATAAATTATATAAAAAATTATTTTATTAATAATTTTTATTTTAAAAATTTAATAATTTTATAAAATATTTAAATATTATTTTATATAAAATAAAAAATATAAAAATTTATAAATATTATTATAAAAATATTTATTTTATATTAATTAAATATTTATATAAATATATTCAAATGATAGATAATCAATATATAATATTTAAATTAAATTTACACCAACTGTAAATATTATTTTTTAAATTTAAATATGTTCTATTAAGATTTGATAAGATTAAATACTCATAATAACTTAATTTATTACTATCTTTAATTTAAACTAGATTCATAATTAATTTAATATATAAAATATGTTATAAAATTTATTTACTAAATATATAAATATTATATGTTCATGTGATGATAACGTCAAATGTATGCAAAAATTTCCCTTATAATGATAAAGCAGGAAAATGAACGGAAGGCTTTTTTATTAAAAAAAAAAAAAATTCCACTTCGTTGGGCTGCGTAATGGGCTCGCCGAGAATCGGCTCCCTTTTCAACAATTTCAGTTCCGTAGTCCGCACAAAACCAAAACTTCAACCAAAATTAACAAACGACGCCGGCATACTGAAAACTTTCCGAATCTGCCACCCCCAACCCCATTCCCATTTTACGCAATCGTTGTCTTTCCATCTTTTCACATTTTCCGCACGATCACCGATCTCTCCTACCTACTATTTGTACTAATAAATTGATTTAAATTTGATTAAAATCGATTTGATTTTATATTTAAACCGTTTAAGGAAAAAATCAAAATGAATTGGACGAATCAATTGTGATTTGTCAGATTAGATCAAACCGTAAAGAACCACACCGAATCGTATAGCTACTAAGTTATTGGACTGAATTTTTATTAACATTAAAATCTTTCATTTTCTGTTGATTGATAAATTTCAGAAGACCCCAGGTGATGAATTGGATTCAAGACATGATAAAATAATAAAATTCAAGTTTTCTACGATGGTTGGGCTTAGCCCAACTACTCAGAAACCTGAACAGCGCTTCAGTTCAGCCTCCTGTGATAATTGCACAGTTGCTAATCAGCCCAATGGGCCTAATGCTAAAAATCACACCACTATCCTGAAAGCATATAATTGAACTCTTAATTTAATAGCCGGGATAATAATATTTAATAAAATATAATATAATTGAATGTGAATATATTAATAAAAATTCAGATATTTTGATAGTAAATCAAAATTAATGAAAAACAAATAACACAAAGAGAGAAGATACTGAAATCAAGAAAGACAAAAGAGCCATCACATAAATTGATTAAAGAAAAAAAAAGAAAAAAAAGAAGAGCATCAATCGCTTCCAACAAGTGGACATCAAAGTCCCCCAAAATACATGCCAAAATAATTATCAAACACAGCAAGTGGATTCTGTCCTTATCGCCTCAAATTAATTAAGTGCTCACCATAGCAATCAGCTGGCTTATTTTACCATGTACCCAATAAAAATAAAATTACTTTACTCTCACCTCTAATCATGCAACATTTTTTAGATGGAAGAAAAATAAAATGACCACATCACACCCAAACTTTGCACCTATTTTTTCCCTTTTTTTTTAATTTTTCTTTTTTTTATAGTTTTTTTTAAGGGTGTGCATTCCGAATCAAAATAATTAAAAAAAATTATAAATTAAATTAAATTAAAGATAAAAATCCAATTTTGTTTATAATTTTAGTCTTGATGGCCTCATGGCCGGAGTTACGTGGTGGTGAGTGGGGTGATATTACAAAAAATTTTAAAAATAATTATAAAAGTTATTCGAATTTCATTAATAATTTATTAATAATTTATCAACACTTTATCGATAAAAAAAAAAACAAAATTTAAATCAATTTATGCCAACAAAATGATAAACTGATTATCGATGAATAATTTACCAATGACGCAATTACGTAACTAAAAATGACACCTAATATTGATAATAAAATTAATGACTAAATAAAAAAATACCAATGAAAAAATTCATTAGTAGTTACTACTTAACTCGTATTTAGTTAGTAATATTAAAAAAAATTAAAAAAATTTAAAAAACTTGAAAAATTTTAACTACGAAAATATTTTATCTGTAATTATAAATAAACTTTTTTTAAATAATATTAAGAAGAAAATAAAAATAGAAATTTTAAAATAAATTACCTATGAAAATTTTTCATAATTAATTACCAACTAATAATATTTAGTCAGTAATATATAAAAAAAATAATTAAAAAAGTTTAAAAATTATTACCTATAAAAATTTTTCTTCAGTAATTACTAACGAATCATATTTAGTCAATAATATTAAAAAAAATATATAAAAAAATTAAAATAAATCACTTACGAAAATTTTTCATCAGTAATTACCAATGAAAATAATATTAAAATGAAAATAAAAAATAAAATTTTAAAATAAATTACCTAAGAAAATTTTTCATTGATAATTACCAACGAACCATATTTAAATCGATAATATTAAGAAGAAAAAAAAATTTACCAAAGTTTAAAAAATTTTGCTTGCAAAAATATTTTATTGGTAATTACCAACAAATATTAATTTTGTCTGTAATCCATCGGTAAATTATAAAAAATGTAAAATTTTCTCATCGTTTATGAATAGATAAGAGAAGGTTTAATTTCTCTATAAAAGAAAAGCCACTTTCTAACATATGACAATTGTGGCATAGACAATATGTAGGGCCTATTTTGGGCCCACTAATTATTTTTTTAAAGTCATTTAAATCTTAAAAAATAATTTTATATTTAAATTGAAATATTTAATATTTAATTTAAAAAATAATAAAAAAATTAAAAAAATAAAAAATAAATTAAAATTTTAAATTAAATTTAAAAATTAAATTTAAAAGTTAAATTAAATTAAAAATATGAAATAAAAACTAGCTACGAAAAGTTACCATTAGTAATTATCTACAACAACTTATTATCGTCGATAATTATCTATAACAACTTATTTTCGTTAGTAATTGCCAATAAAAAGTGTTGCTAGTAAATAGTTAGTGATTTATTAGTGTACGATCCTCCCTCAAAATTGGGTACAAAAAAATCATAATTTAACTACGAAATTGTTCGCCAGTAAATTTAGTGATAATATATTTTTTTTTATCAATAAAAATTACTTACACTAAAATTTATGGATAAAAAAATTTCCTCAATAATTCCTCGGTAATCCTAATTACCAATGAAATATAAGCATATTTGATCGATAATATTCATAACTATTTTTCCAATTTTTTGTAGTGTGATTGACCTACTCAATTAAAAAAAAAAATCCCATATATATATATTGAATTTTAAATCCTTGATTGATAGGGTTATTAACCATGTGTGCCTAAAACCCTAAAGACTAAAAAATTGGAAAACCAATCCTAGTCTCACAATCTATGGCTCAAAAAACCTGAGGATGAGCACTTAAATTGAACTGGCTAACCCAAGTCTAAATGGATGAATGAGCCCATCTGCATCTCAAGTGCAATTCACTTGTATTACTAATGATCAATTGAAAAGGGATAGCAACTTTAATTAGCAAAATGTATATATACACATGAATAATATTCCTTTGAGTTGAGCAAAATTTTTTTGACTCTGCTAACTCAATCTCTTGGCTCCATTTTGCTATGAACTTGATGAGTCTTCATTCTTGATAGTGACTCTTGATAGGCCTTAAAACTTTAGGGTTTGAGTGGTGATAACTAGTGATACAGGTGATATATTTAATGAAAGACACATGGATTAAGTGTCAGAGTAATATTTGGATAGATATAGGTGAAATATGGGTACTTAAATGGCTTATAAAACCTCTTCCGAGTATTTATACAGGTTAGGATCAATTTATGATTTTGCGTTGTCAGATTCGAATTGAAGTCTAAACCAGTCTTTAACCCGAATTTAGAAATCATTGATATTCGAAATTGTTCAGATCATTCTGATCCGAATGATATAATATCCAAGAGAATCGCTCGGCCAATTTCAAGATTTGAACCACAGTTATTAACTCTTGAGATTTGAGCGTTCAGAATTTTGAAATTTAATCTCCAATGTTATCAGATTAGGAGAACAACTTCTTATGTCTTTACAGATAGTTTATATAAGGTGACACATCCTAAAGCCTTAGTACGCTTATTCTTCTTCATTGATTACTGAAAATCTCTCATCAGAAACCTATAAACTCTTAAAACATTTTATAACTTAAGCGTCAGAATAATAGTATCTAGGCTATCAAGTTCACATTTTCTCTTCGCAGATTTTCAGTGCTGATCTAAAAGACTCACGACGGTAGTCATGGAATACTTCCAGCAGGCCAAAAATAGCTTTTTTTTTTTTTTTTTTTTTTTTACAGCCTCACCTCTGTAATTTTCATATCAACAAAATATATAGCTTTCAATTCATGACCAAATTATGTGATAAAAGAATAAATTCCCTGTTACTATTAAATTGGAATGTATCGTTCACAATAGTAATTAGCTAGTTAGTAAATGAATCCTGGAAGGAAAATACATAATTTCTTCCAGGCCCTGAAAAGAAGGTCCATTGTAAAAAGGCAAACGAGGATCCAGATTGCTGCTACCTTGTAAAATTACCCTGAAAT
This sequence comes from Hevea brasiliensis, assembly GCF_030052815.1. Taxonomy (NCBI): domain Eukaryota; kingdom Viridiplantae; phylum Streptophyta; class Magnoliopsida; order Malpighiales; family Euphorbiaceae; genus Hevea; species Hevea brasiliensis. The sequence goes on along the minus strand of NC_079495.1, from coordinate 103,566,404 downwards.
ATAAATGCAACACATGGGATTGTTCAACTTCTTTCTAGTTTTGCTGATTCACCCACTTTTTCCACGTTTTCAAAGGAACGACTTCCAAGTTTCAAACACTAGAGACAACACATCTATACACTCCAAAACATATCATGTCCAAGTAAATTTGGGTATAAATTTTTCTTTTTTATCTCAGAAAAATTAGAAAAAAAAATATCTAATGAAAGGACAATAAATTATAATTAAGAGAATAAGGAAAAAAAAAAAAAAAAGAAAGAAAGAAAGAAAGAAAATGGAGAATATAAGAATAGAAAGGTCAGTTCCTTAAACCAAACGCATCTAATTTTTGGTTTAGCTTCGGATATAGGTTCGGTGGTAGACTTTTGAGCCAAAGATAAGCACCTCCCACACACACACCCCTCCCCCATCCTTCACCCACCACTACAAGCTTCTACCCCACCTCCTTCTTCCTCCTCTTCTCTCTCTCTTTCCTAGCAAGAAAGATAGAAAGAAAGCTCCTTTTTCTTTCTCCAAATTTGTCCGGATGATCAGCACTGATCAAGAAACCACTGTGAGAGAATTCAAACCCAAAAGCAGAAGAATCATGGTCAGTATATCAGTGTCACCACATTTGATTTACATATTTATATGTTTCTGTTTGATGAATTCTTGCATTGATATGGAAAAACCCATGTGTGTTTTCTTGTTTATATATGTATAGGGTGGTGGAGGCCCTGATGATGATGATGGAACTGATGCTGATAAAGAAGATATCGAGTGGCCGCCATGGCTGCGTCCTCTTCTCCAAACAAGCTTCTTCGTTCAATGCAAACTTCATGCTGATGCTCACAAGAGCGAATGCAATATGTATTGCTTGGACTGCATGAATGGAGCCCTTTGTTCTCTCTGTCTCTCATTTCACAAAGACCATAAAGCTATTCAGGTACGGCTTTTCTTTTCATCACCTTAATCATGTAAAAACTCTGAATCAAATCCAAACACATTAACTGTGAATCTTTGCATTGGTTTCACCAATGACATGTGCTAATCCTGAAACCATGGCTTCAGAAAAGGGAATTAAGAGCATATGGCACATGGTTTTGTTGTACTACAATAATCAATTTTTTGGGGTTGCTGTTCTTGACAAAAATTAATTTTTGCTTGGGTGTTTGTGTTTTGCAGATAAGGAGATCATCATACCATGATGTGATTAGAGTTTCTGAGATTCAGAAATACTTGGACATTACAGGAGTGCAGACCTACATTATCAACAGTGCTAGAATTGTGTTTTTGAATGAGAGGCCTCAGCCTAGGCCTGGTAAAGGTGTCACCAACACTTGTCAAGTCTGTGAGCGTAGCCTTCTTGATTCTTTCAGTTTCTGTTCCCTTGGTTGCAAGGTATGAATTCTTCACAATTTCTCTTCTATTCCCCCTTCCAATTCTTCTCAATTTCTCATTTGTTCCCTTGGTTGCAAGGTATGATTTGAACTCAATTTCTTGTTTCAGGAAAATTTTAAGATGGATTCTGCCATTTCTTCATATTTTTATTAGGAAAATACCCAATTGCATATTTTTATCTTGGTAATTAAGTTAAATTTAATGGTGATTAAAATTGCATTCCACATGGTAAAGGAATTATTCCCCAAGCTAGGCCCCAACAACCCTTTAACAAGAAAAATGTGCATATACACAATCTCTTTTTAATTTTTTTAATGAATAAATAAATAAATAAATAATTTTAATTTTAATTTCACATATGGTTAATTAATTATTTTTCTTAATTGTGAGATGATCATCAGATTGTTGGGACATCAAAGAACTTCAGGAAGAAGAAAATGCGCAAGGAAATGAATGGATCAGACACAGAAGAATCAATGAATGGCAATGGCATTATCAACAACAAGGGAAATAATGGAAATGGGAATAAAAGGAAAATCCAAAGCTTTACACCATCAACACCACCACCAACTTCTGTGAATTACAGGGCTACTGCCAAGAGGAGGAAGGGAGTCCCCCATAGATCTCCAATGGGAGGATTCATCATAGAATACTAGCTCTATCTACCACTCTAAGATATTACTCATATACAAATCCTCAGAACCCAGCTGCAGGTTGGTCACTCACATCTGAGCCTTTGTGCTAGGAGGCCGGTGTTGCAGAGTGATCATCGTCTAAAACTCCTTCTTGTATATAGAAAGAACAGAAATAAGTGAAATGGTGAAGTGCACAAGAAAGAAAGAAAGATGAAGAACAAATCAACAATAGAAAATGATATATTAAGATGGGGGTGTTAGATTTTAGCTGGAGTTTATCTACGTATCATGTAGGCTTTTGATACTAATTTGTGAGATGTGCAATATGTACATATGGTATGTAGCTTGTCGACAACTATAATGTACTGTGAGAAATGAATGAATGAATGTAAGAATATATATATATATATATATATATATATATATATATATATATATATATATATATATATATATATATATATATATGTTTTGAGTTACTGTTTATACTTTCTTTATTTAATTACTTTTTAAAATAAATATAATTATAAAAATATTTAATCTTATGCATTCTCAGATAAAGAATAAAGAAATTATTAAATGCACTAATACATATATACCATCTCTTACAATTATGTAAGATCCAATTTTCATATTATAAGGATTGTCTACTTTTCTATGAAAGAGGGAGAATATTACTTTCATGTACATCGAAAATATTATATCATCTTTCTAAAGAATTTATATGCAAAATAAATATTCATTAATGATATTTTTAGGGTTTTGTATTTTTTTTTGGGCTACTTTTGAGGGTTTTTTTTTTTTTTTTCCATCACACTAGCAAGAGAATGTTTCTTAATACTATGAGACTACTTAATAATTTTCTAATTTTTTTTGTTATTATTAGTTAGGTTTATGAAAAATAGAGAGAAGCTTTTTGGTTTGTGGTAAATGGAGAAACTTTCTCATTCAATGAAGTGTTTCGAAATTGTCTCACATGGTAGAAATAGCTGGAATTTGATAATTGCCAAAGGGAAGAAGAGTACTGTGAAGAGAGATTTACCGAAAGGACTGTGAACAAAGCTTCATCCTAAAAGGACTGTAAAAACATAGAAATCACTATAGCTCTTTCTTTTCAGTATCCAATAATTTAGGCTTAAAAACTCAACACTTTTTTCCCCTTTTGTGTTCCTTTGTCTCACTACTTTTATAACTTTCTCTAGAAGAAAAGATTAATATTTAAATTAATTGACTCTTTTTAATTTATATAAAATTTTAAATAATTTATAAAATTTAATTAAATTTTAATTCATGAAATCGAAGAGTGGAGTGGACCGTTTAGTCTGCTATTGTTCAATCTATATTCTTTATTAATACTATCGAACTTTTTAAATTTTTTATATTATTTTTTATATAAATCGTTAGTTTTATTTATGTAAAAATATGATATATTAATTTGTAATTTTTTCACTCCATTTTTAAATAATAAAATATTTTTCCACTAAGTTTGATATAAAATTATGCATAAATTAAACACCATAATCCATCCTTAAGATTAAAAAAAAAACTCATAATAAAGAGATTAAAAAAAAACTCTTACATAAAAGAATAAAACTGTCAATGAGATCAATTAAATAAAAATTTGTAAAAAAAAAAATTAAATATTATTCATGAGAAAATGAAAGTAACTGATTAATTAGTTGATTACAAGAAGATTTTGGCATAATTAAGTTTAATTTTTATACAAAGAAACTAGCTAGATTGAACTTTAATAATATATTTTACCACATTGTTGTCATTTCAGTACATTATTAAAGAATCATTACAAGCCTATAAATGTTTACTTTTATGTTGATCTGGGCTTTAAAAAAATTATATTTTATATGACATATGAAAGGAATAAATTTCTTTGAAAAATAATCTTCCTAAATTGACTAATTCACTGGTGGGGTTAGTTAATTTGGAAAAATTTTTGGAATAACCTTTGATATAAATTAATTAAGTTTTTAATAATTGTCATATAAGTTAAGTATAGTTTAATATAGGAAGTGTTTATTTTAATTTGTAAAAGTTAATTTATAAATATTTTATATTTTTAAATTAATTAAAATTTATAAATATTTAAAATTTTAAATAGTTATATGTTTAATTAATGTTTTTAATGAAAAATAATTTATAAATATTATATTAATTAATAATTTTTTATTAATAGATTGCACAAATAAGTAATAATCTTTCAGGCACAAAAACTTAGAATGGCAATAGATTCCATGGCGGAAGGAGTGGGTCCCACTTTGCAAGGTAAAGTAGAAGGAGAAGAGATAGTCACGGAAGAGGCGATGTACTCTCTGGAAGTTGTATGATTTTGACACGTAATTTGTCCGTTTTACCGGTAATACCGGTAAACACAGTAGTCATTCTTTAACATTTAAAATATTTTATTATTAAAAAAAATGGTTAAGACAGCGACACAGTACACGCCGTCGTTCGCAAGTTGCCGTACCAGAAAAATTGCAGTCACTTTCATGATTCATTCGTTTGCTAAGTTGAATGCCACGTGTCCCACTAGCCCCAATAATTGTACTTTGATTACTTCTCAGCCGTCCATTTTCATCACCCATTTTTTGCGTTGTACTTTGTTGAAAAAGGTTGCAAGACCCACTAGAATAAGTGGGTTTAGTTTCATAATAAGAGAATCAATTTAGAATAACTACATCATTAGCTTATTATTATTATTATTATTATTATTATTATTAATTTATTATTATTGGTTATTTTTCTTTATAGTGGTTGGTTGATTGGTTGGTGGTGCCATAATAGTAACTAGTAGGAGACATATATTTTTTTTTAAATATTTTTTATGTCATTAATATTCTCAATATGAAAATTAGAATCTAATCTTTGTAGAATTTACTCACATTTATTATTTTTCTAAGAAAAGCATTGTAGTCTTAAAAATATATTTAAGAAATATAGGTGAGGGAAGGTTTTTAAATTTAACATACCATTAATTTTATTGAGAAATTAGGAAATTATTTGTATTAATGTGTGTAGCTATTAATAATTTTAATTTATATATATATATTTTTTTAATTTTAATATATAAAAATAATATAATATTTTAAATTTTTTTATTAATTATTTTAAATTTTATGTTTATTACTTTTGTATATCTTTCAAACTTTTTAATAAAGATTTCATCATATAAATAATTAAAATTTATTTATATATAATTAAAATTTATTCATATATATAAGTTACATTATAATAATGACTATTTATTATAGTGTTAATATAATAATTATTAAATAATTTATTACTTATGTATAATAAAAAATATCATGGAATAACACAATATTACGTGTTAGCCATATAGAAATATTATAAAATAGAATGTTATAAAATATTCTTTTAAGTGTTAATAACGTAACAATATTATAAAAGAGAATGTCATGTGATATTTTATTAAAAAAAACGATCTACTTTATATATATTCAAGCACTGAATGCATTATGTAGACAAGTCCTAATACTACCAAAGAGTACTAGACTAGCTAGAGGGTAGAATATCATATGAATAGAACAGTTATTTTGTAGGAGATTAATAATATTGGTCAATATTTGATTGTGGGCAGCTTTTGTCATTATGAGAGCAACAAGGAACAAGAAAATCCATCAAGCAGATTAGATTAGATACTCTAAATATTTACAAAATTAATGTACATTTGTTATGGAAATTAGTATGAAGTTTCTTCTTTCAATCTTACTTCTTACTTTTCTTTGATTTTCTAATTAATTATTGGACCATTTGATACTTACCTTATTGACTTTGTACTCTTATATCTTTAATATCAAGATTAAATAAAATAGAAATTATTTTATGCCACATTTCTTTTATCTTAATTAAATATATTGTTTGATTTTATTTTTTAAAAGAGATTTATGAATTTTTTTAAAAAAATAACACTCTTATATATCATTATTAGTATTTCTTCTATTTTAAAATTGTGTTATATATCAAACAGAATTAATTCTAATAAAAAAGTTTTATTTTTTAGTAAATATGGTTTGATTTTGATAGAGAGAGTTGTAGTTTGATTTTGAGAGAGAGAGAGAGAGAATGCTTTAAATCTTGGTAGTTGAACTTTTCAATTTTGTCCACTCTTTTGCAATTTTCAAGGGAAAAAGGATACTCTTTTAGCCCAAAGAAAGTTAATTTTTTAGCAGGACAAAAGAAGTGAAAGAGAATGTTACATTAATAATAATAATAATAATAATAATAATAATAAATAAATAAATAAATAAATAATGTTTTCTTATTTATTAATGCAACATAATTTTTTAGAAATGTGTTTACTTTATGTCCTCTAAATGTTTTACATAATCACAAATTTGATGGCATTTAAATATATTTGCTAAATTTAATTATATATTACTCCATTCGTTTATAAATAATAGTCACACTTAAAGTTTTTATGGTGATTTAAAAAATAATTAGATCACTTGATTTTTATAAAAAAAATATTAATAATTTATTTAATTCTCTTTTCTTAGAAATTTGAAGAAATAAATATTAACATGATAAACAGTTAATTTAATTAAGAAAGATGTGATAATATTAATTTAAAAAAATTATATAAATATTTATTATATTTTATAGAGATAATAGGTAAGATTGAAAAAATATAATTAATTCTCTTTGATCTTTTAAATATGATAGATAATATTAGATAAAATAAAAAGTTAAATATAACTATTATTTATGAACGGATGGAGTATAAACATTATTTTTTGTGTATTTAATTTTTATTAATTATTAATTTTTTTATCATAAACATTATTTTTTATATGTTTAATAATTTCCAAAAATACGTTTTTTTTCAAACTAATTATTAATATTTTTAATTAAAATATTTTCATAAATAAGTGGTGATAAAACTTTGACCTACTAAACTAAAAAAATTATATATATAATAAAAATTTTCTTATTTACAATCTATTCATCATAAATTCAAAATATAAAATAAATAATAAAATTTCTTTATTAAATATATGAATGAGTTTATGTATAAAATAAATTTTCATATAATAAAATCATGGCCTTGTAACTGGGTGGGTGATCATAACCATATTTTAAGAGATATGGATTCTGTAATAACTGTAAAATGGTTGCCTTTCCTCCTCCTTTTTGGTCCACTTGCTCCAACATGGGGTCATATTATGCATTAGTCATCACATTAAAGGATAGATAGGGTTTTGGACCCCACCTTCTTTAATGAACTTTGCCTAAGCCATGATGTCAATTACTTCTCAAACCCCAAAACCCAATCCTCTACTATCATATTGTGGTGACAATTATTTCACATTATTTAGTTAAAAATAAATGCAAGGAAAAGAGGATTGCACTTCCACTAGGACTTCTTGTCCCCATTTATATATTTATTCCATTGGCTAAAATCTTATTGTTAGGTCACCCACATCACCAACTTGGGTTTTTGGGTATGTTAAATTCTAGCTTTACATGTGTTTCACACTATAAACATTTGTTTCATTTGAGCTTTGTTAAAATTAATGTGAGATTTAATTAAGTTATTAATAGATTAGTGTCTCAAAATTAAAAAAATTGATAATTTTTTTTTTAAATCTTTACATGATAAAGGTAATATGAATAGTAACCCTTCCTTTTTGTGAATTATGAGTGGTAGATGTAGGTTTGACAAAGACCTAGAGCTATATGGCATAAAGTTTTGCAGGTTCAAATTTCCAATTAAGGTATTCTTTTTTGACCTAATATATGTATTATGTGTTATGTTATCCCATATAGATTTGGATTAAAGTGTTTATACTATATATAATGTTTGAATAAAATTTTATTTCAATGAGTTAAATTTTGAAATAGAGTTAAATCTGATCTATTTTCTTTATACTTTAATATTAGATCAGTAAATGATGTATTTGCTTGTAAAATTTCAATAAAATTAGACTCAGTTTATTTTCTTTGCATATTGGAAAGAAAATATACCCCAAAAAATTATAGTTAATTAATTAAATCATCAAATATTTATTATAAAATACATGAAGTTAATAATTTAAATTTAAGTTTTTTATTTTCTTAAAATTATTATTTTTTTTAAAATTTAAATTTAATGAATTAAGACTAAAAAGATCTTGAATTTAAACTTTTATTTATCTATTATAAGATTTATTATTTTTATAATGAAAAAAATGAAACCATTATATTCTTTTTTATTTTGTGATGATAATGATAAGTTGAAAAGGCCAAGCAGAAAGCCTAGTTAAATTGAAATTGTTAATTTCTTTAATTATTATGGTGAGTTTGTTGTAGAGGAGAGAGTCACTAGAGAGAGTACGTGTGAGGGGTGGGTAAGAGAGGATAGTATGACCAAAAAAAATATATATTTTTTTTTTATATTTTATTTCAAGTAAGATTTATATTTACAATAAAAAATTATTTTTTATCCACATGAAATCACATGATATCTTTTTTTATCATAATCAAATTATAAAATCTTAATTGAAAAAGACATCAAACTACAAGTTATTAATTTTATAATTTATCCTAAAATTTAAATAATTATATATTTATTCAAATATTATCTATAATAAAAATATTATTTTAATATCTAAATATATATTTATATTTTTTCACACCCATGAAAAGGTAAGGATAAAATTTACATAATTAAAAATTTAACTTTCCTGAAAATGTGAAATTTTATCAAAATTTAACATTTTCAAGTATTTTTTTAAAGTGATTTTCAAAAATCAAAAGCTCTCTAGACCAAAATTGACTAAAAGCCTCAATGAAATCCACTTTTAAAGTCTTACATATCATTCTGACCACTAAAATGTTCCACTCAGAAGATGGACCAAACTCACATAAAGCAAACCACTGAATGTATGACCTTCTCCACTTTCTGTTTCATCTTTAATTTTCTATAGCCAAATATTTTTTCTTGTACAATTTTTCACCCTTAAGATATAGATTATACTATTTTTTTTAAGTGATCATTGGTTTTTTTTTTTAAATAAAACATTAGAGAAGGAGAGATTTAAACTTAATTTTGCTAGGTAAATAATATATTTTTAGTCATTAAACTAAGTCAGACTAAGTGTTTGTTTGATATTAAATTTGAACGTCCAAATCTACTTTTAAAGAAAAATAAGTCATTGTTGAAAATAACAACTTAAAAATGTTATTTTGAAAATTTTATTTTATTTTTTTAATACTTTTTAATTAATATATTTTAAAAAATATTTTTTTAACGACAGCTTCAACAATAATATCAAATATATCCTAAGAATTTATTGCATTGTTAATGCATTTAGTTTGTACCTATTAACTAACAGAAAACTGTATAATAGTGATTTTAATAATTATTGATTCCATCATAATTTGATTAATCTCTTTATATATTTTAAAAATTATAAAAAAAAAATCACAAATTCAATTCTACTCATCTATTAATGTAGAGCTTTCACCTCTATGAAATTTAGAGGTTCTCTCCTTTGAAAAAAAAAAAAAAATCCTAGCTGAATTAAGTCAATTTAACTCCAGCTACCCATTTGGTTTTTAATGAGTTAGTTGGAAAATTTTTAATATAGTGACTGATAATGAAGAAGTCAATGCTTCAATGAATTTATAAATGGACTGACATAATGCTGCTTAAGTTTTTAATTATATAAATTAAGAAATAGAATTGATTTGGGATTTTTTTTTTTTTTTTTTAAGAATTTCTTTCCATCTATCCTTAGCAGATTTAACTAAAGAAACCATTAATAAGAAACTTAAAAGTATTTACAATTGACAACCTATATCTTGAAATGAAGATAAATTACTAAATTTGTTGCTTCAAGCTGGCACAATTACGACCAACAAAATTGCACCCTATCTATTCCTGCTTTAGCGAGAAAATAAGCTTCTTTCCCTGTGATTAAGTTGTGAGGCCAACCACCAGCTTATGCCAAAGAATGAATTGGCAGACAACTTAAATGTAGCATATGGCATGCGTAACCACCAATTCACTATCAGAGGCCATTTGGCTATGTGGGAATGGGACCATTCCCATTGCACCAAACCCTATCACCTGAATAAATTTTTCGAGGACATCACTTTAAGGGCTGTTTGTCCAAACTCAGATATTAGTTGTCCTTTCATTTCTTAGCTACCAGAGGACCAGTGATCTGCTGCAGGTTTGCCAAGATTGGCAGCTGGTTAATTCTCTTCTTTCCCTCTTTCTCAGGCCCTTGTTTCTTGGAGCAACACTTGTTTGCTTTGCCTGGGAAGCAAATTAAGAAAATTATCCTGCCAGGGGCTTATGATCCCAATCTTTACTCATATCATGAAGAAATAATTCTTGCATCTCAATGCCTTTTCTTGCCTAAATAAAAACTGTTCTGATAAATTTCTATTGATGTCACAAGTCAAAATTCAAGTTAGCTGAGCAAATAAAGAACATTTTTAGGTGGTATTCTCTTGCACAAGAACTTTACTCCTGACAAATTTAGATGAACATGGCAAATTCATTTTCAATGTAATCAATGTAATATATTTATAATATAATGTACACAGGTAAAAGGCTATTGACAAAGAGAATACGGTCTCCAAAAAGAATTGAGAAATCAAAATGGCTAGAGCCACCATGTTATAAGCTGGAAACATGATCAGAACCAACATCTGACCTAATGGTGTTAATCTCGAGATTAAATGCAAAGGACTCTGCTAGCTTAAGAGCATCATGAACTCTAAGTCGAGTACCCCGTTGCCCAACAACTGTGGCTGCAATCCTAGCTGCTAGTGTACCCATTCCTTTCAGGTCTGATATGCCCCGCAAAATGCCATACAAAATACCAGATGCATATGCATCCCCGGCACCACAGGTGTCGACTGGTACACATGGGAAAGGAGGAATATATACAGCTTCTCCTTTTACACCTATGTAGGAGCCTCTTGGCCCATCTGTAACAGATACTAGGGGAACAAAGTGACTAAGATACCTTGCAGCTGAAATTGCACTTTCCTCTGGGGCAAAATCACATAAAGCTCTTGCTTCATCACTGTTTGCAAACACAACATCTGCATAGTTCTCTACAATTTCCCTGAGCCACAAGGAGAGAAAAATGACACTTTTATTAGATACTGACCATGAAAGAGAAAATGTTCATAATCCCCAAGAAGACACTTGAGATGATCAAAAGACAAGCCAACCCCACTGTCCCCCTTCCCTCTTACAAAACTCTCTTTCTGTTTCGCAAGTGGGGGGTTGTGGAACAGTAGAGAAGTTACCATTGCTAGATTAAACCAGCTAAGTGTGGATTTGGCAAAGACTAGCGGCTGGAAATAGATCATAAGAGCACTATTATTGTTGGGTTAAGCAACAATATACTTTTTCTTTCTTTACACCAAGAAGATGAAAACAAAATGGGACCTTGACGAATTCTAAAATCTTTGTGTTGAATCATTACCATGAACAATTCGTAATCTCAAATAGAGGTATACAGTTAAACTTGTTCTTGAAAACATGGGTGTTCTTCCACTGAAAGACACAACCAACAAGGCACATGGTTAGATGGAAAATATCCAGATGTTTAAATAGCCATGAACTTAGGGCATTTGGACTTACAAACTAGAGTAATTTATTACTTTTAAGTATTTTAGTAAACAGTCTCACTTTTAATCTTCTGTTAGCTCCTGTTTATCTCAGGGAATTAATAAAACCCAACAGGATGTCATCATTCCCCTACATTCAGAATTAGACAAAATGTTCCATTTAAAAGCGAATCTTTTTTTAGTCAAAAGATGGTAAAACCATGAACACTAGGCTTGTTCCCCTTTACATCTGAACATGGCCATCTCATCTCCATGCATGCCTCATTTACCAAAAATGTGAGCATATTCATCTTGACTCAAAAGGAGTTCACAACAGCCACAAGTTCCACAAAAGTGACTACCAAATTTTACAACATGGCAAAGGAGGTGAATAATTCTGTGGCAGGCTTTTCTTTTTTTTTTTTTTTAAAAAAAAAAGAGCATTACTTTTGGTTAAGAAGATAGTTTTCCAACAAAGGACTTCAGAAAATAAAAACCCCTTTTGAAAGGGCTTCTCATGAAGGATGAAAACTGTTGCCTCATTAAAGCTTTATCATCATTATTTTGATGTCTCTTATTCAAAATTAAACAAAAATCAAGTACAAGTTCTATCCAACACACACAAAAACTTGATGTCGTGATTGTTTTTCCATCAACACTCTCTGAGCGTACTTCTATCACAATTCCTCATTAAGATTTTTTTTTTTTCCCTCTGGTAATGCAATTCCTAATTCCTCCAACATAAAAGTGTAAAATTCAAAAACAAATGAACTAAACAATCAACAGAATCATGTAGCTTACCAGAAATCATCATAATGTCTCTCAATGCAGGACACATCTGAAGCTGTGATTGCCACCAATGCACCACTTCTGCGTGCTGCTTCACATGCTCTTGTAATTGTTTTAATCGTATCAGGAAGTTCAAACAAATAACCTTCAACTACTAATATGTTTGTCTTGGAAACTATTGTAGCCAAGCATGGGTCGTAATTAACAGATGAAGATGTACCCTAAAAGAGGCTCATATTAGAGTCACTTAATGTACCAAAAACAATTCTAAAGCAAATTAAGGGATAAATGTACTAAGGAGTAAGCTTCTAATGTGACTAATTAAATACATAAAGATTATACATGAAGGATCAATTCCAAACTTTATGTTTGATAGCTCAAATGACATTTACATTTCCAATTTGAATCTGCATGTCCTTACCCTTAAATACTGTACACCTCCAATTTCTTATTTATTTCTCAAGGAAAGACTCAGATGCCAATACATACCCAATAATAATTTCATGTGTGTCCTGCTTAAAAATGACAATCGGTAGCATGCAACACAAGTTCATAAATGTTGTAAACTGAAGAGAGTAAAAAGTGAATAAAATGAATAATCTACTCTCAAAATAAAGCCAAAAAATGTGCACGATCTTAAACCTGCCTTTTGGTTCCAGTTAATTCCATAAATATTTTCCACAATTCAACAAAGAAAAATAAGTTCACTACATAGTCAACCTTCAAGCAGCATAAGTCTTATGTTGAATGAAGTAAAAATATAATTATTGGACATGAATGGATAGAACTAGCAAGCAGAAACCACAGTTTTAGAAAGCACAAGTCATATTTTTCATATTTGCATCAAAAGAAAGAAAGAGAAAAACTTATAACTTTAAAGATTAACCAAGTTCTTTTTGGGAAAATAAAAAACCTATAGATCTCTAAAAATGAAACATTAAAAGGACTTGTCACCAATTCTGTCATTCAAAGCAGATATTACCTGATATGAAAGCATAGTTCGCTGAGCATCTGGAGTTGTAAGAACTATCACTGTTCCTGTTGTCCCATCTTTGACAGGTGCAGAGAGAAAATTCACATTTGCCCGACGTAATTTTGCTCTATAAAATGTATCAAAAGAAAATGCTTAAGTTCATCTGATCATAGTTAAATGCGATGATAAGATCAAATAATTCAAATTTTGATTATAGATTGGGATTGGTCAATTAAGATTATTTAATTTTGGACTTAGTAGCAAAATAGAAAACATAAAGAGTAGACACCACAAATTTTTATCATGAAGGAAGATTGATAAACTAATCAACAACAATCAACTTGTAAACCAGATGGAAGAGATGCAATATTGATAGGGACAAAAGCAAAAAACCGTCCAGCAGCCTGGTGATTCCTTGCCTTAACTCTTAAGTTCTAGGATCAGACACTCAGGCAAGTAGCACCCTTCTAGAAAAGAAGAATTGTTGTTGCATGGGATGATATTAGGAAACAAGACAGGCAAACCCTGTTGTGCATCTCTGGCCCAATGGGACTTCCAATAGGCTCAAAAATTTAAAGAAAAGAAGAAGAATATGAAGCACTATCAATTTTTCATTCTGAGGCTTATAATCTAATTCATAGGGAAAATTTTGAAGCCTGATCAGTGGTCAAATACTATATATATAGGCTTTGAATCAAGTTGTTTCAGACTGAACTCAATTCAATACCACAAGGATTAGCAAATTCCTTTCTATTGAATCAGAAACTTCATATCAACCTGAGCACTGATGGCTATCAGATGTATCTATTATGTGCCTTTAGTTGAGCTGTTTCAAACTTAACTTAATCCAATGCCATAAGAATCCACAGGGTGTCAAGGACAGACCACCATCTTCCAATAAATCTAACTTCACCATAATGGATCCATAGCTATCATATGAGGTGAGTAGTTTACTTATACTCCTGGAAAAACTATAAGAAATGCACAAGCTTGCACTCTGCATCAATATATATATATATATATATACATATGTATATATTTATATATACATATGTATATATATATATATATATGACCAATTTCTGAATCATGCAGAGTTTTTGTCACATATGGTACCACAGCAGCTCTTGACCCAATTAAATTGCTCAATGAGAATAACTATCATCCTCAAGGAAAATCAGCAATCATGCCGTAGTACTCATAAAGCAACCACCAATGTCTTGTTTCTTTTTGTTGATGACTTGGTTAAAAAAAAAATAATAAAAATAAAAAAAACACTAAGGGAAAATGGCCAAAAGTCATCAATATGCAATTTTATTTCTATTATAGCAATAATATGCAATTGATATCATCAGCAACTAAAGAAGATAAATACTCCTAATATAAAAAGGGAGAACATCATAGATCTATTGTCCAACATTATTGAGCCAAACAAAGAATAATCTCGAAAGTTGAAAGCCAAAGTCTCATCCACTTGGTCTTTTATATAAACAAGGTGAGAGAATAAGTAACAACAATGAAATCAAAATACCACCTAACCTGTAAAAGCCACCTAATGGATCACTCCCTACACTGCCTGCCATGGCTACATTTAAGGCAGGGCCTGAAATGGGCTTGCAGCCAAGCCTTGCCAATGCCACTAGGCTGTTTGAAAGAGATCCTCCAGCAGCTGCCTTGTAGCTGCAACCATCCATAGCTCGCAAAACTCTACCCCTCTCTTCATGGTTCACAACTTTCCTTGTTCCCTTCTCTAATCCCAATCTTTCCAAAAATTCATCATCCACCATGCCAGAAAAATCTACCTAAATATGTAATAACAGAGATGAAACACCAGTATTAATTGATTTTTCCGTACCATAAACTTAAAGAAACACACACACACACACACACACACACAAAAAAGATATGCCATAAATGAAACTTAAAGCAACTATCAAATAGTCAACATTGTCAGAGTTCATAATTTTTTTTCCACACAACACAATTTCCAGTATATACAATGGCTGAAAGGTAACAACTACTTTAATCATATACGAACTTATTATGAAATCTGATAATATGAACACAAAAGAGTTCATCTCCAAAAATAAAAGCATGCTCATCAATTGCAGAAGAATAATTAAGCAGATTACAAATAAATTATTTCACCAAAATAGCAGAGTATGAAAAATCCACCCATCAAAAACTGAGGATGTTTTAATTATTATAGTATCCAAAATCCACCCAACACAAACTGAGGACTTGTGTTTTCCACTTATCTCTTACATAGTGTGAGGTTCAATTCAATCACAAACTTGGAATTCATTTTAATTGAATTATTGCTATAATTCATTTGAAATGAATTCCACTGTTTGATATGACATGACTTAAAATACATAATAATACATAATTCAATTGAATTACATATAAATCATGCTTGATATAATTTCATAATTGAAATTCATTTGTCCTCATTTCCTAAAATACTCTCAAGAGTAAAAGTAAAAAAAATTATAATTTTCTACTCTATCAAAAAAATCTTATTCCTAAAAAATTTATAACAATTAACAAACATGTAAACCAATTAATAATATACTAATAAAAGTCACAAGTCTCATAATATAAGAGATTTATATAACAACATAAATAGTGTCATTACTAAGTGCATATTCTTATTAGATCACTTCTAATTTTTTTTAATTAATTAATGGTATTTGCTGGATGTAACAAATTCTTGTTGACCACATTGGTGGTCAAAGTTTCAAACTTAAGATTGAGAAAAAATTGTTTGATATGGACATTTTAGTCCATAAAAATATTGTTATGAGTTATGTGGAATTTGTTTCAAGTACCATAATTGGTTTTAGTTATAACCAATTCTATATAATTGAATTCCTAAAATTGAAATCTAAATTTTATTCAAACCAAACACATAAAACATAGAATTCAATTGAATTCCACAAAATTTTGTGGAATTGAATTGAACCACACAAGCTCTTACATTTTCATGACCATTAAAGAAATTCTAGATAATTGATTAAATAGTTGAACCATGATATACCCCAAATAAACAATCAGAAAGGACGAAAGGAAGGAAG
Organism: Hevea brasiliensis; assembly: GCF_030052815.1. Classification (NCBI taxonomy): domain Eukaryota; kingdom Viridiplantae; phylum Streptophyta; class Magnoliopsida; order Malpighiales; family Euphorbiaceae; genus Hevea; species Hevea brasiliensis. Next base: position 103,549,962 of record NC_079495.1, on the reverse strand, counting down.
AGTGGTGTTGAGCAAACTTTCCTTGTATGTCAATTGGCCCATCATTTTCTTTTCCCAGCAAATAAACAGAAACAGAAAATCTGATATCCAAAACAACAAACAGGGAAATTTTAACATTTAAAAGAAGGTTGGAAAAGGAGAAATACCATAGCTTGACCAAGACCAAGAACATCCCATCTCTCAGGCAAAACAGCAGTAGGACTTAAAGCCTCAATATCTTCCTCTTCTTCTTCGCGACCACTCTCAAAATTTTCTTCCCCCACTTGCCCTTTTTCATTCTGTCCTCTCCAACTCCTACCCTCTAATTCTCCTTCTTCTCTACCACCTTCAAAGCTAGAACAAGAACTTACCCTGAAATGCCCATCTAGCCTTTTGTCCATGGAACCAACTCGTCCACACCTTTCTCTTGGTCTGTAATGACAAGGAAGAATGGTTATTGTGGTGGTGTAGCCATATAGGGAAGAATGGGGATAAAGAGAGAAAATAGGAGGAAAGAAAGGAGAATGATAATGAGGGGAGAGAAGAGAGGTTGTGGTGGGAGGAGAAGAGAGAAGAGAGAAGGACATTGTCTAAGTATAGGTTGATGGGTTCTTGGTACTTTTATCGTGAGATTGTTGAGGATGGATGCATCCACAAAAAAGGGAGGCTCAGGCCTCAGCTTTCAAGCACAAAGATAACAGCTTTTTGTGTATAACGATGGAGCATAAAACCAATGCCTGTCTTTCTTTTACGTCGCAAAACCCCTTACTTGGTTCCTTTTAGACCAGTTGTTTTTCGGGCCATAGGGGCGGGGCGGGGCGGGGCCGGGCCGGATTCCGTTGGCCCAATCAAGGTTTATATATATATTTTCTTAAAAATTTTAGTTTCTTAAAATATCATATTTTTCACTTATAATAACATGAAAAAATAAAAATTACTCCCTTTAAAAAGGATGTCAATATCTATATAAATAGATATAAATATATATAATGGTAAAGGACAAGCTAATATTTTTTTTAAGGAATTTTTGAATTTTTTTTATTTTTTTATGGATTGATTGGATCAATTAACCTATTTATTTGAAATTTAAAAATAATATTTATTTATAATTAATTATGACTTTGAAAAATATATCATTAAAAATTGAAACTTCATTGGATGTTACTAATTTTCTATTTTGTGATATTTAATATTTAAAATATACTTAATAAACTATTTAATTAAATTAATTTAATAAATAGTTTATCATATGATTAATTAATTAATTTATAAATGTTACAACTCAATTCAACTAAACCTTTATCCTAAAAATTTGGGGTCGGCTATATGGATTCACTTTCTCCACTCTAAACGATTTTGGGTTAAATTCTCAGAAATGTGTAATACTTATAAGTCATGTTGAACTACTCTCCTCCAAGTCAATTTAGGTCTACTCTTTTTTTTTTTTATCCTCTAACCTAATGTGCTCTACTTGTCTAACTAGAGTATCCGTATGTCTACACTTTACATGACCAAACTACCTCAATCTCCCTTCTCTCAACTTATCCTCAACTAGTACCACTCATACATTTTCTCTAATACTCTTATTACGAACTTTATCTAGTCTAGTATGGCCACTCATCCACCTTAACATTCTCATCTCTGCAACTCTTATCTTAGACGTATACGACTTCTTCAGTGCCCAATACTCACTACCATATAACATAACGTCGTATAGCTGTACGGTAAAATTTTCCTTTCAACTTATTGGGAATCTTGCGACCATATGAAACTCTCGTAGCACGTCTCCACTTCAACCATCCGGCTTTAATCCTATGACTAACATCCTCCTCACATCCCTCATCTACTTGAAGGGCTGAGTCGAGATATTTAAAGTGATTACTTTAGGACAGTACCACTCCATCCAAACTAACTCCTTCACTATCATCAGTTTGGCCTTCACTGAACTCAAAATGCTTTCGCCTTCGTTCTACTTAAAACCCTTGCACTCTTTATTTTTACTCTAAAACTCTAGCTTTCTATTGACTCATTCTCGCGTCTTATTTATCAGAACAATATCATCCGCAAACATAATGCATCAAGGAATACTCTCTTATATATGTTTCTAATTTATAAATATTACAGTCTAAAAAAAAATAATTATCACATATTTTTAATTATTTTATATTCAACGTATGTATCACATAATCATTAAACAAATATAACACACCTATTGAGTAAAATATTTTTTATGTACGCTCATAATTCAAATATAATTGCCAATATGATTATTTTGATGTATAGAAAAATATATTAAATTAAACTATTAAAAATGTAAACTCATGCAATTCACATAAATATTACTAATATTAATTTGATAGTGGTGATAGCTAAAAGACATGAATATTTGATAGCTCATTTTCAATTCCCATCATTAATTTCACATCTCTGCAAATGAAACTCAAAAGCGTGCAGATGATTCATCTTTCTTTTTAGAAGATATCAAAGTATCCTTGATCAATGAAGCATCTTACTTGATAAAGTTAGCAAAAAAAATAGTAAAAGGTTGCAATGGTATTATATCAGTGATTTTGTTTTGTTTAAGTTTTTAGATGGGTACAATTTTAGCTAGACTCGGCGAATTGGTGATTTAAATTCATTTTTCAAGTAAAATTTGGACCGAAATTTATATATCTTTTAAGTTAAATACTCTCTCTTTTATTTTGAGAGAGAAATTTTCTCTGAAAAAAGTAATTTATTCCTTGAGACTTCAAGTCTTTCTATTGCGAAGTAGTAGTTGCCCCTGCCCCTACAAGGGAGGGGTGGCTCTCCATCCCTTCTCCCGGTTGTGGGTTACTCTCCTTCACCCCTTGGAGGCTGTATGTAAGTTTTTAGTTCATGGTTCTTGACAAATTAGAGCTTCAATGGAGAGAGAGCCTTGTCTTAATCTGCCTTCTTTATTAGTGGCTTTGGGTTTGTTTCTTGCTTGCTTGTTTGTTGCGTTGATCAGGGTGTTTGTTTAAGTTGAGAAGGTTGCATGCACTTCTTCCAGACTCCATTAGTTTTGACGAAGAAATGATTACTGTTGTGATATTGATCATTTGGTTTGTGTGTTACTGGGTCTGATTTTTGGTGTTAGTATCTCTAAGTGACATTTCCGATGCCATCTATAGGCACCCAGTCTCTTAAGTGGCCATAAGAGCCTATTGAGTTTTGCCTGCCTCCCGGTTAATCTCTGAAGGAGGGGTCCTTCCTTGACAGAAGCTTGTTCACTTGAGTTGCAGGTTGAGCTGGTTTTAGAGCTTTACCTTACTTCTGTACTTGGTTCTCAACTTCCCTAGTCCTCGAGCTTCTCACCATCTTTGGTGCCACCATTGACCTGGTTACTCAATCTTAAGTGCAATCTCAACTGCCTTCTTTTGATGATTGAGTTAGGCTTTCAAGTGCCTTCTTTTGATGATTGAGTTAGGCTTTCAAGTTAAAGTTTTTCGTAAGAGAGCTGGGTTTTAGGTCGTGTCGAGTTGGGATCTATGAGTTAAACCCATGTACTTGCATTTGTAATTTCTCATAAATGAACTGAGCAAGCCTTTATATATATATATATATATATATATTCATTAATTAACTCATGTTTGTTATATAAATAGTTTTTATTATTTATACCTATAGCTTGAATTGGGGCAACCAAAATTATTTAAAGAGTATTTTTATCACACAATCTTAATTATATTAATTTTTTTTTATCCTCGATGAATTATTGATCTTTTATACTTCAATTATTAATAAATAATATGTAATTTTATTTATTAAAAATGAACCAAAAAAATCTTATTGATTAACTTTCATATAAAAAATTGAAAAAAATAAAAATTATTAAAAAACCATATACACTATAATATGCGTATATATAATTAATTTACATTTTTATGTATTTATTTTATTTTAGAGTTTTTATAAGTTTTAAATCCTTAATTCCACTGTTATAGAAAATTAAGGTTTTTTTATATAAAATGAATCAATAAATGATAAATAAAAACAATTAGTGAACTTATTGGAGTTATTTTTAATAATATGAATTCTCAAATTTAAATTCAAGTTAATTATAAAAAATTATAAAAAATAGACGCATCTCTTTATTTTTTCAAAAGAAATAGAAATATCTCACAAATAAAAATAAAATAAAAAGAGAAATCGCCCAAAAAAACACAATCTCTAACAATTTTTATAATTCTATCGTTTTTTTTTAATAATTTTACTCCAATCTTGGCTCTCGATTTAATTTTACTTTATTGTCAAAATTAATTATTAAATTTAACAATAATATCATATCATCATGTTTAATAAGTATTATCATATCTAATTAATCACTAATTCACTTATAATCTCTAAATCAAAATTAATTATGCTATTATATTTCATTTTTCTCTTGTTTATTCTTACTCATAGAAGAATAAATCAAAGGTGTAGAATCGATTTTGGGATAAAGATCTAAATTTTATTATTAAGATAATTTAGAGTTAGTAGTTAATAAAATATTATAATTTCTATTAAATATGATGACATAATATTATTATTAAATTTAATAATAAATTTTGACGATAAAATTAAATTAGGTATTAAAGATTAGGATAAAATTAAAAAAAAGAAATAGAATTATAGGAATAGTAAAGTTGAGATTTTTTTTTTGTGATTTGCCCAAATAGCCTAAAATTTTTGCTATTATTTCTTAATAGAAAGAAGCTGGGGTACTCATATAGGACACGTGTACGCATAAGCTTAGGAGTTATTAGTAGATCAAAGTAACCATACAAGTACCTAATTGTGGCTCTCCAACACTCCAATCACAAATCTCTTTCGAAGAAACTCCTCACGAGCACAGCTCTTTCCTTTCGCAACATAACCAGAGTACACCGAGAAGGAAGAAAAAAAAAAAAAAGGTAAGTAGACGATCGATTTGTCTTCTGAACTAAAATCTATCATTTTATCTCTGCTAAATTCACTGGATTTTAATGCTTAATTTCTGCAATTTTTTTTCCTTTTAATTCGTTTATCATTTAATCAATCATAATCTGTCAGTGGCCAATTCCAGGTGCATTTTGTTTACCTTTCTTTACAGTGATGTGAAATAGAATTAATCTAGATTTTTGCTTCATGATCTGATTTTTTCTGTATTTTGTAGTGAAAAATTCTTTGTATTCCTCTTCCTTCACTCTCTGAATTTGGATTTTTTGTCGCCTGGTGGAAAATTGAAGAGAAACTCGAGTTAGATTCATCTAATTTTGGATTCTGTAGGTCATTGAATTGGTGTTAATTTTGTGTCGTTTTGAGTTGTTTCAGTATCAATGGCCCAAGCCGAACTGACTGCGGAACAGGTTGGTGATCTGATCACTCCTATTTAATTTATGCAAATCAAAATATCTTGTTTACGGTCCTTTTTTTTTTTCTTAATCTTGTAATTTTATTTGGAATTTCTCTTTTTTCTTCACTTGCTGTTGTGACCATTTAATTTCTGAATTTCATAGAAATAATGCTTTTTTAAATGGTCTAGTGATCTAGTCTGATATTAAATTTTATTTTTATTTTTATTTATGTGATTATGTTTTGATTTTAACACCTCTGTTCCATTTAATAGGTTCTTAAGAGGGATATCCCATGGGAGACATATATGATGACAAAGCTGATCTCAGGAACTGACCTTCAGCTGTTGAGGCGCTATGAAAATCGATCTGAAAGTTACAGGGCACAATTGTTAGATGATGTAATCTCTTATTAATCTTTGTTGGGCATAAAGTTCAAGTTGTATATGTGTGTTTAGACTTGTATGCTTGTTGTAGAGGTTACTTTTTTTTGGTCCATGGTAGCAATTATGGGTCTGCGGCCTATGATTTTAGGTTCATATCTTGCGAGTAGCTTCTTCATATAGAATATGCGAGTCTAGGATTGTCTTTGAATTCTCCTACTTAGAACTCTCTTCAGTGGGAATATAAGTAATGATCTTTTTGCAAAAATTTTGTTCCTTCTTTCGAAACTGTTTAATATGTCACCAGTCACTTGATGAGTACTGGAATTATTTAAAGGCAGGCATGATGAGCCATGTGGAATTCTTATCTCTGGAATAGCAATTTTACGCTTACCATATGTTATTTTTTTTAAGAAAAATGAGAGGTAACTTAGAGGTGCACAATCAATGGTATTTCTACTTCGTTTGATTTGAATATGTCTGATGTGTTGGTTCTCTCTCTTGCTATTTAATACTTCAGTACTTATATTCCTCCTTTGGTTTGTTACAAGCTGTGTTTTTCTAGTTTCAATACCTTACTACGATTCTAGGAGAGTTGCCTGAATCTGCTTTTGATTATGACAGGATGGTCCAGCTTATGTTCGGGTATTTGTTAGGATCTTACGGGATATATTTAAGGAAGAAACAGTTGAATATGTTCTTGCTTTAATTGATGAATTGCTAACAGGTAACTGATTTTTTTTTTTTTTTTTTGCTTTACAAATTATATTTTTGTTATTTACATGTTAACTTATTGTTGATTTTGATTGGCAGCTAATCCAAAAAGAGCTAGATTATTCCATGATAAGTCTCTTGCAAATGAGGATACTTATGAACCTTTCTTAAGTTGAGTATTTGTTCAAAGTTTGCTGTGTTGTTTTATTTGAGCTTTATTTCTTTTTAAGCAATGTTTTAGATGTATGATGGGATTTTATCTTTCAATGCAATAAGGTTCAATTCAGTTATTGAATCCATCATTTTCTTGTTTGAATTTGAGTTATTATTATTTTTTTTTTCAATTTTCTTGAGACTCAGCACTCTGGTTATTCTGAGTGCAGCATTTCAATAGCCATTTCTCTGTCAAAAGCTGATTTGTGGCTACTGCAATATGAGCACCCAACTTTTCTTCCTATTGGTTGAATGTGCTTAACTCAATTTAATAAGTTGAATTTAAGTTGGTTATTCTTGCATTCCAGGGAATATTAGTTTCCTACACTTAATAGCATCAAACACGTCCTTCCAATTCCAAAAAAAAAAAAAAAATCCAATAATAGCTGATCTGATGAGTATCAGTTTATTTTCGTTGTGGCCCACATTAGCACTTGAAAGTATGTATGAAGGTATTCCTGGGGCATAAATATAGTAGCTGGTTTACGCCCATTGGAAACATGGTTTATGGTTAGTTCGTTGAACACTGTGGGGCATTGTACATTATACCTAAATCTTTTTAATATTTTTAAATATATGCATATTTGGATTTATATTTTTAACCTTCTACCTTTGGCCATATCTCTTCCAAGACATAAACAAAATAATTGGTCTTTTTCATTTGTGTTTTGCTTATTTGAATTTCACCACCTTAAGTCATTCTATTTCAGTTAAAATATTGGAAACTAAAACAACCTATTTGGTCATTCTCAGGTTGCTTTGGAAAGGTAACTGGTACATCCAAGAAAAGAGCTGCAAGATTCTTGCTCTAATAGTAAGGTACTTAAAATATTAGTTCACAACTGTTGAAGAGGTGAAGTTTACATAATAACAAAATTGAATCTTTTATAATAACTCCACTACTGCCGTAGTGCTAGGCCAAAAACTCAAGATGGCATCACTGCAAATGGACAAGCGTCAAACTCAAAGAGTAAAGTCACTTTCATTGATGATGTGTTAAAAGGATTGGTTGAATGGCTTTGTGCTCAGGTTTGTGTACTGTTTCAAGAACATCAGTTAGTGCTTTAAGTTGGGTTATACTAATTGCCATGCTTTGCTCTTGATACCGAATGTCATGCAGTTGAAGAAGCCTTCTCATCCGAGTCGGGGTGTTCCAACTGCTATTAGTTGCCTAGCAACATTACTCAGGGAACCTGTAGTGAGGTCTTCATTTGTTCAAGCAGATGGAGTGAAGCTGTTGATACCTTTAATTTCTCCTGCATCTACCCTGCAATCTATCCAGGTAGCTGTCACCACGTTCCAGATTGCTGTCTTTCATTAATGTATTCTATATTTAATTATGTAATTCTACACATTAGCTACTGATATGTCCTGATCACTTGTGGATTTTCATGAGTTTATCATGTTTATTGGCAGGCTGAACAAGCATGCCCATATTTGTTATGCAATCTTTGAAAATTAAGAACATTTTATTTGGACCCATATTTGTTATGCAATCTTTGAAAATTAAGAACATTTTATTTGAACCTTGCAATGAAAAATTAAATATTGATAACTTATTCTTTGTTACAGCTTCTCTATGAAACATGTCTCTGTGTCTGGCTATTATCGTACTATGAACCAGCAATTGAATACTTGGCTACTTCAAGAACCTTGCCGCGACTAATAGAGGTTGTAAAGAGTTCCACTAAAGAAAAGGTAAGGTCTCATTTTTGCGTCGTTTAGATTGTGTTTATAAGTATTCAATCTACTAATTAAAATGTAAACCGTTCTCACATTTCCATTCTTGCAATTATATTGCTTTTTTGTGGATTATAAATTGACTAGTCACATGGAAAATCTGCACATGGTTCTGAGCTAAACCATGCCATTTTTTTTGCAATTTGTCATGTTTATCCCTATTCAAAGATTAAATATTATGCTCCATCTGATTTTGTGAAGTTGGTTGCAATATTTTCTGCTAGGTTGTCAGGGTGATTGTCTTGACCTTTAGGAACTTGCTTGCCAAAGGTACTTTTGGTGCACAGATGGTAGACCTTGGTCTACCACAAATTGTTCAAAGTTTGAAAGCACAAGCATGGAGTGATGAGGTAAGACAACTAGATGGCCTAGCTTATTTTTCTTCAGCTGTTTTTATTTTGTGACTATATTGAATAAGGAATGGAAGGTAATGAGGATGTACTGATCTTTTAATATACTATGAATCTTGGTCCACTTTCATGCCTGCCCCTAAATTGATATCATGCTATGATGAACGATTACTATTATCAATCATTTTACATTTAATATAAATTTGGTATAGAGTTCGTCTTTTATGTTATAGTAATTAATGATCATTACTGGTGATGATCCTTGCATATCTTTTTCTATCTTTTTGTTGTTGTTGTTTGTTTATTTCTTAAGTACAGCCACTAGCTCAGCACTTTGTATGGCTATGCTGTCAAATAATGTATTTCAGTTATATGTATGGCTGGGTGGCCTTGCATTTTTTCTTTCCTTGACAAATGTTCAATTTAATTTGTATCATCTTGAGCAACTTGAATTGTATCTCTTCATAAATGATACTATGTTCTGAGCAGTACAATTGCTTTCTGACAGGCAAAAAGCTTAAGGTCTGGTTGAGGGGTTATTGTAGCAGTCCTTGTGTTTAGGTTTTTCCCCTCCCAAAATTTGGAGTTTTCATGTTTATCTTTTGTTAGGATCAAAGTTAACATCTTAAGTGTCTTAGCATTTTGTTTTCTTAGATATATATAGTCTTTGGTAGAGGGTCACTTGCTACTTAAACTCAAAGCTTGACTCAATTAGAACTGAGTCAAATTTAAATAATTTGCAAGCTTAATCTGGTAGTTTATTATATGATTCCATAAAGAAATTAGTCTCAATTTCAATGTTTGGACTCTCCTACTTTTTTAACTAGTGTCTCATAATTGCTTTGAATGTTTTGCAGGACTTGTTGGAGGCTCTGAACCAACTGGAAGAAGGCTTGAGGGATAACATTAAGAAACTGAGTTCTTTCGATAAGTATAAGCAAGAAGCCCTCCTTGGGCATCTTGACTGGTCTCCTATGCACAAAGATCCTATATTCTGGCGTGAAAATATTAACAATTTTGAAGAGAATGATTTCCAGGTATTTTTTGTCTTTCTTCTCATGCCTTGATCCATTGCTTTGTGGTCAACTGATCGAAGAATGTTTTGTTACGAGTCACTTGATAAATGGATGAATCATATAAAGTAACTGCTTGGTTGAGCCTACATGAGGCAAGAGAAGCAGTGGTGAGGAGAAGAAAAAAGAAAATAACTAGTGATCTCATGTGCATAAATGCCTTGTCTGGGCAAGATATTAAATTTTGATTGGACAAAATTGTCCTTGTGGCTAATGCTCTAAAATTGCCTTATATATATATTTTTTTAGAAATATTCTGATCAACTACTACTAATAGCATTTTTCTTTACGCTCTTAATATGTTAGTTTCCATTTAAATCTTTTTTCCCTGGGACTGAATTGATGTTTATAGAATTATTTATACTAATTAACATAAAAATTTTCAACTTCTTTCAAGACTATTAGTTACTAAGAAAATTTTTTAAAAAACAAAACAAATAAGTTAAAATTAGTCATGAAAGAATAAAAACAAAAACAAAAACAAATCTTGTTCAAAATTGATAGATCAAAATTTGCAATTTGGACCTTATTACATAGTAATTGTTTTGGAGTACTGAACTTCAAAAGTTGCAACTTTCTGCAATACTAATGTGCGATCTTCTGTGACAGATTCTGAGGGTCCTTATTACAATTTTGGACACATCTAGTGACCCAAGAGCTCTGGCTGTTGCTTGCTTTGATCTCTCACAATTTATCCAGCACCACCCTGCTGGGCGGATTGTAGTGACAGACCTCAAGGCCAAGGAACGGGCAATGAAACTGATGAACCATGAAAATGCTGAAGTTACCAAAAATGCTCTACTCTGCATTCAAAGGCTTTTCCTAGGCGCAAAGTACGCAAGCTTTTTGCAGGCATGATTCGATGTTCAAAGTGTGTAATAATAGTGCAATGGTTTTACGCCATCTGCTGTGGGACTGCATAAAATGAAGGGACCCTGAAGTCAGCTTCTTGGTTATTTGTCACAATGATTAATATTTGATAAGAACTCTTCTTTACTAGACATTCAGTTACTTGCAAACTGAAAGAATTAGTCTGTTTTACCAAATTGCGGAATATTTTTTATAGTTTCTGAGGTATTTATTTATTTATTAATTTCTTTTTGGGTGTATGTATGATCCGATAGTTCCTTGGTTGTTCAATAATGCCATCTCACAATGGGAATGTTTGGAGTTTATTTCTATAATTCATTGATTTATGCAGCTTTTTAACCCCTTCTCTCTGCTGCTAACAGTTTTATGACTGAATTTCAGGGAATTATTCATCATTTGAGGCCTTCAGTGCTCCTTTTTTCTTCTGGATGAATCCATCCCATGGTAACAGAATCATATAAAAAAAAAAACCGATAAAAATGATTAATTAATTGATTGACTTGATTTAGTAGTTGAAAGTATATTATTCACTTGGCAAAGACAAATTTTCACTCTCTCAATCCCTTATTAGAAAAAAAAATGTTAATAATTCGCTTAATAAAAATGCACCTGAATTTGTTCATTGATTCACTGTGCAAACGCTTGTTGCTTGTTCCAGGCTCTCAACACTCCAAGGAAACTTGATGGTTTCATACACCAGATTCAAGGTAAGCCTGTTATTAACTCTATATGCTTCAAAGTACTGATGATTTTTCAGTATCTCAGCTCCAATTATCAGCCTCCCATTAGTGTACTTCTTGACTAACTTCCAAGGCATAAGATATTGGCTGGTTTCCCCAACAGAGCCACCGGGGGAAGGTATTCCTTGTTGATTTTGCATGGTCCATATCCACTCTCTTCAACACCCCCATGGTCACAGGGTTCTGCTCTCTTCATCATCAACTCTTCCATTATTATTTGACCTTCAATATTACTGCTAAGGAAGCCACCAGTACTCCCTGCACTCATGAAATCAGAAACAGTAGAGGATGATGAAGGTGGTGATGCCATTGAAGTAATTAGATATGGTTTATACCCAGCAGCTAAAAGAGAGAGATCTGGCTGAGATAAACCGCAGTTAATTAGTTTTGTTTAAGGAATTAACAGTCATAATATAGCATTGCATTAATTTTTTCTCACCAAAAAATATCCTGAAGAAAATAATGTTCTCAATGACAAATATTGTGATAATAAGCTAATTTTTTAGTGAAATGGAAATCAATTTAATATTATCTAGAAATATTTATTATTAGAAATAAAGAAAGATAAAAAAAACCTGAATATATATATATATATATATTATCCCAAATATCATGGTATGTCAAAAATTTAACAACTTCTTAAAAAGTAACAGCTCAAGCACTATAAGTAGAAGGAATCTAAATAAGATGCTGACTTATTGAATTATATCCACTAAATACCAACAGCTTAAAGTTAGAGTCTTAAAATATTAAAAAAAATTCCTTTTAATTAATCACTACCTATTTAATTTGGGTCAGTCCAAAAATACAAATGATATAATTTATTAACTTTATTCTTCTTATATATTCATTCCAAATTATTTTATGACAATGAAACACATCGAATGATAAATTTGGAAACTATATCCAAAATTAAATTTTATTTTTGCCTAAATTAAGGCGCACGAGTGAAACATAAAAGTAGAAAAAAAAACTAAAATTAATTATTTGTTAATCAAACCAAATGAAATCCAATTTTAGGTTTTGCTTCCATTTTTAATCCAAAGTTAATTAGCTGAAATTCCATATATAATATGATAAGAATGCAAGGAAAGAATTTATTGCATAAATGCATTTTAAGAAAAAAAAAGTTGTAAATGATCTCATTTTAACGATAGCAGTTGATTTATACGACAAGTCGTTTAAGGTGCATATTTTGGGCCGGCAGTACTGTGCGCTTGTTTTCCAAACCCAAGGGCGGGGCCGGTGGGCTAGTTTGTATTTTTTCAGGTGGAATCTGTGGTCTGGTTTGTGTAAAGCAGGAGGAGGATATCGGAAGACGCGAAAATCCATTGCACGATTTGTAGTGCCTCTGCCAGAGCCATAAGCTTGAGCAAAGAGTGTGAAATGGAGAAAGAAGAGATAGGGAAGGTCAAGGAGAAGGAGAAGCTGTGCAAGAGGTGCAAACAGTCTTTTACCTCCTCTTCTAACGCCTCCTCTGCTTGCCGCTTCCATCCTTCCTTCTTTGTCTGTCGCCGTCACGATGACCAGAAAAGGTACTCCACTTCGATCATTTGGTGCAAATTTTGCATACCCTTTTTCCCAAATTAGATGCCTATGTGAGGTTTTACGGTTCATATGTTCAATCCAATTGTCGTTTGTTTGTTTATTAATTGCTAATAGAACTCAGAGTAATGATAATTGAAATTATGTTACAATTCCATGATTTATGCTGAATTCAATCAAATGATTCCATAAGTGGAATTCAGTTCAGTTGATCTTGTAATTTAATTAGTGTTTTGGTTTGGAATGATAATGAATTTTGAAGTAATTGGATGATTTTCCCCTTTATTTGCACATGAACACGATCGTAACTTGTTACCACATTCAAATGGGGAAAATTCCAGTAGAATTGCAAAGTTCACTCCTAGACTGTAAAAATGGTCTTTTCAAGCAGAACTGCTGTTGGTACCCCTTCACTGTGAATTTTGGCATTTCTGCAATCAATGCCTCTTATGCAATCTTCTTTGCTAAATGCCATTACACTTGCTGTCACATTGCTAATGTTAACAAATATTGATGGCGGATACATTATTTTGAATATCTCATGAAAATTTCCTGTTGTATTCATTTGTTATTTAACAAAAGAAAAAGGTATTTTTGGTAGAGCTGTAAAAGATGACAAAAGCAGTGGTCCTGATGGTGGCTGTATTGAAGGCTGTGGAGTGTGGAAGGTGAGTGTTAAAAATAGGTGGGGATGGTGATTTTATTGGTGGTGGTAGCATGTGTTTAGCCATTCCAAAAGAAGGAAAGTTAGTGCTTTTTGTCATTATGGTTATATGATTGTAATAAAATGGAACGTGTAAACAATTTATTCCGGCTTAATTTTCTTAAACATTGAATAAAAGCATCGTGTGCTGTTCAACTAATGCTGAAACTGCATTAATAAAAGCAAGAAACGTGAAAAATATGCGTATGATCGTATTCTGGTTCCTTGAGTATTGGGGATTTTTTTAAAACTTTTTGTTTGTTAGCTTTGAAACTTTTAAGAATTTTACTGTAATAACTGTGGTAGTTGATTTTCTTTTTGCAAGCGTGAGCATGCTCATTCTTAACCTTGATATCTGCATTTTGGATCACTGTGGTACATATCACATTCATTCACTGTGTTTTTTTTTTTTTTTTTCATCTTAAAATCCTAATGTCTATAAGATATAAGGATGAATACATAGGGCATCATAAACAGGAGGAGGTAAAGGGTTTTTTTTTTTTCTTTTTTTTTTTATATTAAATTGGAACAAAGTGTAGAAAGTAATTGCAACGCATCATGAGAAAATGGAAAATTAAAGAAAAAAAGTTAGAATTTTTTATTTGCGTGAAATGCTAGGGAAACTTTCCTTTCACAGAATTGTCTTTCTAGTAATTCCAGTTCAGAAAGAATGTAGGAGTTTTTTATGTCTCAATGCCGTGGTGATCTGCTGATGTTTTAAACCCATAAATTATGTAAACGGTGGTAGTCTGTCTACATTATTGTAGACTGACTGCAGAGGAAATGGTTCCAATTATAAACAGTACTTGGGTTGTATATGAATTTTGAATTAAGGTTTAATGTGATTATTTTCTGTTTCTCTATTGGATCAAAAAATTTTCTTTTATTGGTGAATGGGTGGGGGTAGCGTAGTATGTTTACTGAAAGATAGAGGGAGAATAGAGAAAGGAAATAGTTGGTACGCTGTGCTTGTTTTATTTGTTAAATAAATAACGATACACACCTGCATCATGGTGTTTTAATTGGGAAGCTTAGATCTTTCAAATAATCAGAGGATGCAAGATTTTGCAGTTATCCTTTTTCTGATGAAATGTCTATCAGTCAACTGAAGAAAAATTTCCTCTTTTTTTACATATATTTTTTACTATTTATTTTTTCTCTTTAATCTGGAGGTTTAAGTTATGCTTTTTGGTTGGTTGAAGGTACTATGAATTGGGACCTGATGATCCACCATATGCTGCCAAATTTTATGACTGTTGTGGGGCTGAGTATCCTGAGGCGCCTGGCTGCACCACCAGTTTTCATGTTTCATATGATGACTGATGTAATGTTTCTCCTTAATACCTAGAGTCTGACTGGATTAAACTTGTATATGTTTCCATACTTCCTCTCCAGCTAATTATTTCTCTTCATATTTACTTTGCAGCTTTGTGCCTCAATAAATTTATCATGCAATAATTGCTTCAGATAGAACAATAAATAATAACATCTTCTGCCTGTAGTTAGGTCTTAGGTGCTTCCTAATGATCATTTGAAGATGGCATGTGTTTTACTCAACCTGTTGGGATTTGCTGGGAACAATTTCCACGTGGCTAGATTTTAAGTGGATTATCATATCTTATGGTGATTCACGTTGGCCACATGGGAACATTTGAGTGGGTAAATCACGCAAATTTGTAGTAAGGTAGATGAGGTTTTGATTTCCAGGTTGATGTGCAAGTGAAAGACTATTCATGAAACTGTGAGATCCTTTTGATGAGACGCATTCTGGCTTCCTGTGACCTGAGCTATATCATTGCAGAAGGTTTGCATTTATAGAGAAAAAGGAAAGGATTGTAAGAGGTATGGACGAGAAAACAAAGGGCAAGAACACCAGTGGTAATTGGATACTGAAATGAGTTGCCTACCTACCTACTTTTCGAGTCTAAAGCATGTTAATGGGATTCGATGCTACTAATGATGTAGCATCTAATGATGAAGTTCTTCTCGAGTATTTTGCTCTGGGACAACCTTATTACTTTCTCTGTTTTCATGTAGTTGGTCTCTTTTGCTCTCTAATAAATGCTCGAAAGTGACAAAAAAGGCCAAAAAAAAAAAAAGCCTCCATGCTCTGTCTTTATAGTTGAAACATATGAACCCAGAATCTACTTGTGGATATGAACCCAGAATCTACTTGTGGAAGTAGTTTTCCATTTAGAAACAGCTGTCTTTGGGAATAAGTGCAGAACAGTTGAACAAGCTATCCAGTATCCACATCAGGGTTTAGAAAAGTATCACAAACAGTATAACACATTATCTATTTGTCATTTCAGGTCCTTGGGTTTTAAGATAATACTGTACTATGCTGATTATCACAAACAGTGTAACACATTTTCTATTTATCCTTTCACATCCTCATGTTTTAAGATAGGACAGAACCGTGCTGTGCATTGTAAAAGGAAATCTGAACGAACATGCGTGGTGATGAATTTGAAAATTTGAAGCACTACCCTTTTTAAGGATAGGCATGAATCTCATGAAGTGAGTGCATTTTGTTTTGAATAATTGAGCGTGGCAAAAGAATTATCTTAAAGAAAAAAAGGCATGTCAGGCTGTGCTAGTGCATGTTGTCTTTGCTTGACCTCGATCACCTTTTGTTTCTCTTTGCATTTTCAGGCATTTATGATCCCACTCCATGTGCCTGACAGTTTGGATTTTTGCTGGTGGGTTCTTGGATCCCTAATAAGTACAACTTTCTCTTTAATACTATTTGACTATTAGACTTAGTTGTCTTATTAGTTTTTAATGTTCATGGATTGTGAGCTTAGGTGTCAATGCTGGCCTTTTGCTTATTTTGAATTCATATAAAAATGTGCTCCTCAATTATTATATTAAATATTTATATATAAATTTATATATTTTATAAATATATTTTAATTAATTTTATATACATCTTAATATAAATATTTAATTTAATAATAATTAAATTTATTTTTATATAAATTTAAATTTATATTAAATACATCTTTATTTATTTACTTATTATTTATTTATTTATTAAGGCAGTTGATATGAGCTCCATCTGCTTTGTGAAAGAATGATTTTGCATCTTAGCTAATCAGACTAGTTGATGTTAGTTATATGAGTTTTTTTTTTTAATTTTGTTAAAGATTAAATTTGCATTAGATTGGATAAAATTAAATTGAAACATGGCATGTGCCATGTGGGAGAACACGTGGATTGCTTAAACATGTTACTGAGTGGCCACATCATTCATTTAACTTTAAAAATCAAGCCACAAGAATTAGCTGTGAAATCTTATATGCTGTGTCAGATTGCAGTTGAATAATCTGTAAAGTAGGCTAATAAAATGGTATTTTTAGCAGACATTTATATTGTCAGATTTTCCACAGTTATTAAGAAACAAATGGTCCCAACTACAAACAATTTTCAGCTTTTGGCTACAACCGAGTGAATTTAATGTGGTATTTAAAATTAAATTGTAATAAAATGGCATATCTAATAAAAGTTTCAGTTTATATGTAACATATTTAATTTAACTTAATGGTTGTTGAGTTCATTTTTTATATAAATATAAATTTATATTAATAATTTTTTATATTTTCACTTATTAAGAATTTTAATTATTAAAATTAAAATAAATACTAATAATAAATTAATTAAAAATACATAAAGAATATTTTAATAACTAGCCATATTTTATTACTTAGTTTTTCAATTGAAATTATATTTTATTAAACTGTAAACTTGTATGTGGTAAGTTAATTATATATATATATATATATATATATATATATATAGAGAGAGAGAGAGAGAGAGAGAGAGAGAGAGAGAGAGAGAGAGAATAATTTCGTAATGGATTTTACCTAATTATGTGCATTCTAGTGCAATTTTCATGCATTAATTGCTTCATTAACATTTTTTCACTTAAATAGAAATGAAATGAAAGAATAAAATTGAAGTTGGTGATACCTCCATGGATAGTATGCACAATTTTTAGGTCTCAAACTGAAGGATTGTATCGATGAGAGTTGTATTGGATTAAATTTATTTTATTATTTTAATAATTTGATTTTAATTTTTTATTAAGAGTTAAATTAAAAAATAGTTTATACTAAAAAAATTAAAATTAATTTTTTTTATATTTTTTCGAAAATTTTTAGATATATTATATATTTTAATATATAATTAATTATTAGTTAGTTAACTATTTTGAATTGAATTAGTATGTGATTAATTCATTTAATAACATTTTTTCAGTTTTTTTTTTTAAAGAAAAAAATGTGACCGTGATTTAATAAAAATGTGAAATAATAGAAAAATACATAAAATCACTTTTGCCTTTTAGCCATGAAAGTGAAGTTCTAACAAATCAAGGAAAGCTATAGAAAATAAACACAGCAAAGAAGATGAATTCTGAATGGACAGTGATTAAACAGCAATGATTAATAGTAAGGATTAGGTAAAGTTATCAAGATTGCTTTAATCTGGTGGATTAATTTTTACCAATTCTTGTTTGTTTCCTTTCAATTGTGGATTCATTTTATGGATGGAACCCTTTTAACTTGTTGAAAATTGATGTTTCTTGTTCTTGTTCATCATAAATTTGATTGTGATTATCTTTATGTGCTTCTGCTTTAGTTTGCTGTTAATTGGGTAAAGATTTCATATTAACAAAAAATTTAAAAAAATATATATATATATTAACCCTTTATAATCCTTAGATCAATTTATAAGCTTACTCAAATTCAAGTATCACTCTTTCAATATCTTACTTAATAATAATAATAATAATAATAATAATAATAATAATTTATTTAATTTTTACATTTTGATTTATATTACAACTTAATCCCTATATTTAGGAAATTAAATAATTTAGTCATTTAGCTAAAATCAGCTGTTAGTTTAAGTGGAAGATAAATATACTTTTTAGTTAATGAAAGAAAATTTATTATTTGGCCATTGAGGTTTGACTGATATTATGATTTAGTCTTTATATTTTAAAAATTAAACGATTTAATCATTCACTTATATTTTTCTTAAATTAAAATTAATTATTATCAATAAATTAATCCTTTTTATTTTATAAAAAGAATTGAAGAAAAAATTTTAATAAGAACAAAGTTAATAAGAAAAAAATTTTAATAACTTCAGCAATTATCAAATATAAATACTAAATCCTTCAAACTCCAAAATACGATAATCAAGTTGTAAACTAAATAGTAAATTATTTTTAATTAAATAATAATATATTTATCTTTATACTTGAATTAATGATAATATTAAATAAAAACACCTCTAATTTTAATAAAAATATAATAAATTAAATTATTTAATTTTTAAAATATAAATATCAAATTATCGTATTAGTCAAAACTCAAAGATCAAATAATAAACTATCATAATAATGAATCAAGTCATAGTTTCCTTTCAAAAACGGAACAGTCAGCAAATAAAGACACAAATAAAAATAAAAAAAATTTATTAAGATGGGATTTGAGAAGATATAATTTTCATAATTAACAATGAAATAGCAACACCTATAAAAGAAAAGGAAAGTTTGTTGGTTGCCAGTCAGCTTCTCACCATACAAAAATTGTTTCTTTAATTTCACAATTCAAAATTGTTTATTACGCTATGCAGACCCAATTGCATGGTGTGCTTGCACTATCTACTGTCACTTCACAATATATATATATATATATATATATATATATATATATATATAGATCCCCAAATCTTATATCAAGATTTCGATTTATGTTCTTAAGCATGTTTGGTTTACTAGTTATTCTCAAGGGTTAATAATTAATGTTAATTGTTAATAGTTAGTGATTGAAGGGTTAACATCTTATTATTTTAAACCCTAATTTTCAATGCTTTAATTATAATTTTTAAATTTCTATTTATGATAATTTTTATTAACTTTTCATCAAAATTAAATCTTTATAAAATTTTATTATTACAGTCTGATTTAGTTTTTAAAGACATTTTACTCATTCAGTATAATTAATTACTTAATTAAAATGTTCACATGAGTGGTAAATATTTCTAATATATGTGTGTGTAGATATGGTTGAAGTTAATGGTGTGTGAGCTAGATGAGGAGAGACTTTAATTCCATTTTTTTTTCCCCAAAGTTGCATGATCTTATTAATTTGGATGGGACCAACCCATGAATTAGGTTGTCTGTAAAGAGATATTTTAGGTAGATATATAAAATTTGCATGAATATGATTTTGCAACTTGCAAGTCTCAATGTGCAACTTCTTTATTTATTTAGCCAAGAAAATGGAAAGCATTATAATAATGACCACCAAGTCTGATAATTTGGTGATTAGTTTGCTGAGATAGTCTTACTCCATCTTCATTCGTTTTCTCACACCAGTATTGATAATTAAATATTATTTCTATTTGAAAAGTGTGAACAAATTGGGAGCAGATTGTTTAATAGTGCATTTTATGAAATGTCATCTTAGACTTAGAGGGTGTTTGGTTTAACTGTTGGGTGTAACTAATAGCTGATAGACACCCAAACATGTAAATTATAGTATTTGACAAGCTTAAAAAAATAGAGCTGATAGCTGATGGGCAACTGATATGATACCCATCGGCTGCAGTTTGTATCAGCTCTATTTTTAGAGTTATTTTTCATCAGCTGATAGCTGATTTGGTTTTATTTTTTATTTTGACCATATTATCCTTTTTTATTTAACTTGAAAATTAATATCATTAATATTTTTATTTTTTTTATTTATAATTTTAACATTTTAATTAACATATTTCAACTTTGTTAAAATATTTTTTATTAATAACATAAAATATAAAATATTTATTTATATCTAAAAACTTAAAATTAATTATAAATTTTTCTATTAACAATAATAATTATTTTATTATTTTATCTATATTTTTAAAATTATTTAATTATCTTAAAAATAATTATTTTCTTATTTCAATAATAAAATAAATGATATAATATAAAAGATTAATAATTATATATTTATTTAAATAATATAATATATTAATTTAATAATTATATATTTAATTTAATAATAAAATAAATTATATGATATATACCCTTATTAGTCATTTCACATATCAACAGCAATAGCTAAATTTAATTTTACCAAACACTTAACTTAAAACAGCTATCATCAATTATCAGTTATCAACTATCAGCTAACAGCTATCAGTTGTATTCAACAATTAAACTAAACAGGCCCTTAATAGTAGATTTTTTTTATGGAATTGAGTTAAATTGAGAACATTAACCAGTGATATCAATTACACTGAAAATACCTATTTTTTATTGTTAAAAAAAATTATCATAATAAGGCTACCATTGGAGTCAAAATCCCAAAATAATAGCAAAATTTAGATAAGTGATTTTAAGATTAATGGACAAGTGAATTTAACTAAGAAAGACAAATCAAGATTTGGAGAATGAGTTTTGTTGTATTCTTCTTTACTGTAGTTAGATGGAAATACAACTTTTCCATACTCCATTATATATTATTCATATTAAAATTAAAAAATTTACCCTAAGTTTTTTTTTTTTTTTAATGATCTAATCTAGGAATCTAATCTTGATAACATTGTGGATAGCACACTCATCTTTTTAATTGAGACAAAATTTTGATTTTTATATATTTTGAGTTTTTTCCATAATTTATTTAGTATAATTGATCTATATGTAATAAATATATTTTAACTATTAATTAAAAAATTATTATACATATAATATTAATATTATAAATTTTCTCATATATAGACTTGTTTGTGTATTATGAAGGGTGATTCCATCAAATATTTTTACTCAAAAGATGATTTATTTTCTTTTTTAAAAATCTTAGAGTTGCTATTTTTTATTTTAAAATTTTATTTAATAAATTTTTTCATTGAGTGGAACTAATTGGATTGATGAAACCAATAAATCAATTAATAGACCAATTCATTAGCTCATTTAATTTTTTAAAAACACAGTAATTTTATATGCTATAAATATTAATAAATGCCATTTTATTTTGCAAATTTATAACTGAAAAAGACTTTGATTTTTGGGTTTGAAGATATTTAATGGTTGATATTTGTTCACTTTGGCATGAATTTGCCACCATTTAAAGGGATGCAATGCATATCAAAGCAAGTTACAAGTTTAGAAAAAGAATGATTAATATTTAATTAATCCTTTTGAATTACCCACAATAAATTTATTTAGTAACTTAAAAAGAATATGTAATAATAAAATATTTAAATTTAAATTTATAATATAAAATCCTTAGTCTTTAATTTAGTTAATAAAAAATCCTTATATCATTTAATAGTTAATTTTTAAATTATTTTTATTAATGAGATGCTTATATTAAAAATTATGTTTTCTTTTTATTAATTTAATATTTATAAAAAAATTATTTTATTCCCAACTATACAAATTGCGACACAATTACATATATTGATATTTTAATAATATAAATTTATTTATTTAAAATTATTAAATTATTAAAATATATATATATTTTTTAATTTAATAATTATCACCTTTATGCCAAAGTTGGAAATACCTTTTTTTTTTTTAAATTTAATATTTATTATGATTTGAATTTGAAATTTTATATACTCAAGTATTGGGCAAAAGCTTAAAGCTAATGGATAAAGCTAGAAATGCCTTTGACAGATACAGGGCAAAGGGACAAATAAATTTAAAAAACCAACAGTTCCCAGCAGGGGCATTTCTGTACTTCTCCATAGCCATATGAACCTGAAAAGCAATGCTTTTATTTTTTTTTAAATTGAATATCAATGTTATAAAACTTGCAGGGAAAGAAACGGAGAGAGGAGAAAGAAAGAGTATGCAACTATGTTGTTTCTGTAAGTGTGGGCACTCTACAGACAGGAACGCCAACCCAAATTATTTGGTTCTTTGCTTATGTAAATTCTCCCCTCTTCTTCCTCGTCCTCCTTCTTCTTCTATCTTCAATTTGTGCTGCTTTTGTTAGTCTGAAAAAGAAAGGAAACAGCGACTACATTCTCTTACACTATGTCAGCATTTTAGCATTGCAACAAATAACCCATAGCCCCATTCAACAAAACTCACTCATTTTCAACTCCTTCCCATTTTCCACTTCTCTTCTATATCATCATCATCATCATCATCAAGAACTAACATGTCTTCCAAGATCAAGTAAGTATACAGGAGAGGACCATGCTTGCTTATTTCTCTCTATGCCTAGATCTGAATCTCTTGCTCACTCTTATGGGTCTTGTAAATTTGAATTTTTTAGTGCGGTTATGGAATTTTCTTCCTTTTTTTTTTTGTTTTGTGTGTGTGTGTGTGTTGGATCTATCTTCGTTAGGGGTTTCTTCTTTTTTTTTTCTTTTGTTTGTTTTTTTGCCCCTTACTTCTTCATTTGAATTCAAATGGTATCTCTTTATCTCCCTCTCCTTCCATATTCTTCACTGTTACTCTATTTCTTTACTGTATACACACACACACACATATTTCTCAATTTTGCTTTTTGATATAAAATTTGATATGGGTTATAATTCATTTTTGCTGGTCTTTGTCCATTTGGTGACTTTCTTGTGATATTTTTGTTTTGTACTTGAATCTTTTCATTTATAGTTTCTTCTGGAATTTGGAAATTTGGTTTATACAATTGTATGCATATGTTATCAGGTGAATTTGATATTTTTATGGAACAAAAAAACTGTTGTTGCAAAGTTCTCATATTTGGCATAGATCCATTGTTAATTTAAAAATAATTCAATTTTCACGGAATGGGCATTCTTGCATTGTGTTTCTGAAACTTGGGATTTTTACCTGCAACGAATTTTCATCTGATGATGTAATAATGATACTTTAAAACTTGTACAGATCTGGTTTATCTGAAACTCCCAGCAAAGCATCACCAGCAACTCCTAGAGTGAGTAAACTGAGCCGGGGAGCCACTAAATCAGAGCCTGATTCACCTGCTCCTCTGCAGAGTTCACGCTTTTCAGTTGACCGATCCCCAAGATCTGTTACTTCAAAGCCTACAATTGATCGACGGTTATCTAAGGTCACTCCACCACCTGAAGTAAGTGCTACTCAATGGCCATATGTTTTAGTAGTTTTTTTTTTTCTTCAACATTTTATCATGTTCAGTTTTTGTCCAATTTGGCATTTGGAATTCCCCAAGAACTTTGGTAAATAGAAAGAATGTGCTTTTGGGGTGTTAATGGATTTGATTTTCTTTTGAAGAAAATGGAATTAAACGTACGAAAAATTTCTTTGTGATATTTCTTGACATGGGCATTATTGTGGAGAAATTACAGAGTACTAGTATTGGACTTGCAAATATGCTTTTGTCATTTTTATTTTTTGCTGCATTTATTGATTCTATTTGGTTATCAGAAACCACAGACAAGGGTGGTGAAGGGGTCAGAATTACAGGCTCAATTGAGTCTTCTTCAGGAGGATCTAAAGAAAGCAAAGGAGCAGATAGGATTGATTGAGAAAGAGAAGGCACAAGCAATTGATGAACTGAAACAAGCACAGAAGGGTGCTGAAGAGGCAAATGAGAAGCTTCAAGAAGCTTTGGTGGCTCAAAGAAGAGCTGAGGAGAATTCTGAGATTGAGAAGTTCCGTGCTGTTGAGTTGGAACAGGCTGGGATTGACGCAGCCCAAAAGAAGGAAGAGGAATGGCAGAAAGAGCTGGAGACTGTGAGAAACCAACATGCTTTGGATGTGGCTGCTCTTCTTTCTACCACTCAGGAGCTTCAAAAGATGAAGCAAGAACTGGCCATGACTACTGATGCAAAGAATCAGGCACTGAGCCATGCTGATGATGCAACTAAGATTGCTGAGATTCATGCTGATAAGGTGGAGATTCTTTCAGCTGAGTTGACACGTTTGAAGGCCTTACTTGATTCAAAGCTTGAAACAGAGACCACTGAAAGCAACAAGATGGAGGCTAGGTTTAAGGACGAGATAGAGACTTTGAAACAAGAACTTGAGAAAGCAAGGGTTTTTGAGGATAAGTTTATTGAAAGAGAGGCTTCCATAGAACAGCTTAATGTTGAGTTAGAAGCTGCGAAGATGGCTGAATCTTATGCGCGCAGTTTAGTGGAGGAGTGGAAAAGTAGGGTAGAGGAATTAGAGATGCAGCTTGAAGAATCAAATAAGTTGGAGAGATCTGCCTCTAAATCTTTATGTTCAGTCATGAAACAACTTGAGGGAAACAATGATCTCTTACATGATGCAGAAAGTGAAATTGCGGCCCTTAAAGATAAGGTGGGGTTGTTCGAAATGACAATTGCAAAACTGAAAGGGAATCTTGAGGAATCAGAGCATTGTCTTGGTGTGGCAAAGGAAGAAATTTCTGAATTAGCAAAAAAGGTTGAGTCTTTGAATTCTGATTTGGATATAGTGAAGGAAGAGAAAGCTCAGGCTTTAAACAATGAGAAACTTGCAGCTTCTAGTGTTCAAAGTCTATTAGAAGAGAGAAACAAACTTATAAATGAGTTGGAGTATTCTAGAGATGAGGAGGAAAAGAGCAAGAAGGCAATGGAAAGTTTAGCTTCAGCTTTACATGAAGTGTCTGCAGAAGCAAGGGAAGCCAAAGAAAAGCTGCTATCCGGTCAAGAGGAGCATAAAAATTACGAAACCCAGATAGAGGATCTAAGGTTGGTCCTGACGGAAGCAAACCAGAGATATGAGACTATGCTAGATGATGCAAAACATGAGATTGATCTTCTTAAAAATAATATTTTAGAATCCAAGAATGAATTTCAGAACTCCAAGACTGAGTGGGAGCAAAAAGAACAAAATCTAATGAACCGTGTAAAGAAATCAGAAGAAGAACACTCTTCTTTGGAAAGAGAAATTGATAGGCTGGTAAATTTGCTCAGGCAGACTGAGGAAGAAGCTTGTGCCACAAGGGAGGAAGAAGCTCAGTTGAAAGATAGCCTAAAGGAAGTTGAAGCTGAGGTGATTTCATTGCAAGAAGCTCTTGGGGAATCGAATGTTGAGGGCATGAAACTGAAGAAAAGTTTATTAGACAAGGAAAATGACCTGCAGAATCTTTTCCAAGAAAACGAGGAGCTCCGAACTAGGGAAGCTATTTCTTTGAAGAAGGTGGAGGAGTTGTCTAACTTGCTTGAAGAAGCTATGGCCAGGAAGCAAACTGAGGAGAATGGCGAGCTTACAGACAGTGACAAGGACTATGATTTGCTTCCAAAGGTGGTTGAATTCTCTGAAGAAAATGGGCATGTGAGAGAAGAGAAGCCCAAAATAGAGCTTCCACCACAACAACACGAGGATTTGGGAAAAGAAAATTCACAGGAACAGAATAATGGCTTTAACAACCAGACTGTTCCAATGGTAGCTGCCAAAGTTGAGAATGTGAATGGGAAACCAAAAGAAGATGAAACCAAAGAAAAAGAAAATGACTCGGTAGAAGTTGAGTTTAAGATGTGGGAGAGCTGCAAGATTGAAAAGAAAGAGTTTTCACCAGAAAGAGAACCAGAACAGGAATCCTTTGAGGATGAAGTGGACTCCAAGGCTGAGGGTGTTGAGAACTTCGATCAGATAAATGGTTTGTCTTCAACAGAAAATGGTGATGGTGAGAGCTCACCTTCGAAGCAGCAACAACAGAAGAAGAAGAAACCTTTGTTCCGCAAGTTTGGAAGCCTACTCAAGAAGAAGGGTACTAGCAATCAAAAGTAGGAGAAGAGACAAGTTATGGCCTGACTTATGTCCAATTAACGGGCAGGTATATTTGATAATATCTTGCACCGGAGTGTTTGCATTATTGCTTTTGCATCTGATTTTCAGAATAGGTTAAAAATGAAAAGGCTTGTATTATCTTTTAGTTTCCCCCCCTTTGATGTGATTACCAGTTGGGGGAGTACATTGTATGTGATGGAGATTCTTTTTTCCCCTTACCCTTCTTAGCTGCTTTTCATGAAAAGGAGTGGTGACTTCGAAACTGTATTTTAATATGCTTGCATCTATTTTACATGGGAAAAAATATTGTTCTTGAAAAAATGGTTTATTTAGTTGATTCAGCTTATGAAATTCCAGTAATCTCAAGGTGTACTCATATGGTTTAGTATCTCCTCATAGCATGGTACTTTATTCAACTTGAACCTGTCCAAATGAAAGCTGATGAACTGTAGAATGCTTGAATAAAACTTTTATGCTGGTGGAAAATGTCTTGGTGAAGATCTCTTTGATTCGCACTTCTGACAGGATTGTGGGTTTGGGTTTGAGTATATCCACTGCCAAAATGACTATCTTATTGGGCAACACATGCCTCGCTCATGGCTCATGCAGGCAAAACAAAATCATTTGGGTTTCAGCAATGGCCTCAGGTAATAACCTACTTGGGTGGCAGAGACAATTCTAGATGCTTTCAGCTTCGGTTAAACGATACGCTTGTGATAAGAATTTGTAGAATTGAGATAATTTCTCGATGTTTGATATTTCATATGAAGAAAGCCTGAAATGCATCCATTACTCCCAGCAACTATGAGAAAATCCAGGAACTTGTTCTGTGTACATGTTTCTATGTACTGGATAGCTTATTTACAAAGCAACATGAACGTGCCAGGAACTGATATCTTAATAGTTTGATCATATATGGGAATAGCTACTGTGTTAAATTACTGTTCTGGCAACTGCCAACTAAAGATTTAATGTCTCCTGGACGAGAACCTAAACGAAATTACCTGAATCTGTTTGATTGCATCAAGAAATTGCCGAGAATTGGGACTTGGGAGTCTACTTGTCAGCATTTATCTAGTGTCAGTGTCTTACTATAAAATGCTTTACTTTGTTTTATCGATTGCTAGCTCTCTCGAAAGTTCTCGACAGTTTTCGTTTTTGTGGGTCTAGACTGCTTTCTTTGTTGGAGTCGTGATCTCCTGTCCCTTCCGGGCAAGTGATGACTCTTCCCCATTGCTTGGAGAGTGAGTCTCTACCTCTCAACCTTCGAGCGAGCAGGGATTGTAAAAAAATAATATTTTTTTTTTATATAATTTTGAGGTAGATCTAGTGCATATTGAGTGAGGGATTTTATTCATCTGCCTTTGGATGGGTTGGATGTAGGTGATTCTTAGTAAGGGTTGGTTTGTGTGGATCTGTTTAGTGGTGTTGGGCTTTTGAGACGATATAAGAGAGGAAAGTATTCTCAAGGTTTTTATCAACACCTCCTAGTGTTCATTGATAAAGATGGAGCTCTATTTTCCTCTTCAATTTTAGCGTTGAAGGTAGTAGGGGTGAGCATTCAGTTTAAATCGAATCGAATTAAATCGAATCAAATTATAAAAATTAAATTATATATTTTAAAAATCAAA
Organism: Hevea brasiliensis; assembly: GCF_030052815.1. Classification (NCBI taxonomy): domain Eukaryota; kingdom Viridiplantae; phylum Streptophyta; class Magnoliopsida; order Malpighiales; family Euphorbiaceae; genus Hevea; species Hevea brasiliensis. Next base: position 103,521,973 of record NC_079495.1, on the reverse strand, counting down.
TTGAATCGAAATGGATGAAAAATCAAATCGAATCGAATCAAATCTCTTTATTTCGGTTCAGTTCAATTCAAATCAATCGATTTTAATTTTTAATTATATTTTAATTTAGACTTGATTTTCAAGTTATTTAGTTTGATTTTGACCTTGATTTGAACCTAATAACCATTAATCAATGAAATTAAATAATTTATATAAATATAATTACATATAATTCATAAATTTCCCATAAAAATAAATCAATTCACAAATTAATAAAACTATTCAGTTCAGTTCGATTTAATTGATTTTTTTCTCTTTAAAATCGAACCGAATCGAAATAATTAAAATTTTTATAATATAAAACTTAATGAAATCGAATCGAATTATTTTAAAAACTAAACTAAATTATCAAATTAAAATGAATCGATTCAATTTATTCGATTTAAACCGAGTAATGCTTAGACAGATCCTTCTTGAGGCTGGAACTTGGACGTTGCCTTCTTTAAGGTTCTTTTTATCTGGTTTGGCTGTCCATTATGGGTTTCCAGGAAAAAGTTTTTATTCTGCTCATGAGTTTGCTTATGTATTTAGGCCTCTGGCCATTTTTTTTTAATAAATCAATTTCTAACTTTTGATAAAAATCAATTTCTAACTTTTGATAAAAAATAATAATAAAATACAATTGTTGAAATTCTATGATACTAAAGATTTGTTTGGCATTAGCTTTTTAACTATATTAGAGATTATTAAAAATTAATTTCATATTAAATTTATAATTTAAATATAAAAATTTTAAAACAATTAAATAATAATGAAGCAATAATGAAAATGCCTTTAAATTTGAATTCGTATACTTTCATTTCTTTTATTTTTTATTTTTCTCAATTTTTACATTTAATGATAAATACTTTTATTCTTCAATTTTTATTATAATAAATATTTTTATTTTTAAATTTTTATTATTAATAATATTTTTATTTTTCATCGGTATTTTTTTAATCTCTTAACTAATATTTAAATTGATGAAAACGAATGAAAGAAGAAAGTGTATGAAACCAAAATTTAAAAATATTTTCATTTATTTTTTAAAATGCATGAATTCAAGTAAGGATTCTGATATAATAAAAAATAAAAAAATAAATTATCCTTTTAAAAAAAAAATCCTTCAATTTCAAGATTTTTATGCAATAATTTTAAAATGCTTTTGGCAAAAGCTAGGTCCATTTGGTAATGGGTCATTTGGTACAATGCTTACTGCCATTTCATCACCTTTTATCTTCTTTAATTCCTTTAAAAAAAATTAATACTATGTTTTTTTTTTCATTATTTATAATTTTATTTTGAATTAATAATTATTAAACTTTGTAAAAAAAATTTTTTTTGAGTTGAAAACTTCATAAAAAAATTAATAATTTATATCAAAGTTAGAGGTAGAAGATCAATTAAATTAAATAAATATAAGAATTGAAATTATTGAAAATTAATTATTTGTAATTATAATTTTTTTTTCCCAGATAATTTTAGGGGTTGAATTCCTCTCTATGCGTGGGCATTCTCTCATTTGCTTTCCACGCTGTCTCGCTCACTTTAATGTAAAAAAAAAAAAAAAAAAAAAGTCATAATTTCCCCAAATATTAATTTCTCGCAGAAGAAATCAGAAAATATTCTCAATTTCTCAGCATCCAAACACCCTTCATCAGCATCACCATCATCATTATCATCATGATGTGGGTGGAGATCCTTTGTGGTCTAATCATTTACAAGTTGTACCGCCGCTTCTTCTCCGACGACGACGATCTTTTGGAGGTCGAATCCTCGGATACCACTGCTCTTTTCAACGTCGCTAATAGGTAATGCTTCCTATAGCCTAATCGCGTTGCTCTTTAACTCACTATGTTGATATTATTCATTTCAAGTTTTTGGTTAATTGATATCAGATGATTCTTTTTTCATCTTTTAATTGTGTAGTAGTTGTGTCCATACAATTATTGAAATTTGATGTGCTTTTTGTGTTTCATGTGTGTGTATGTTCATAAATTTGTTTTTTTACTTCTGGCTTGTAGACTTGAAAAGCTTTATGGAGGAAAGGTGTATGTCGGTCTTCGAATTCCAGATGCTGATACTGGTTCACGACAGAACGTGGATATGGTACTTGTTACCAAAGGGTAAATGCTTACAAATTTGTTGGATTTTTTCCCCCTTGTGCACTTGCTCGATGTGAATGCGTAGGAAAGCATAGTGCAGTTCCAAATGTTTCAATAATTATATTTTTTTGTTGGACTAGCAAGCATGAATGCTTCCCAAACTCAATTTAACAATTATGCTCATTCATGGGATATAAACTAGCAAAAAAAGTGATCGTTATTTAATGTGCTAATGTTTATGGATTTGTACAGGGAGGCAGTGGTGATCTCTGTCAAGAATTTGTCAGGATTGGTAACAATTAGTGGTGATGGCAGCTGGGTTTGTGAAAGTAGTAAACACAAGGCAGAGCATTTTCCTGATCCTGTAAGTCATATTTTAAATCGTTGCTGCTTTCTCAGTGAGAGAATTTAACCACATTTTAGTTCTGCAAGGATTGCTGTAAAATACCATTGCTCTTATTAGCTACTTAAAAAAGGGCCGAAGCTGTTTGAGAATCCAGTGCAATTAAACAAAGATCTGCACTTTTTTTTTTTTTTTGTGGCTGCCTTTTATCTGAAGCTTTCTTAGTAATATTTTTTAGGTGGGGGAGACAAAGAAACAAGCATCTGTTCTTGAATCATATTTAGAACAAAGGGGAGTTGCTCTACCAGAAGGATATTTGTCTTACAAAGTTGTGCTTCCAAATCCAAAGTTCTGGTATGTGTTGAACCTTCTTAAGGATGTATTTATTAACATGGTGAAAGGGAATTATTGAAATGAGCTCACATACACCCGCACACACGTGCCGATCCTGGACAAGGTATGTTCTGGTTTGAGATTTGCACTTTGGGCTTTGTGGTTGTGGCTACAATTTTTCATTAGATTATTGGAATTTTTTTTGCTTGTCTGATTTAATATAACTGGATTCAATATGCCTTAAATATCCTTTATTATGTCTTCTAAGAGGTTTGGAGTAATTGGGTTTTAGCAGTGAACAACTTCATTTAATATTAGGGCGACTAACTTTCATAATATTTGAGGCACAATTATGGTTCTTTAACCCGTTATATACAATCTCAGGTCACCTCCTTAATGTTGTGACGCAGCATGAAGCTTAGATAAACACAACAAACACAAGTGCTTTAGAGAAAATCTCTGCTGAAATTTTATTAACTGAAAACTCAAAAAACTGAAAACATGGTTGTCAAATCAAGATTCAGAGATTCAAATAGGGAATCAAAATCTTTATTTTGTTAATCAAGAATCAAGAATTGAATTGAATCGAATCGTAAGATTCGATAAAAATTCTCAAAATTAATTGAAAATGATATATATTCTAAAAAAAATAAGTCAAAAAATGTGTCACAATAATATATTTTGATAAATATAGAATTATCATTTAGCTAATTAGAAGTATGCATTATAATAGAACAATATATTCTTATCATGTTATATAGTCTTATGTTATAAATTATGAACTCTTGAGTTGTAGACAATGATTATCATGTGTTGAAACTCTCATTTAAATTTGATCTAATAATTAAATAGTAAAAAACGATAGCGGGTTAAGTTAAACGTCAAAATATATTAATATAAAATGTTATAATTTGACAATTATAATTAAAGTAGTAAATTAAAAAAAAAAAGAAAAGAAAGGAAAGGGAGAGGGTAAAGAATGGTTGGCGGAAGAAAAATAGTTAGGGGAAGGTTTTATGTGCACTTTTCAAGGTAAAAATGAATTAAAATCTTAAATTTTGAAGTTATAGGACTTAACAACTCTTTAGAAAAAGAATCGACTAAATCGGTTGATTCGTATCAATTCACTTGATTCACTACTAACTTGTAAGATTCAGTCATGATCCAGGTACATTTGCAATTCATCCCATAGATTCGAATTGCTAGGATGGAGAATCAGATCGAATCTTATGAATCGAATTGAGAATTGTAAGATTCTAACAACAGTGACTGAAAATACTTAGAAGTAAGGGCTTTTTGTAGAGTTGATCTCTTAAACCTAATAGGAAAATATTAATCCTAACTAAAGTAGGAAGTCTTGTTACATCCAAAATAGGAATCCTAATAGAATAGGAAGAAATAATCTAAATCTTAATTAAAATTGGAAGAAACATATTCTAACTAGAATAGGAAAATACATTAAAATCCTAAATAGAATAGGAAACTAAGTCCTAGATGGAATAGGAAACTAAAATAAAAACCTGATTAGAATAAGAATTATGAAACATCAGCTTCCACATGAACATGCTCTGCATCATGTTGTGCTAAAATAGTTTTGAAAAACATCAAGTATGAAGAACGAAATGGAGCTTGTACAAGTCATCAATGTAAATGTTAGCATAAATGTGCTGTCATGGGATATGGTGCAACTACAAAACCTTAACAAGCTGTCATACTATTGAGCATTAGACATTGCATGGATTTCATCTTCTATCATAGTAGAATAATGGTTTGTTTATGACCATACAACTTTGATATCAAAAAATTCAACTAGTTTTTAATATATATGCATAAAATCTTTTGGCAAATGAACAGACTTGCCCATTCAGATTTATTTATGAAATTATGATTCAGATTTCCTGGTTTCCAAAATCTTCTGTAAAAGGAAACTTCAATAATAAATTTCTAGATTGAAATTGTGTTTTATAAATAAGGTTGCATGAGTTAAAACTTTTGTATTATAACAATATTAAATAACAATAAATCATCATCATTATTATTATATTTTGTGAAGGACATAATTTTAAAGTTTAATCTACCAGATACACTTTGAAATTCTAAGTATTTCTAGTTTGAGAAACAAATATTTTTGAAGTATTTGCTGAGTCTATATTCATTACTATGATTTGCAAGTGTATTATTTACAACATGTGAAACTTCTTCTTCCAGGACCATTCATTTGAGCAATTTTCCTTCTGAGGTCATTACATATGATCAGTGGGTGCAGTTGAAACCGGAACCTAAAGGCATGTTTTCTGGGTGGATTAAAAATTCTAAAAACAAATCTATTGAAAAATAAGACAAAATATGGATAATCAAAATATTAGTTATCATTGCATTTGATATATAGTTATAATAAAATAAAATATTTAAAAAGTTTATGTAATATTTAAAAAGAAATTTATAAAAAGTAATAATTAAATAAATATTAATTGAATATATTTAAATAAATAAATTTTGAAAATGATAACTAGTAAACTTTTAAAAAAATAATAAAAATAGTACCTATAAAAAAATAGTACAGTATTTAGGTGAATTAAAATATTTAGTGAAAAAAGTGTTTGATGTGTATCAAATGTCCTTATATTATGTACTATATATAGACAAATAAATATAAAAACTTATTTAAATAAAAATTAATTTATAATTAAAATTATTAATTAAAAAATGATAATAAAAATCATTTTAAATTGAAATTTTATAATAGTAAAATATTTCTCTTATTTACTTGACCATTTCAATTAAAAAAATCATCATGTTGGCAATAATAATAATAATAATATATAATTAAATAATTTAATTTAGAAAAGTGAAACAAAAAGAATATTAAATTATTAACATTATAAAGATAATATATACTAATTAACGGCAAATAAGTTAAGTCTTTTGTATTTCATTTTTATAACTTTTATGTAGACTACATTTTTATCTCTCAAATTCTTTTTAACAAGTAGTAAAAAATATTTATTAAAAATATAAAATAATTCTAAGGTTAATTAAATTATATGATAAAGTACTATAAGATCACAAAATTAATGGGTTAATTTTTTAAACTAATTGTCATAAATGATCTTTTATTATTATTATTATTATTATTATTATTATTATTATTATTATTATTATAATTATTATAATAGAGGGTGATATGTAGTAAATAATTTTTACACAAATAAATTTATAAAAAAAATAATATAAATAATTTAAAATATTGCATTTAATCACAAAAGTTTTAATTTTAAAAATCAAAATTTCAAAGAAAATAATAATTTAAAATCATAAATGTTAATGTATTGTAAATACAATAGTAATTAAAAGAAACATAAAAATTTAAATAATAATTAGTATTAAAAAATAATATAAATAATTTTTAAATATTATATTTAATTATAAAATATCTTAATTTCTTAAAATAAATTAAAAAAATAATTTAAATCAGAAATGTTAATGTAGTATTATAAAATAAGTTAATGATAATTAAAAAGAAAATAAAAAAAATAAATAATACTTAATTTAAAAGAGACTGTTCATAATTGATTATAAGATCACAAATTAATAATAATTATCTTTAAACTAATGATTATCAATAACTTATTATTATTATTATTATTATTATTATTATTATTATTATTATTATTGAGGTAACATGTGACAAATAATATTTTTACATAAATAAATTTATAAAAAAATAATATAAATAATTTTTAAATATTACATTTAATAATAAAAAGTCTTAATCTTTATAAATTAAATTTAAAAAAATTTAATTTAAATCATAAATGTTAAGGTGGTATTATAAATATTAATGATAATTAAAAAAGAAATAAAAATTAAATAATAATTAATTTTTATAAAATAATATAAATTATTTTTAAATATTGTATTTAATTATAAAATGTCTTAATTTTTTAAAAAATTAAATTTTAAAGAAAATAATAATTTAAATAATAAATGGTAAAATTAGTATCGTAAATAATAAAGAAATAAAAAACTTAAATAATAATTAGTATAAATAAAAGTATTTATGGAAGGTAACATGTGACAAGTTTTTTAAGGAAAATGCTACGTGTCATTTCCCTTGAAATACATTTATGCTTTATGTATATAATAATTTAAATCATAAAATATTAAGATAGTATCGTAAATAATAATGATAATTAAAAGAGAAGTAAAAAAAAATAATTATTATTTATAAAATGATAAATAATTTTTAAATATTACGTTTAATTATAAAATAATTTAAATTTTAAAAATTAAATTAAAAAAATAATAATTTAAATAATAAATGTTAAGGTGGTATTGTAAATAATAATGATAATTAAAAGAGAAATAAAAAAAATTAAATAATAATTAGTACAAAAGATAATATTTATGATTGATTATGAGATCACAAATTAATAATAAATTATTTTAAATTAATGGCCATCAAAAACCTTTTATTATTACTATTATTATTAATATTATTATTATTATAGAGTGTAATATGTGATAAATAATATTTTTGTATAAATAAATTTATAAAAAAAATATTATAGGTCTTAATTTTTAAAAATTAAATTTAAAAATAATAATAATAATTTAAATTATAAATATTAAGGTAGTATCATAAATAATAATGATAATTAAAAGAAAAATAAAAAATAAATTATAATTATTATTTATAAAATAATATAAATAATTTTTAAATATTATATTTATTAAAAAAGATTTTTTTAAAAACTTAAATTTAAAAAAATAATAATTTAAATTATAAATATTAAGATAGTATTGTAAATAATAATAAAAATTAAAAGAGGAATAAAAAAAATTAAATAAAAATTAATATAAAAGAATTTTGTGATAGTCTTAAAAAATGTTTATAAACTTGAAATGTAGAGTCAAACTGCCTAACCCTTTAACTGTTTTTCTTTTCTTTCTTTTCAAGGAAAATAAATTAAACAAAACAATGACACCTACTAAAAATATTTATTATTGAAATTTCACACGATCCAACCTATGGGCCTGATCAAGACTAGGACTGGCCACCTTAAAGCCCCGAGGCCCGTAGTAAGCCTTAACTATTCATTAACCCAACTCTAAGGCCCATTTGGGCCCAATATCAAGAAAACAAACTGACATAGTCCCATAAAATGGACTCTTCCAACGGGAGTTTTCAACTCACCCGACCAGAACACAATAAACAATCCATTGGGGAGCTCACCACCCTCCACATACTCATCAACATAATAATAAATGGGAACTCACCCTCATCCAATCCATCAAACAGACTTAAAATATTAAGTTTATGTGTCCAACATGAATATAATATTACGCACTAATTTCAAATAATTATCGCTAACACATGCGAAATTCTAGGAGTAATTAAAATTACACAATATTGATAAACAACTCGCGAGGTAAAAGGGTGTTAACCTAACAAAATATCCTCCGTGGCTGTGAAAATTTTTGAACAGAGGAGCGTCGACTGTAGAGTAAAATATCAATCTTAACTATAATCTCTATAACTATCTCAAACTAATGCAACTCGTAGAGTGAAATGCAACATACACAACATTTTCACATCATAACATCAAAAGGTAATTTGGAGCACTCACACACTCGTAGTATCAATCATAACATATGGGAGCCGATCTCTATACACTCTCTTAAATCCAACCCGTGCCGAATTACTCAAGCTCTGACTTCCACTTAATAACCAAATCGAGGGTCCCAAATTACTCAAGCCGTGACTACCCTCAAGGATCGTCCCGAATTACTCAAGCCGTGATCGCCTGGCCCTATCCATAGTCCACACCACATCACACGCACGCCAACGCACGCACACCGCCTCCAAATTACTACAACAATATCCATGGCACATTAACAAGCTATGAATGCAAATATAATTCGTGTCTAGAGTTTAACTAAATAAATATATGCATATAAGTGATGCATGGGCATGCCGAACATATAATAATATCGTAAATTATAATTAAAATTAATATTTTACTCACTGCATTTGACGGTCAATGAAAGGCCGGGCAAGGAGGAAGAAGGTCATCCCGCAAGACTGACAATTTTATTACAATTATTTAATAAATTTGACTCAATACAAACAAAGAAAAGACCAATACGCCCTAAGTCGTTAACCGAAATCCTACAGAGTCTCCCTATACCTGTGGACCTACCCAACTCGCAAAAGGCTCAAAACACACTTCTATATCCACAATCCATATATCCACAACTCAATCACATCACACAGCTCTCTCCCGCCCATCAAATCAATCATTCATCACAATATGTAAAATTTCAATTTAGTCCTTATAATTGATCATTTTGCAAAAACTGCCAAATAAGCTTTAAAATTATAAAACTCTTGCCTCATGGTCCTTAGAAATATTACTGTTATTGCAAAAGAATCGTAATTTTCTAAGTTACTACTTAATATTTTATGGATTTTCAATCCTATTTAAGCACTAGAAAATTACGAAAAAGAAAGGTTCCTTTACCTTTGCCGATTCCGACTTCGAACGCGCTGATGCCCGACAATGAGCCAAAACTCGATCCACCCGAGACTTTTCCGTAGGTCTGGTTCGCCGAATTCACAGATCCTGACAACCGAATTTCTCAATCGAGGATACCTACACGGCCCAATAATAATATATAAAAATCAGGGGTGTTACATTCTTCCCTTACGTAAAAATTCGCCTCGAATTTTACACAAGGCGTAATAAAGCACATGATTATACATTGAATGATATGGGTACTTGCTACGCATGTCCCGCTCTAACTCCTGTGCACTCTTCCACCGATCGACTTCCACAAAACCTTAACCATAGGGATCTGCTGATCTCACTGCCTCACTTGGTAGTCCACTATGGCTACAGTCGCTCCTCAAATGTCAAGTTCTCTTTAGTTCTATCACATCCTACAAAGACATGAGAAGGATCTGAAATGTATTTTGAGCATGGAGATGTGAAACACGGATGAACGTGAGAGAGGTTGGGTGGTAGCTCCAACCAGAGGCAATCGCCCAACTCTATCAAGAACCTCAAAAGGTCCAATATACCGAGGTGCCAACTTGCCCTTCTTTCCAAATCTCATGACTCTTCATTGAGAAACCTTCAGAATACATAGTCGCCCATCGCAAACTCCACATCCTCCGTCTGGGTCCGTATAACTTTTCTCGCCATCGAAAGTCAAGCTACTGCTTCTCGACAAAGGAACTATCTCTCAAGTGTACCGCACTAGGTTTACATCATGCACCTTCGCTTCATTTCCGGCCCAACACGTAGAAGACCTACACTTTCTTCCATATAGTGCCTCATAGGGCGCCATTCCTATGGTGGAGTGATAATCGTTGTTGTAGGCAACTCCACCAAAGCTAGCCGATCATCCCATTGACCTCCAAAATCCAAAACACTCATGCAAGCATGTCTTCCGTTGTTTGGATTGTCCTTTCGACTGTCCGTCTGTCTCGAGGGTGGAAAGCCAGATTAAAGTTCAACTGTGCCAAGTGCCTCTGCAACTTTCCAAAACCGAGAAGTGAATCAGCCCTCTGTCGATATTATGGAAGCTTAACTCCATGCAATCGACTATTTCTAATGTAGAGCTGACATACCGTGCTACGTAGTATGTAGTCTTTATGTAAGAAGTGAGCTGATTGGTGCGGTCTACAATTACCTATATCGAATCATATCCTCGTGGTACGAGGCAACCAAATACAAAATCCATAGTGATCATTTCCTACTTAAAATCTGGGATAGGGAGCTCATGCATATTCCCTGACTTTCTCTCATGTTCAAACTTCAACTTCTGAAACGTAAAGCACTTGGACACAAAGTACGCTATGTCTCTCTTCATGACATTCAACCAATAGCTATCTTTCACATCATGGTACATCTTGGTGGAACTCGGGTGGACATCAGCATGTATAGTGTGCCTCGCATGATTTCATTCCCGAGGTTGTCCACATCTGCACACATATCCTAGAACCTTGCACTAGGGCGCCATCATTGGCAAATCCAAACTCACCACCTTCACCTTGTCAGACTTCTTTCTATGATCTTCATCAATTGTTGGTCTGGCCGGGAAACTCTAACTCGCCTCAAGTCCGCCTCACCAAAAGTGAGCCAACAATACCCCTCATCCGAAAGATCTAGGATTAGACCTTGATCCATCAACTCATGTACTTCCCGAATCAATGGTCTTTTCTTCCACAAATGTGCGCCAAATCGCGTAAGATTTTCTCGCTCAAGGCATCCGCCACAACATTGGCCTTCCTGTGGTGGTACCGATGGTGCAATCATAGTCTTCGTAAGCTCCATCCATCTCCTCTGCCTCAAGTTTAAATCCTCTGCTGGAAGATGTACTTTAAACTCTTGTGGTCTGTATATCTCGCACACTTCACCGCATGTAGTGTCTCCATTTTAAGTGCAAAGACTACACCCGCCATTTCCAAATCATGGGTGGGGTAGTTCGCCATGCCTCTTCACCGCCTTGAAGCATAAGCCACTACCTTTCCATTCCGCATCAAACACACCCTAGGCCAACTCGGAGGCATCACAAAGACACTGTATCCTTCACCGCCATAGGTAGTGTTAACACAAAGTGGTTAGACACTCCTTATCCTCATCATTATAACCGACTTATCGAGCTCTCTTCCCGCCCTTGCATCTTATCCACTTCCCTTTTCCTATTTTTGGTATTGTTGGTATCATTTCAACTCATTGCATTTATTCCTTAATTTTAGTCCTATCTCATCCTTACACCTTTTCCTTTAAAGATGTCTATCCCATCATCAACTTTAACTTTCTTTTTATTTCTTAGTCTTATCTTGAATACTAGTTTCATTACTTCAAGAATTCTAACCCTATGATTTACTCCTACCAAAGACATTCTTCACCTTATGTAACACTTATAATTACCTATAGAAAATTTTTTTTCTTGTATCCCCTTTTTCCAACTTAACTATCGTAACATTATCATTCCCTATCACCTTAGTAGGAAATTGCTTATCCCGATGAATATGAGCCCCATAAACTATAAGTTCCATCCGAACTAACACTACTGTAGGAAATATGTGTCATGCCTTAATTCCAAACAAGATACTTCACGTGTTCATTCTCCTTAATATAATCATATATATCGCCCATAGCTTTCTAAATTTCAACCTCAAATTACCCATCAAAGAATAATTTCATCTATTGAATCTCAACCATAAATAGTACTTCCTCCACCATAGTTTAAAATAATTGTAAGCCTTAGTAGTTAACTCAATTTAACTCCCGTCATTAATTGTCATTCCTTTCATACTTAATACTAGGTATGCACTTACCGTCATTCTCATATCAGAAATTATGTATGAATTTATGCCTACTAAACTCTCAATAACTAGGTCTCCTTGACTCATTTTTTGTTCCTTATATAACCTTCTAGAACTAAAAGCACAAGCTAAACTTGAAAAGAAAGAAAATATCCTCTTATATTCAACTACACCCGATTGTCATATTATAACGTTTCACCTAAGTTTCTTGGTCTTTATCTCCAAATTTCATCATCTCCTAGAACAATTATGCTCTACCTATAAGTTATCATCCGCATAAACCCTTTACTGCATCATTTTCCTTCTTGACATAATATTTTATAATTTATTAACTTTACTTATACTGACCTATGATTCATATCTATCATCGCTTTTATTGTGCCCTTAACTTTGTTGATTCCTCAAAGATTTCTCTCACTAATAAATTCTTCCAACACTAATTCCACCCTTATCTAGGTCATTAATTTGATCCCTTAGATCGACTTTTATTCAACTTACCGCTTACTAACTTCTCTTTCTCTACCTATTTAGGTAGTCCGCAATACCATCGCACACCTTCTAACATTTACTCATTATTATTGTATTCCATACTCCATCACTTTTCTCACTAATGTGATCCCATTTTGGGTTTTCCATCCTTGTCATTCTCCTTGCCAAGAATAACACTTAGCCTATCCTATATCTTAACTTTGTTCCTTTTATTATGCGCCTTTAGGTTGTCCTTTCATTTATTTCATTTGTCTTACCCAAAATAGAACTTGACTATTCTATCCTCGGTTCCATTCTTCTTCCTAACATAATAGTTGTACTTGCTAACTATATCTTTTAGAGTCTCTATCGTTGCTATCATATGTCCGTGCTACTCGATTTGGTCCTTTGACCACTCTAGCTAGTACTTCCACTAGCATTTAGATTATATTGCATCCGCAATCAATTGCCCAAACTTTCATTCTGCACTTTCTTTATCCATTGGCCTTCGTGATTTATCTTCACTAATTTATTACTCTTAACACTATTATAATTAGATTATACTATTGTTTTGAATAATTTGAAATTAGAAAGGAACTCAAAGAAATTACACCATACTTTTATTGTATGATCTCTATTCTTATCCTTTAACTTACATAATACCCTTACTACCTCTAGAACCGATTCTCAGTAATTTTATTTATTATTATTTTTATTATTATTATTATTATTATTATTTTCCATGTTTACTCAATTCCAAAACTTAAGATTTTGGGCACCCAAACCCGCTATCCAATTCAAAGGATTTACATCCATCGTGATCCGATTATATATGATTCCTATAATGGAACTTGTATCCTCTCCGTGATACCCGAGCCAACTACTCTCTACCACACTCTACAAATCCCATCCGGGACACTATTCCATAAGTCATCATTATCGCGAATAACCTTCGATCCATTCTCAAAAGATAGGACTATATCCTAACTTGTCGCAACAAAGGTACTACATCTACCACCTTGCCGTAACCATGTCAAGTTAATGACTCTTTTATCATATCATAGCTCTATAAATCATCAATTAATAGATTCGACCTACTCTAGGTAGTAGAGTTGTACTTTATTCCATACTGATACAAACAAGTTATACTATTCTCACTCTATAAGTGTCACCTTTACTTTGAACATAGTCCGAAACCTCCGGTCTGATGGCAACTCTTGATGAAACTCTAGCTCATGTCAGTAATCGAGTCACCGACTTAGTTATCACCTAACCGTGACCTTTCAATATTCTAACTCTAAACTCCAGCCAGAGTTCCTAACTCCTCAGCAAATATAGAACTCGCTCGCATAACTGCACCAAAACAAGCCATCTCAAACACCTCATTATGGAGCACCACTGATGCACGCAGCTCTACACAATAATCTCATGTCTGCATCAGAATCCGCAGCTACAGAGCAGCATATCGAGAATATTGTATAGTTACTACGATACGCCCGACAAACTAGGTCTCCTAATTTCTTATCTCTCCGAATCTTCTATTATCACAAACTTATTCTCGACTGGTCATCTATCGATGACCGCCAAAGAGTGGTATCCTCATCCTTATCTAGGCAACTATACTTTTAAGACTCACTTTTATGTACTGTTCTTACGAAATGGGCACACCATTTAAACCCATACCGACAAAAATATAACATTTCTTGGAGTACGATCCTCATGATAGATCTCACATGTCTACTAACTCTATTTCACATTTCCGTGTACTCCACTAAAATCAAGACACTAACCGAGGTAATCTTATATTTCCGAGGTATAACGAGAATCTAGAAACAAAGAATTACAGAAAAGACGAAACAGTAATCCTATACTCCGCATGTGACTCCTAGTAGACTCTTCCCAACACTTAGATAATTTTTCCCTATGAACTGGAGCCTAAGCTCGATACCACATTTGTCACGACCCAACCTATGGGCCGGATCGCACTAGGACTGGCCACCCTAAAGCCCCGAGGCCCGTAGTAAGCCTTAACTATTCATTAACCCAACTCTAAGGCCCATTTGGGCCCAATATCAAGAAAACAAACTGACAGTAGTCCGCCATAAAATGGACTTTCCAACGGGAGTTTTCACTCACCCGACTGTAAACACAATAAACAATCCATTGGGGAGCCCACCACCCTCCACATACTCATCAACATAATAATAAATGGGAGCTCACTCCTCATCCAATCCATCAAACAGACTTAAAATATTAAGTTTACAGTGTCCAACATGAATATAATATTACGCATCAATTTCAAATAATTATCGCTAACACATGCGAAATTCTAGAGTAATTAAAATTACACAATATTGATAAACAACTCATGAGGTAAAAAGGCAGTTAACCTAACAAAATATCCTCCGTGGCTGTAAAAATTTTTGAACAGAGTGAGCGTCACTGCAGAGTAAAATATCAATCTTAACTATAATCTCTATAACTATCTCAAACTAATGCAACCTGAGAGTGAAATGCAACATACACAACATTTTCACATCATAACATCAAAAAGGTAATTTGGAGCACTCACACACTCGTAGTATCAATCATAACATATGGAGCCGATCCCCATACGCCTCTTAAATCCAACTCGTGCCAATTACTCAAGCTCTGATTTCCACTTAATAACCAAATCGAGGGTCCCAAATGAATTACTCAAGCCGTGACTACCCTCAAGGATCGGGTCCCGTCAATTACTCAAGCCGTGATCGCCTGCCCCATCCATAGTCCACACCACATCACACGCACGCCAACGCACGACACCGCCCAAATTACCACAACAACATCCATGGCACATTAACGCTTATGAATGCAACATAATTCGTGCCTAGAGTTTAACTAAATAAATATATGCATATAAGTGATGCATGGGCATGTCGAATATATAATAATATCGAAATTACAATTAAAATTAATATTTTACTCACGCACTTGATTGGTCACCGAGGCGGTCATGGAGGAAGAAGGTCATACAAGACTCGACAATTTTTATTACAATCATTTAATAAATTTGACTCAATACAAACAAAGAAAAAGACCAATACGCCCTAAGTCGTGTAAAATCCGGCAGAGTCTCCCTATACCTAGGACCTACCCAACCCGCAAAAGGGCTCAAAACACACTTCTATATCCACAATCCATATATCCACAACTCAATCACATCACACAGCCTCTCCCGCCCATCAAATCAATTATTCATCACAATATGTAAAATTTTAATTTAGTCCTTATAATTGATCATTTTTGCAAAATCGCCAAATAAGCTCTAAAAATTATAAAACTCGCCCTGCGGTCATTAGAAATATTACTGTTATTGCAAAAAGAATCGTAATTTTCTAAGTTACTACTTAATATTTTATGGATTTTCAATCCTATTTAAGCACTAGAAAATTACTAAAAGAAAGGTTCCGCCATTTGCCGATTCCGACTTCGAACGCGCCGGATGCCCGAGAGCCAAAACCTCGATCCACCCGAGACTTTTCCTAGAGGTCTGTTCGGCCGGAAATTCACAGATCCGGACAACTGTCGAATTTTCGCGAATTGAGGATACCTACACGAAGCCCAATAATAATATATAAAAAATCAGAGGTGTTACATTTTCTTACAATAATAATTAATTAATTATATAATAAGAGATAATTATTTATAATGACGAATTATATTACAATAAATAAATGGGAAAAATTTAAATTTAAAACTTTAAATTTTTAAAATATAAAATTAAAATTTGTAGAATTTGTCGTAATTGAGAAAGGAGGAGTGAGACGTATAGTGAATCCATTTATGAGAGAGCTTTCAAAGAAAGAGTTGGACCAACTGGCCCGATTGTTGCAACTAGTGGTCGTGGGTGGTTGACAGAAAATGGAAGTGCCGCTTTCTTACCCGAAAATAGACTTGTTTTAGGCTTTTTTTTTTTTTCAATAAAGAATTAATTCAAACCAATTAATTCAAACCAATAATTTCATTGCAGGTGTGTGATTGTGATTGTGATTGCGATTGCAAAGCATGATTGATTTAAAAAAAAAAATATATATATATTATTATTTAATATTTATATTTTAATAAAATTAATTAAATAATTTTCATATTTTAAGAGTATACTATTTAATTTATATTAGTAAAAAAATTTTAATATTAATTAAATTATTATTTAATCTTTACATTTTAATAAAATTAATTAATTAATAATTATATTTTAAAAATTTTATTATTTAATATATTTATCTTAATGAAAATAATTAATTCATCTTTATAATTTGAGAAAACACAATATTTTACTAACATATTCTTAAATAAAAATATAAATTATATATAAAATAATTTTTAAAATATAAAAATTAACTATCTAATTTTATTAAAATAGAGAAATTAAATAATAATTTAAAAAACACTAAAATTTATTAACTAACAAAAAAATTAATAAATATGTTAAACAATTTAACAGATTAAAAATTAAAAAACTAATAACATTTATTTTAAAATAGATAGATTAAGTAAATTTTATTATTATCTTTATTTCTTTAAGTTTATACTTTTGGAAATTGCTTGGTTGTTGATGTAATAACTCACGGCTACAAATTAGTTGAATCTTTATTTAACCGACAAAGTGGACAACACATGGTGCTGAGGAGAGGAGCCTCAGCCTCTAATTGGTACCAGCTATTTCAGCAATAGGAGAAGCTGGTGCCTGGTGGATGCTGAAACTGCAGACCTCTTTTTGGGTTTCACATTAATTCTCAATTTCCAATGTTCCTTTCATTCTTCATTTAAAGGGAAGCAAAAAAACAAAAGAAAATCTCTGATATATGTTGGGGTATATACAGGTGAAATTTTATTTCCACTTTTGGTACTGTATACCATACGCCATGTGAGGTGAAAAACTTGTGCATCAAAGGGATTCAACTCTCAAAATGACAACTCCTCTGGAATTTCTTGAAATTTACAGGATAAAAAGCTTTTGTACTTTCCTTTAAGATCTCCACCTAACAAGATATGGTGTGGTAAATTCCCAAGTTGGCAAGAGAGAAAAACAGGTAAACTAAATGGACCATGGATAGATTAGTGCTACCTTTGGGATGAAATGATGGAATGTTCTTTGACAAAGCTGATTGCACCAATGTCAGGAAAACCTTGCCTAGAATATCAAACAAACAAAATGATATTAGAAATAAATAATTAAAGCATTAGGTAGACATTAAAAGTATGCAATATCACAGAAGACCTTCAGCCTATCATAACAACAAAGGCAACTCTGCAGTAGCAGAACCAGGATTTCAAGTTTGCTGTGGAGGAGGGGTGGGTGGGGGCGGTGTTATGACACATAAATTTTCATAACAATCATATATATGAATGATAACAAAGTAATCATTTCTGTAAAATAAATTTCCAGAAAAATCATTAAGAGAGAAGTACCTTATTACTTTCAAGAAATTTGATTTTAAGTTCATGCTTGTTGCAAAGCTTTTTATTGTCAACAAAAGTATGTTATTAAGAAAATGAAAAAATTAATTCCAATACATCAGTATCACTCACCATCCAACAATTTTTCCTTGAAATTTTGAAAAATAAATGAGAAATAGTTGTTGGTGAAGAGCGCCTTTATTGGAGAAGAATAATAAGTAGCAAAGAAAAAAGTAAATGGTATGGTTGAGAGGTGTTCCAAGTGGGGAGAAAAAAAAATTAAAACTCAGGTTCTGTTTGTTTTATGGAAAATATTTTTCACATTTTCTAACGTTTGCATCGCTCAAGAAAATGGATCAATGGAAAATATTTTCTTACTATGCCATTTTTTAAGGAAAATGACTTTCTGACTTTGATAATCTAAAAAAGTGAAAACACTTTATACATTTATGACATAAATACATACTATTAATTTAACATTATAACCAAACAATGGAAAATATTTTTATGGAAGACATTTTCCATATTTTCTGCAAAACAAACGGACTCTTAGTGTGTTATAATTGTAAATATAATAAGGCTATATATAATGAATAAAACTAACGTCTAATGGTTAATAATGAGCTTGTAATAAAGCCTATAAAAATTAGTAGATCAAAATGAAACTAAATAAAGGAATTGTGTTTAGGCATTATTGGGTTAATATTGGATCAAAATGAGTAAATAATTGGATTAATATTGGATCAAAAAGAGTAAATAATTGGGTTAATATTGGAAGAGGTGGGGCTGTAAAACCACACCACCCTTCCCCACCCCCTCCCCCCCCCAACCCCCACCCCCCAACCACACGATGGTCAGGACTTTGCTGAATGAAGCATGCTCCAAACTTGCTTTTTCAAACATGAATTCAGCAGTCAACTTTTCAACTTTCCCTAAAAATATACTTATGTGTGGACTAAAAAATTATAAAATTTAAAAGGTGAATAACTGAAAGGTTATTTTTCTTAAAACAAGGAGGACTAAAGGGTATATTTTGCCAGAAGACAAGAACCATTTATTTCAGTTTTGAAACGCAGGGATCCAAGTGTATGTTTTCTCAATGTCAGGTGGTTTTTGTAATTTACCCATGGATAAAATTTCAGATCCAACCATGTGTAACCTGGCAATCTTTCAAGTCAGGATCAGGCCACATGACAATAAAAGCTACACAGCCAGGTCAGGCTTGGATCAGAAAAGAAAGATGAAAGAGCTTGTGTGACCCAGTCAAGAACTACCCCTGCCTGAAAATGAAGAGGTATAAAAGGGATCAACCATACTTTATAAGAGGATTAAAATCTCAGCAAGTACATATCAGTAGGCCAGTAAGTACATAATCTTAACCATTTCAGAAGAAATAATCCCTACTATTGGCGTCATGAAATAGATCTCATCCAAAAACAGATGATTCTTTTGAATAGCTAATCTTATATTATGAAAATTTTCAGGTCATACATTTTTCCACTTACCTGTAACACTCTTTTCACCTTCATTGACATTAATTAGGAAGGATGTGGTTTGGTTGTCCTTCAACTGCAGTTAAATGTAGAAAAATAAATTAATTCACATCAATGAGCTAAACTAGTCATTAATAGGAAAGGAAAAATATGCACACATTAAATAATCATGTTTCTGTATTTGACCTTGGATAGAAAAGCCTTCGCAAGTTCTAAGGCATCTACAGATGAAGGGCCCTTGTTGTATGCAGGCATGAATTTCCCATTATGATAGCCAGCCAGGAAGTGATAAGCTGCTTGGCCAGGTGAGAGCTTTGATATTGATGGAATAGTCCCAGAACTGCTCTAATACGAAATACAAAAAATAGGGAAAAAAAAAATTAAACATCCATAATGGCAATGACAAAGGAGTATGAAACGATGTAACAACAAAAGTTTTCTTCAGATATTTGTAGTATAATCAAAGTAATATGCACACTTATAAGCTGCACAAGGCATACAACAGTTGAACCAAGGAAATGGATCTTGAGAATGAGAAAATTGAGGACTATATATTTAGTGCTTGTAAAGCCTCTAAGGGTCTGATGGGTTGAGAGCTATCC
This sequence comes from Hevea brasiliensis, assembly GCF_030052815.1. Classification (NCBI taxonomy): domain Eukaryota; kingdom Viridiplantae; phylum Streptophyta; class Magnoliopsida; order Malpighiales; family Euphorbiaceae; genus Hevea; species Hevea brasiliensis. The sequence goes on along the minus strand of NC_079495.1, from coordinate 103,501,829 downwards.
TTGAAGTAGCCCTCATCAAGTTATGACTTTTTTGTCATTGCCAAATTGACTTCCTTTAACCAGAAAGACAAATAGAGCTCTATGCAAGAATTGCAAGATCATTCCGGGAGAGACTTTAACAAGTCAACATCGGTTAGTGGTCTTGGATGTCAAGTTTAGTAACAATTCAAGTAAGGTTAGAAAAAATAGTGTAGCTTGAACAAAATGGTGGGACTTCAAAGGAGTAAAGCAAGTGAAGTTTAAAAATGAGCTTCTTGAGTCCGAAGCATGGAAGCTGGATATGGAGGCTAATGATGTGTAGATACAGATGGCATCAAAGATTAGAGAAGTAGCTAGAAAAGTACTTGGAGAGTCTAGAGGACATGGACTACCCTCAAAAGAGAGATGATGGTGGAACGAGGACGTACAAAAGGCAGTGAAGAGAAAGAGGGAACGATATAAGAAATTACCTAAGTGTGATAATAATGAGGCATATGAACAGTACAAGATAGCAAAGAAAGAGGCAAAAAAGACAGTTAGTCAAGTAAGAGTGCAGGCATTTGAAAAGTTATATGAGAAACTTGGAACTAAAGAAGGGGAGAAAGATATTTATAAATTAGCAAAGAGGAGAGAAAAGAAATGTCAAGATCTCAACCAAGTTAGGTGCATTAAGGATAAAGAAGGAAAAGTGTTAGTGAAAGATAATGACATTAAAGAAAGATGGAGAAATTATTTTGATGATCTCTTTAATAATAGTCAAAATGGTAATAGTGTGAATATCTACAGAGTAATAGAAAAGAATGTGAATTATACTAGAAGGATTAGATCTTTAGAAGTAAAGGAAGTACTTAAGAGAATGAAAGTGGGTAAAGCATGTAAACCCGATGAAATACCAATTGAAGTGTGGAAGTGTTTGGGAGATATAAGAGTGGCATGGTTAACTAAATTGTTTAAGAAGATTCTAAACTCAAAGAAAATGCCTGATGAATGGAGGAGGAGTATTTTAGTACCCATTTTTAAAAATAAGGGAGATATACAGAGTTGCTCAAACTATAGGGGAATTAAATTCATGAGCCATACTATGAAGTTGTGGGAGAGAGTTGTGGCACATCGACTACGTCATGATACTTCTATCTCTCCCAATCAATTTGACTTTATGCCCGGTCGTTCAACTATAGAAGCGGTCTTTCTTATTAGAAGCTTGATGGAGAAATATAAAGACGTGAAGAAAGATATACACATGGTTTTTATCGATTTGAAGAAGGCTTATGATAGTGTTCCAAGAGATGTCTTATGGAGAGTGTTAGAACAAAAGAGGGTATCTATTAGGTACATATAAGTGTTGAAAGATATGTATAAAGTAGCAACTACTAGTGTACGCACAAAGGGGAGGGAGCAAGAGATTTTCCTATCTCAGTTGGATTACACCAAGATTCAGCTGTAAGCCCTTACCTTTTTACATTAGTTTTAGATGAATTGACGAAACATATACAAGAGAGTATCACTTAGTGCATAATGTTTACGAATGATATATATCTGATAGATGAGACGCGAGAAGGAGTAAATAGAAAGTTAGAGCTTTAAAGAAGTACTCTAGAGTCAAAGGGTTTTAAGTTAAGTAGAACGAAGACAAAATAAATGCATTGCAAGTTCAGTGAATGCCGAACTGGTGATAAGGAAGGAGTTAGTTTAGATGGAGTGGTACTGTCCTAAATTAATCACTTTAAATATTTCGACTACCTTGAAGTAGATGGAGGATGCGAGGAGGATGTTAGTCATAGGATTAAAGCCGGATGGTTGAAGTGGAGACGTGCCACGGTAGTTTTATGTGATCGCAAGATTCCCAATAAGTTGAATGAAAAATTTTACTGCACAAATATAACCGGGTCATATTATATGGTAGTGAGTGTTGGGCACTAAAGGAGTCGTATGTGTCTAAGATAAGAGTTGCGGAGATGAGAATGTTAAGGTGGATGAGTGGCCATACTAAACTAGATAAAGTCCGTAATGAAAGTATTAGAGAAAATGTAGGAGTGGTGTCAATTGAGGATAAGCTGAGAGAAGGGAGATTGAAATAATTTGGTTATGTAAAGCGTAGACATACGGAGGTTTCAGTTAGACAAGTAAAACACATTAGGTTAGAGGATAGAAAGAAAAGAAGGGGTAGACCTAAACTGACTTGGAGGAGAGTAGTACAACATGACCTAGAAGCATTACACATTTCCGAGGATTTAACCCAAAATCATTTAGAGTGGAGAAAGAGAATCCATATAACCGACCCCAAATTTTTGGGATAAAAGCTTAGTTGAGTTGAGTTGCCAAATCCCAAGCAAACCACAGTGCTCTAAACAATTTTGAGTTTGGATAGGGAAGTTGAAATTGCTTTTAGTTCAAATTTCACATAGATAAAGATTTTGAATTGAAAACAAGGAGGGAAGAAAAATGCTTCAAATAAATCTTAGAGGATGTAATTGACACCCCAAATTTTCAATAGGTATTCATATTAATAAACAAGTTCTCATCCACATTAGTGAGTCCAATTTCCATTGATGACTCAAAGAATATATATGTACTATGAATCTCATTCAAAACCACATGCATTCATTTCAAATCCCTAAATTTCCCACCTATTCAAACACAACCTCAAGGTAGTTAATCTAAAGGCACCTTAAGAACAAATTCTTCTCCCAAAATGTTGCATGCTTGGACTTGGAGTGCCTGTTTGCAAGATATTCCCTCAAAAGAAATTCCCAAGACTACATAAAGTCTACAACTAGAAAACATTCTAGCACTTAACAACCGGGATACACTTACTAACTATGTTTGCTATGGTTCAATTGTCTTGTGAATTTTGTTGTTTCTTGATAAATGTCAAGTGACATTGTATGCTATCATAAGTAGAAAATAACGTTTCTGCATGGCACAGCATCCCTCCCCATAATGCTTTTCACAGAACCAGTAAAACCTTCTTGTGCAACATGTAGAACTGGGGCATTTTAATGCTCATTCAAGGGGGGGACAAAAATCTGAAAGGTATCATCAATGAACATTTATCTCGATAGTGATAAAGTTTACAATTTTATGATGCAAGGAACATGTTTTTTTTTCCTTATGCAGATATATAAGTGCACAGAACATCATGCGATTTATTACCTGTCAGAGGTTACAAGGACAACAGCTATTGGGAATTTGAAAAGACTAGGGCCTGAAGAATTTTTAATTGGAAAATATGGGGCAACATCCTGTGACGAAAGAACAACCCCTGAATCCGCAGAGACCAACTGATATGCGCAGCTCTGGATGATATCCTCAGGTGCAAATAGTAGAATCACAGAGTCATCAGAAACTAGAAGCCTGAAGTTAGCAGCCTCCAGATGTAAATAGTGGATTGTGGATTTCACAACAATACACAAGATCAAAGGATTGAGAATTTAACCTTGCAGGTAAAGGAATGCCTCCTCGTGCAGATATGACAGGTTCAGATAAAGTAGCTAGTGCCTCTTTAGTTGCACTAGCATCAGAAAAAGCTTTACCACATAAAATGAGTGAAGCACAATCAATATCAGCAGCTATAACATTCTCATTAGCTTGAGCTCCCAGACGAACAGCATCCACCACACCTTGGCTGCAAGACGAAAAGGTAAATAAAGAAATCAACAAAAGAAACATCTTCATCAACATGTGCACCCATCATAGCTCATCAAGGAAGAACTGACTACACATGCATAATCCTTCAAAAGTTCAAACATTAAACAGATATATCCCTACAGAAAAATAATTTTGTAAGAGCATAAAACATTTGTGCCTCGTTAATACCGCGAATCAGCCCTGAAATGATGCAATAAGTAAACTACACTGCTGATATCACTGGTGGTGTTTCTGTAGTCAATATTATATATTTGTATTAACAGGGAAACTGGTGGTTACTCATTGCATCACATAGAACCAAAAGAACTGACGGCCCCAAATGATCTCTTTTGTTTGCTTGGATTTGAAGCTTAGATACAAAGCCACTCCCTATCAGTTGAGCTGGTGACCAAGGGTATCCTTAAAAGATGAATATAGCATCATGAAGAAGATAGTTAAAAGTCATTCAAGAAAAGCAACTTGAATTTGTTCAGCTATAAGCTGCTCAAGGCAACAAAGCAATGAATGTAAGAAAGGTTAAACTACCTTATGGACGAAGCAACATAAACTGTCAAAGGACAAGGATCATGGGAAATGGCACGAGAGGGAACTTTCCATAGTACATTGGATAGACTAAATATGGCAGAAGGACTATCACTTATTATGCGAACTTTTGCACTGCATTTTGATGATGAAGCAATAGCACCATCAAGAACATAAATATCTGAGACGGATGATATATGTGTTGTGACCTAACAAGAATGAAAAATAAATGTCAGATGTAGCAGAAAAGGCAAGCATCACAACATGTTCCAAAATAAACATCATTACCTATCACACATCGCTAATGTTTTGTAATACTTCTTTATGGTAAGTAAAAGAACGGTAAATGCATCGGTAATTAAAATATTAATTTATTCAAGTTATTCGATTTCTTCTTCAAGCACTTGTGTTGTAGAGGGATCAGGCTTGGTAAAATTAGGAATTTTAGGTTTTCAACTATAAGAAAAAAGATTGAAGGGCTTGATTTGAATAGCATTTCACTGGATGAGATGTGATGGAAATTGGAAACAAATAGCTCTTAGAATTGGAATTCTAAAGCATTGTTGCGAGGACATGTTTGCTGGGCCAGCAATGTGAGACTAGAATTCAAACTTATGGTTAATTAGTGCTTCGGAGAAAGTGTTGGAAAAATATGCGAGAAATATAGTTTATGTTGGAAATGCATGCATAAGCTTAAAGATTGAATAAAACAAGGAATGGTTAGAATTTCACGGATGTAGTACCCAAGGTTCAGTAGCAGCAGAATTTAATAAAAGAGAAAAAGAAGAAACAGAACAAAGAGAGAAAAAAAAAAACAGAAAGAGAGATATCACATTAGACATGTATGCCTTCAAAGCAAGCGAAGATAATCAGTACTTTATCATCAAAAGTATACGAAAACTAGTAATTATATTGATATAATACAGAAACTCTCAAAACTTTTCCTTGTGAGCACAGTGCCACAGATTAAAACTCTTCAATAAAAGATTAAAAAAAAAATCTAGTTATTAGCAAAGGAAAAGACCCTCTCCAACTTAAAGAAAATAAAAGCAAGAAAATATGTGGGAAATTCTAATAACTAGCAAAAGATTCACTTGGCCTTGAAAAAAATATTTTTAAGACTCAAAATTCTTAAGGGACACTACACCTAGCTAAAAATTACACAAAAATTTTACATTTTTCTGCAAGAAATTCACTTATTAATTCACTAGACAGAGAAAATACAATAATTGATTTAATCACCCTAAACTAATAAGTACACATGGTAGACATCATATAAATGTGTCCTCACTGATCTCCACTTGTGAACTCTATGAAGAGATCCAAAAGCTGCAGAGATTGAATATTAGGTGAAAACAGAGAACACGGCCATTTGGATACATCAGTAAAACATGTTGAAATTACAGGGTAAAAACATGCATGTTTCAGCAGTTTACTAAATTGTGGCTTGGAAATTTCAGAAGCTCCTCCAAGGGCATTTCCTCTAACAAGAACGGGAAGTCCTGACAAAGATTCTAATAGGAAACAAAAAATATTAAGAGAAATTCAGTTATAGTTTAGAAATAGCATTAGAAAAAAAGGTGCAGAAATTTACCTGCAACAGTTGCACCTTTCTGCCGTAGCTCAGAAGTCTTCAAGTTTCTAAATGCTTTATCCTTCACAATTACACCTTTTCCAGCTAAAGCCCAATTAAGACCACATGAAAATCCAGTGTCCTCCCTGTCCCTGCATTAATGACGTCTGAGAAACATTGACAAACTGTGTGACTCTGAAGTCTGAAGTGTGATTGTTTCAATATATCGAATACTGTTAATTATATGCAAATTAATTTCCTAGCATTCTCAATCGCATAAACACTTTATCATAGATAGAACAAGACAAACAAACACATTGACAATAAAGTAAAAACCCCATCAACAAGCATTTTGAGCCTTTGACAATGGAAAACATTTTGGTTAATTAGCTGCTTCTATTAATGGTTATCAAACCATGCCAACCTTCCAATTTTCATTTTTCCCTTTACTAAGAGCAAATTTGAACTCAGCATGCTCCCCAATAATTCTTCGTCTCCAAGAGGAAAAAAAATGATTCCATTAATATAAAATAAATAAACTTATCACAAAGGTGGCATAGAATCCTAGTATTACTTTCAAATATGTAGCATTGCCAAGAAACTAATATAGTTTTGAACACTGGAAAAGTATCCAATCAGATCATACCTAAACACAACAAATTTCTGAGTTTCATAAAACTTAAACATCAGGATCGTGAGCTAGAGAGAGAGAAGCTAATACAAACTCCAGATAGATTCTGGGATAACAACATTTAATTGCAAACTCATCAAGTGAAGATTCACCTAGGAAAATTGACTGTTTCACCATCCTCCTCAACTGATGGCACTGAAACTACGTTCTGCAGTAGTCCAAAAGCGAAAAAAGAAAAAACATTAGATGGTAAACATTGTTGATCAAGCATGTCCAATTTAGATGGTAAATTATGAACAGAACCGAGAAGTAGCATTTACCGCTTCAAAATTAATGACCCAGTAACGAAATCCCACTAAAAAGTTGACACTTCATACTGATTAAATTAAACCTCAATAAATCCTAAACCCAATATGACAAGCTACGAAAAACTATGAGAACATATATAGGCAAGCGAGTACATAGTGAGACAGAGAAGGACTCACACGTCTCGGGTAAAGCAAGAAAGTAAGAGAAGCAGTGGGTCTGGAGAAGGAGCGAAAGAATGAGGCGTCCAGAAAGCGTTTGATCACCAAGTTGTTCATTTTATGTTCACACTGCTAACAACAAGAAGCACGAGAGAGACTGAAAGAGAGAAGGAGACGAAAGTGGTCGAAGCTCAGAGCTCTGTGAGAGTTTAGGCCTTCCGCTGTTTTTTTTTTTTTTTTTTTTTTTTAAAATACACGTTCCAAAGATCACCAGCCCGACGCCGGACAGGCCCAAAAAAAAGGCAAACGCTCCTCCTAGTGCTTTATATTGACAGCCTGCCATCCCATCTCATCCTTACGGTTTAAAACTTCCACTGTTGTTTGTCCAGTATATCCATTTTATTAATTTTTTCTTATTATTTTTATATGATTTTTGTAAAATAATTTTTTTCCCTTGTAATTGTGTTATTTGCATTTTTTTTTAATGTTGATTTAGCTTATAAAGCTTAGAATTTAAACTCTGAAATCTCATAAATATCAATATATAATTTTAATTTTTTTTATCAAAAAAAATTAATATTTTCAAATTAAAATTTATTTATTACTGCATTATTTGAATTTCTATGTTTAAAATTTAATAAAATTTTCCCTCCTCTGATAAAATAAAATTCAAAACTAAACAGAAATTCGTAGAAAATGAAATTTATGTCCATTACCGACCAAAGAATAAAAGTTGCTAAATCTCTCTTATACAAACAAAATTTAGCATACAATGTTCAGATACAAAGTGATAAAAAAAAATTAAATAAATGGAGCCATTCAGAGAATACTGGAGAGTTCTTTGGAGGGAAAATTGGAAGATATTTTCTACAATTTACATGGTCAAAATTGCATCCTCTCCAATAAAATTAATAGCCCAGTTCTAAGAAATAATCAAAAGGTACACTACAGGAATGAACTGTTCTATGCCTGTAATGGAATTGCTGCTGCGCTTGTAGAAGCTGCACCCTTAACTTTCTTATGTGATCTATCACTAGGTTTGTTGGCTCGCTTTGATTTCCGTTTCTTTGAACTTGTTCTCTCTTTCAACATTTCAGGAGTCTGCTGTTGCTCTTTCTCAGCTTGTTCTGATAAAAGAACGATGTCATCATCCTTAACATTAGTGGGTATATGGGACAACTCCTTTGGTTCTGCAGCTTGAATATTAGGCTCAATAACTGACATTCCTGTCAAAGTGTAGTCCACCAAAAATGTGCTTCTAACTAGTCGGTCTATCCTGCTGAAATGCCTCTGGGAGTATGGTATAAGACCTTCAAGAAACTCCTCGATCCCTCCAATCTGAAAGACAAAAACATCAAATAGGCATGCTCAACAAGTAATTTACAGATAGTATTACATCTAAAATAGACCGTGTCTATGGTACAAAATTCCTAGAATTATTTCTCATATAACCTTGAAATAGTTAAAAATAAAGTTGAGCTACAGCCAATAATCACCTCTAGAATCTGTGTCGGAGGAAGGATGTTGAAAACTTGAAAGAGCACATATTGTGCAACATGACACAGCTTCGGCTTTGTATTCCATTCGCGAACATACTCGAGAAGTAGACGAAATTCTTCCTTACCAATAGCAAGTAAGGCTTTCTCCATCTGATAGTCAACTCCCCTCTTCCTGCAGGACATTTGGTAAGATATCAGAGCAGTGCAGACACAAACACATATAGACATATTTGTATATATTATCATATCCTTGCTTACCCGCATAGTTCAGCAAATAACTCAAAAAGTTTATGAGGTCTGCGGAGTTCAAATGCTATTTGAATAGCTTTAGTGTAGTCAGCATCTAACACAGCATTTTCTAATTCTTGGCCTTTTAAAACTCCTTCCTCCTGCATACATAACAGGATGGACATATAAAACAAATTTTATTATCAATAAATTGAACATAGAGAAATAATTTATGAGAATTAAAGTAATGTCAGCTAATATCCAATACTGATACTACATTTGTTATTCCATGTCCAAGTAATGAGAGAACAATAAAGCTTGCAGAAAAAATAGGCCCATGTTCTTTCTTGCTTGCTAAAGACAAAACTAAAATAAGGCGAAGATTATTTACCTCTTTACGAAAAGCTTCCTCTTTATCAGCAGCAGTTGAGTCATACCACAGATTAACAACTGCATCACTGCCACCGGTTGCAAACATTTCTGTCTTTTTACCAATTGCCAAGGCCCAAGCCTGCAAACTAAAATTTGATGATCAAAATAGAGCACAACAAAATTGGTTGATGATTTAAAGGCTTCCCAATTCTGTGAATAGACTATGCATGAAAAACAAACAAATTTTTTTTTAAAAAATAAATAAATAAGTTAAATAAATTTAAACTTGAATATACATGCAAAAGTCCTTGGCATCAATCATGTGCATGCATAAGATAGGCAGCAAAATGCTAAAAGAATTCTGGAATGAGCTGTTGCCTTAAAAGTTGAAGTTAATAATTTGCACCGTTCTAATTGAGCTCGTCTGCCATCTTGGAATGTTAGCAGTTTTTCATTTAGTTCTTACTGATATTTTTCTTAAACACCCATCCAGTGGAAGCGAGCAGCTGTAATAATTAAATTTTGTTTTCTACTGAGAATCTAATAAGACAGTGAAGTCACAAATCAGAAGTGGATTGCTAAGTACTAAGTAATGTAATACATGCTAACTAACATGACTACCCTGGCCCCAGACCTCATTCATCTATCTACCTCACCAGCTTTTGTGTTAGTTTTATAATCCAGAAGAAACTTAAATTTCTAGAAACAGCCACAGGATAATCTATCAAAGAAACTCTTTTCACTGCAGTACTTGGATTTCTCTTTGATGCAGGATTAGTTTTTATGTCAATTATGCATTTAGAAGTAGCCTTTATCACACATAAACCCCACTTAATCACTCTCCAACTTGGCCTCACAGAAATTTAACAAGATTGAGGATATGTCATAAGACATGAGAATACTGTTATTCCCGACTTTTAGCATTGGTTGGTTACTTTATCCCAAAGCTGATATGTTGTGACTCCTATTATAGTAGTGAAGTTGATTAAAAATCACTTTGCAGTTAGTACACATACTTGGATAGCAATTTGTCTCGTTAAAAATCTTCTGTAAACTGAAATTTAAGCCAGGTTAACATCACAACAATTATCCTTTGCAACCATACAAATTGATAGCACCACTCATGCTGCCTAGCTTTTCAACTTCTTGATCATTTGCATGAATACAGGCAGTGCACATATGTTTACAATTTGTGACACTCTAGAAAACTGTAGGCTATGATGTCTGCACAGTTATGCCAAGATCCAGAATCATTTAACCAAAGGAGACAAATTTTTAGAGGTGAATAGTTCAAAGAAAACAGAGAGAGTTTCGTCACCTTGTCCTCATGTTGATCATATGTGGCAATGCACTCATTCGTTTTTACTGTCCATAGCTTTACCAAACCATCAGCACCTAAAAATAATAATCAAGTAGATTAAACATCATCCAAATATATAGAAATTCCATTAAGAAAAAGCAAGATCCATTACCACATGAAACCAATTGGGTGCCACGAGTAAGAAATGATGCTCTCAATACACTTGATGTGTGCCCTTCAAAGGTTTTTAAGCAAGATCCATCAGCTATAGCCCATATCTTTATTGTTTTATCACCAGAAGCTGTAATCACACATTGATCAACTGGTGAGAACTCTACGGACCAAATTCCTCTTTTATGCCCTTTAAGTACAACAACAGATACTAGATCTGGAAGCCTCCAGACACATGCGGTCCGGTCCTGAACAAACAACAAATTCATATTTGTCAACTACCAGAAAAAAAGAAGAGAGAACTATGAGCTATTGATTTGTATGCCACGGACCTGAGAACCACTACACACTAAACTATCATTCGGCGCAACAGCCAGAGAGTTTATGTCCTTATCATGAGCTGCAACAACTGCTTTTGCTTTCAAATTAACAGGCTGGTCCATGTCATCTGAGATACCATCCAAATTCCATACCTTGATGGTTCGATCACTAAAAGAGAATGGCATATGTTATTGATCACCAATTTGTTGTCATATAAAAAAATTATATATATATATATATATATATATATATATATATAAACAAATACTTTTTATTTAATCCAAAACAGAATGACTTTCACAGACTGGGAAAAAATTAAAAAAGAAGCAGGATTTACCTAAATCAAATTATGAATAGTGATGACCAGCTGAAATTAGCTTGATTGTTTTCAGGAAAAAAGCATTTAGAATTGGTATCAAATTGAATGAGAAGAATGAGAGAAGGTATTTTCCACACTTAATTCTCTTACGCATCAATGTGATAAAAGAAAAAACTAAAAGAAATGAAAGCTAACAGTTTCATTTATAAATAGACATAGATTGTTCATAAGTTTCATGATACAAATTAATAAATATGCATGGCTAAACATGACCATAGCTTCAAATAACAGCCATTAAATTAAATTAAATTAAATTACTGCCTATGTAACATGCATTATGTAATGCTAAAGGGTATAACAGCCATTAATAGTACAACAACAGACATCCAAGCATAAAACAGCATTTTTTTATGGTGGCTGGTTTCATTTCCCCAGTATCCCCCACTCTTTTTGCTCACAATAAGGTTGTATTTTAATCTCCATTTTGTTTTGTGCTACTTACTGAAGTTGATTGATGACAATGAATATAAATCATGGATTCAACATCTTTTTTTGATGTATATATGTTCATCATTCAGTTGCATTTCTTAATTAACATAGTGGCAGGCCACAACCATTAATATAGGGCACAATGGCCCTGGTTCTACTGCAAACAACTGCAATTTTAGATCTAGGATCACAACTTCTTAAAACAACTGATTTCTCAATTTTGGATATTGCCTCTAAGAGTAGTTATTTGCTCATATAACATTATGTAAAAGACTATAGCCTACAGAAATAATTGGTGAATACATGTGCCAGAAAAAGTGCTTACCTGCTGCCAGTAACAAAGAAATTCTTCCACTTCTTTGAAAGTGCGACAGCTCCAACACCTCCCATGTGACCTGTGCCAATACCAATGCAGTTTCTGCTTTCTGAATCCCATAACCTTACCTATGCACAAAAAATCTAAAGAAAATTAGTCCATTATGGCTATACAATGTAAAAAAATTGAAGGCAAGCCATCTACATCCACATTATCAGAAGAAGGAAAGAAAACTTACAGTATTGTCCTTACTTCCTGTAACTATAAGTGTCCTCCCAGATCTTGATATACAGGTGTCAAGGCTCAAAACAATTTCAGTATGACCTGTCAATACATAAGCGCATGACATAGATTCCAGGTCATACACTCGAATCTGCATTATGCAAATTGAGATACATAGTAGGAATCAGAACTTCAGAAAGAAATTTAAAATGTACAGCATGCACATGCATGCATAAATGAAAGCACTCTAATTCTCGAGACAAGCATGCAAGACAGTGAAATTTCATCACGATAATAATATAAGGAATAGTTTAGTTAGTATATTCATGAACACAGAAAAACCGGAAAACTATCGTTAGATGCTCAATGCATATCATATCTATCGTATCAAAGCACCAAAAATCGTCTTTTTTCCTATCTTACAAACAGTTAAATCTAGAGATCATACTAACCTTTTAGCAAATAGATATGGTAGCTGATATGTACTGTTAATCAAATACAATATCAAATAGACTACTTCCAAATATATGGTACCTAAAACCTTTTCGTCCATACAACAGCACATAAAATGATTTAGGTAATTAGGTTATGGAAATTGTCTAACCACTTGCCTGTTCAAGATTTGTAGCAACAGCAAGAAATTTTTCCTCCTCACCCAAAAATTTCATATCCAAAATCTCTTCATTGTACCCAATAAGCCTCTTGCTTAGTACTAACTTGAACTTCTCTTCAGGGTGTTCAACTGGTATGTAGTACAGAAACTGCTGATCTGCAGTCACACAAAGCAATCCTTGATCTAAAGGAAGCATAGTAGCAGCAATGAAGCCTCTTTTTGATTCATCAGCATCTGAGGTGACAGTAACATCTGAGGACTTTTGTTCATAAAGGCAAATCGCACTGTCAAAAGAGATAAATAACGAAAACTACAGTCGTAAAACTCATTTCAATCTAAAGACAACCAATTATGTTCGACAATTAAGGAAAAACATGGCCAAGCAGCCTCCATCGCCCCTTAATCATACAATTACTCAAAAAGAATTTTTATATTAATACCGTTCAGAGTTCCATATCCGCATAATCCTAATGCTCACCAACAGTGACAAAATAAATTGCTGATGATCCATTTCTGTCTTTTCCAATCTGCTGACTGTATGAACTCAGAAATGAAGAAAATTGAGTCCCCGAAGGAATTACGCAGAGAGCTTCCAACACCTCATAAGTTGGAATTGTCATCTTGCAGACATAGCCATGAAGGTCCCACAAGTTCACAACCTAAAACCATTAAAGCATCAGTATCTGGCATTCTGGTTAACAAATTGCCTATGCCAATAATGTCATCATCTGGTAGCCATTTGCAACAGACTGAATAAAAAAGAACGCCAATCAAACTTTATGAAAACCAGAGCCAAATCTCAAGGTCATCTTTATCCTCTTCTTGGACCAACAAACCTACTTGACTTCTTGCATTTAAAGTGCTTTGTATTCTATTTAATGATATTATTGTCTGTATGGTACCATTAAGGAAGAAGATTTAGGCATGTTTAGCATTTGACAGATATATTTTACCATTTTGGGGTGATGTTAGCCAAAATGTTACCTTATCTCTTCCAGCACTAAGTAATGTCCATCCATCTTCAGATACTGCCAAAGAGGTCACTGCTGAAAAATGTCTTTCTAATGTTGCTATACACTTTGGCTACAAGATCCCAAACTCAGATAGTTGCATCATTACTTCCGGAGAAAAGCTATTAAATGACAAGAAAGCACACAAAGATTGAATCAATGACCGGAAAGAGAAAAGGAAAATCATCACCCACTTAGTTGTGATCAAATTATGGAATTCACTATATATAATAATAAATACTAAACAGATATTGTAAGTTTGATCTAGTCATCCAACAACAATCATAAAATATGGAAAGAAAGGTTAGTAATCCCAGATGTAGAAAAAGTTTGTTAAAGGAGTGTGAGAGAGTAAAAGATGATGCAGTTTCAAGACCCGACTATTTCTTCTAATAAATCACCCTCTTCTACACCACATTTAACTGTAATTTAAAGTATGAAGAAAATGTGCATTTTTACACATTTAACAACATCAGGTTATATAACAAACACAAACTGCTCACAACTTTATGACAATGTCCATGGAAGATCCGAATATGATCTTGGCGAGCACCTTACAGTGGATTATGGTGTCAATGTTGTACTAACTATGCGAAATTTCAGGAGAGAAGATCCATCAGAAAAAACAACACTACAGGTTTTGGGGCATTGCTCAATAAATTAACTATCGAAGACATACTATATAGAGATTCAAGTATATTTGGTACAACAACAATAGCAACAATTAAGCCTTAATCTCAAACTAGTTGGGGCCGGCTGTTTGGATCCTTTTTTTCACTATTCCCAAACCAATTCTACTTGGTACCTTCTTATTAATTTCCTAGATGCAAAAATTTTATTTTCTCCTCAAATCACACATCCTTGATTGCATAAATATTGGTGATTTGAAATCATAGCCTGGTTGCTATTGTCCAACACAACATGATTAAACCTTTGCTTTCTCTCATAGGCTTCTTTAGTTCTGAGTTGATTTTTCATTAAAAAATCCACTTTCATGAAGTGTGTCCAGGCAATGCACTTATACTATACGTTCTAGTATCTTACTTTCTCCATATAATTAGGAGTCAT